>NC_135426.1:23356644-23727894 GCF_051991245.1 Festucalex cinctus
TGATTTTTTTTTTCTTTTTTTTGCCTCGGCAATCACGACCGCTTCTCGACATCCAGCACGAATATTTTGCACGAAACTTGGGATGATGCCTTGCACACAAGATTTTTGCACCAGTGGCAAGGTTGAATTGTTGTCATTTGCTACCTCAACCGTTAATACCAACACTATCAGAACAATTATACAAACCAACAATACTATACAAAAACACAAAATGCGCAGAACGTATCAACATCTTGTTCATCTTGTGAGGTAGAAGACGCTCTATTTCGATTGGGGTGTCCAAACTACGGCCCAGGGGCCATTTGCGGCCCGCCGTCCATTTTTTAATGGCCCGCGACATATGCTAAAAATGGCATTTGACTCAGTTCAGATAAAATAAAAACAAAAATGTTTGGAGCTGGTCAAAGTAAGAAGGGGGAGTGTCAAAAAACACAGGCGCTATTAAAGGTTATTTAAGCTAACTAAAAAAATTTAAAAAATTCAAAAAACAATTTCATTAATGAAATAAAAACAAAAACGAAGATGATTTTTTAAAAAAGAAAACTAACTGAAACTACATTTTATGTCTACAAAACTAACTAAAATAAAACTATAATTATAGCAAAAATATCCTTCGGTTTAGTCTTTGGTAATTAATTTAATGCATGAGCCTTTTAGTAGATTTATTTTGATATAATCTGGAATAATGACGTCGCTACCACGGTGTTTTTTTTAATGTTGCGCACGAGTAATACACATTAAAAAAACAATAACTAAAACTAAGCATTTATTAAATAACTAAAACTAATAAAAAAACGAACAGAACCACCCTGAAAAATAATTAAAATTAACTAAATAAAAAAAAAAAAAAACTCAAAAACTAAAATGAAAAATTCCCAAACTATAATAACCGTACTGCCATATTACAAATAAATTGGTTTATATACTGTAGCATTTTGCTAAATATGCAAAAGCACAAACAAATTATTTGCACAATTTTTAAGACTCAACACAATTTCTCTTCATAACATTATGTGGCCCTTCTGATTTTCTGTATGTGGCCCTCAAATGAAAAAGTTTGGGACACCCCTGCTCTATTTGGTCGTATTTCCGTGCATGGTAAACCGACCAACACGGTCGTATGGTGTTCGAGGACTTGTTGGACGGCGTAACGGACCCCCGCCTCCCCCTCCCTCTCCTCCAGCAGCTGTCTGCGGCACAGCTGTTTCCTTTTTCCCCTCGAGCGAGCAGTGCTGCCTTTGCCCGGCGGCTCAACGGAGCGTCGCCGGGATACCGTGGAGGTGCGCTTGCGTGGCAGCTTCTTTTGCCACTTGGCAAGCGACAAACAAGTTGGATAATGCGGGGGGAGGGGGTGGCGTACACTGATGTAATTCATCAAATTTCCAAGCGGACATGAGGAATGCCTCTCCGAATCCCGACGGACGGCGGTGACGGCGTCTATGAATAACGGCCGTCTTCCAACAGAACCAGGGGGGACGTACGCAGCGTCGTGATCGATGCGTTGCCCCTTTGGCCTGGCCAAGCATTTACTTTATCACAACAAGTCTTCACTACATGAAACGTGCAGCTCTTTAAGGTCTTCGGGTGTCCGACGTGCTGAAAGGGGCATATTGATTGCATAGTGAAACAGTCACTTATGACAAATGGAGCCCTAAATCAAATTGGGAGATAAATCGTCTGGCGGCAGTGTCATTAGGGTGGCTTCATATGGTGATTAAATGAGGGCCGGCTACTATGTCACCATGTCGTCTCTGACAGGCTTGACCCCGCATGGGCTGCAAACAGTGCTCGAGACGCTTCATCATCTCGCACCTTTTCCGCCGTCTTACACCGAAGGTGTTTTCCATGCCCGCCGTTACGTTTGGGATGGCCTGCGACTGACTGAAAACTGTGCTGCGGAATTCTAGATGGCCCTGGTTGATCTCCTTTGCTCTGCTGCCACCTGCTGGCCGTTTGTGTAATAACTACCATTTCCGCAACCGTTCTTTGCAGTTGAGAGGCTGCATCACAGCCGCCTGTATACTCTAGCATAAAAAAACAAACAAACAAAAAACGTATAAATACGTCTTTGGGACACTTACAACATAAAAAAAACGGATTTACACGTTATTGGGAGCAAATGAGCTAAAGATACAAGACACCAGGACAAAAAACACTTAAGACTTAAGATATTCAACACCAAATCAGCACAAATTTGAGGATGAATACTACGACATATTCACAAAACGGACCATCTTAACTTAAGACAGGGGTGTCCAAACTACGGCCCGGGGGCCATTTGCGGCCCGCCGTCCATTTTTTAGTGGCCCGCGACATATGCTAAAAATGGCATTTGACTCAGTTCAAATAAAATAAAATAAACAAAAATGTTTGGAGATGGTCAAAGTAAGAAGGGAGGGTATCGAAAAACACAGGTGCTATTAAAGGTTATTTTAGTTAACTTAAACTAACGAAAAAACTCAAATTAAAAAAACTTTCATTAACGAACTAAAACAAAAACGAAGATGCTTTTTTAAAAAAAAAGAAAAACTACATTTTATGTTTACAAAACTAACTCAAATAGAACTCTAATTAAAGCAAAAATGTCCTTTGTTTTAGTCTTTGGTAATTAATTGAATGCATGAGCCTTTGGGGAAGATTTTAAATGTGATTTTTAGTAGATTTATTTTGATATAAACCGGAATAATGACGTCGCGCCCATTGTGTTTTTTAAATGTTGCGCACGAGTAATACACATTAAAAAAAATTAATAAATAAAACTAATACTGAAACTAATTAAACTAAAACTAAGCATTTATTAAAGAACTAAAGTTTAAAAAAACGAACAGAACCACCCTGAAAACTAATTAAAACTAAATAAAAAACAAAAAAACCTCAAAACAAAATAAAAACTAAAATGAAAAATTCCAAAATTATACTAACCCTACTGCCATATTACAAATAAATTGGTTTATAACATGCAAAAGCACAAATAAATTATTTGTACAATTTTTAGAACGAAACACAATTTCTCTTCATAACATGATGTGGCCCTTGCGTCCTTCGGATTTTCTGGATGTGGCCCTCAAATGAAAACGTTTGGACACCCCTGACTTAAGATTTTGCATGATAGGCTGCCATGTGTGACTTAAAAACACCACAGCCCAAATTGGCGCAAATCTTAGAACATTATTTTAATTGAAGACAGTCCACACAAGTGGATGGATAGACAGCGTAAGAATCCAAACTGGCACAAACTACACATGTTCTGCTTATTCAATCTCAAATTCCAGAACCAAAATATAAGACTTTTTTTTTTTCCTGCCAACTGAGGCCAAATAAGATCCAAACACATTCCAATGATGTCACCCCAAGATAGAAGATCACAACACTTTTTGAAAGCCTCCAATGATTTCGCTTGGTGGAGCTATACCGGTAATAAAAAAAAAAAAAGTGTTATTGGCTGGCAGGAAGGTGCAAATGTGGAGGGGGGAAAAAAAAAAATATCGCTGCCAAGGCCAGCAGACAGTAGCGAGTACATTTGGCTCATTTTGTTAAGCATGCGATCCGCTCGGGTGTCCGCGTGACCCTGGCTGCTCCATATGGTCTTGAACGTTGCACGCTCACGTTGTACGCAGCTCTGTGGGCGACTGCGGCTTTGGCAGCCCTCGAAGCCCCCAAAAGGTCTGCATTGTGGACGCACGCTAGAAAACGATCCCTATAACCTCCTGTCCTGTCCTGTCCTGTTCCAGCGCCTCCGTCCAGCTCGGCAATATTACGGTGCGGAATATAAACAACGCGTGGAATGTTTTCTCTTTCAGGCGCAAACAGACGGATAGAAATCATGTCATGGCAACCAGTGAGCGTCGCATTGGCGGTAAAACGATATTAGTAGAGAAGAGAGAGAGCAGATGCACGATGCGAATTCACAGAATTACAGATGAAGGTGGAGTTTGATACAGTCATATCACGGCACACCGGAACATATGGCATCGTAATCTACACGAGTTAGAGACGAAAGAATGCCACTTAGGATCAGCAACGCAAAGTGGGTAATAAAAGAAAAAAAATAAACACTGGGTAGTAAGTTAAGTATTGGTCATTATTTCAGTTAAATACGATACAGTACAATAATAATAAAAACACAACATGGATTAAATTAAATAAAACTACTTGGCACGGGTAATAAACAGAAGGTAAGTAACATTCCCTATAAAAATAAAACAGGATAAGTCGAACGTTATATGTTTTCCAGATGAAATAAAATCAAATCCAATACAAATAAAACGAAACCATAAAACTGGACGATATCATTTTATTAATAACAACCCAAAATGTGTGCTCTTAACTCATTTGCTCCCAATGACGTATAAATACGTTTTTTTAAATGTTCTAAGTCTCCCAAAGACGTATTTATACGTTTTTTTGTTGTTTTTTTAATGCTAGAGCATACAGAAGGCTTTGATGCAGCCTCTCAACTGCAAAGAACGGTTGCAGAAATGGTAGTTATTACACAAACGGCCAGCAGGTGGCAGCAGAGCAAAGGAGATCAACCAGGGCCATGTAGAAAAAAAGCTAAATTACTTACAATTTTAAATAGATTTGTGAAAACTGATGAAACATAGCTCTCTTCTAATGCTAATTGCTGCAAAACGGAAATAGATACAAACATACTTTTTTTTCCTGATGAAAGAAGAGGCTTTAATCTTTCCTTTGATAGGTTCCATGCTTTTATAGCAATAGAAGACAATATTCTGTGGGCCTTGCAAAATCAGTCAAACTCCAATAAAACAGCAGGCAGCGAACGGGACTGCTTCTGTGAAAATGGCGGCGAGTGAAAGAGTTAAAAATTACATGACCGTAAAAGCAGTTCAAGGACCTCAAAAGTGAACTGACAAATGGAAATAATGATTATCATTCAGACGGCGCAATTTGTGTCACAGTTAGCTTGCCCGGAAACGTTTCAAAGCATCACATGGGCCAGCGAGGAGCGTCCGTCGTCGGTGTAAGCCGGACGACCTCCGGATGATTTGATGTGTGAAATAATGCCATCACCGCACTATATTCATAGAGTAGCCGTATCTTCCAAATAGCTTCCTAATTTGAGCAGACGGGTCCACCATCAGGTCACCCGCCAGCACGGTCATCCATTTGAGCGGGAATAAAGCGGAAATCAATTTCCTCTGGTCTCTTCTGTGGTAAGGTTGGGGAGAATGGTGGTGGTGGTGGGGGGGTGGGGGTGGGGGTGGGGGGTGCTATTTGAATGGTGCCCGTGTTTGTGCCTGCGGGAGCACTTACTCCACTTTTGCTGACCTCTTTTGTCCTTTCCCCCTCCAAGCATATCACTCCCATTGAAATGATAACTGCTTTCCAATGTGTGGGCAACAATCTATTTATTTATTTATTTTTTTTATTTATTTGCAGGCAGCCAATTGTCCTTTTTGGCACTTTGCCGTAGTTAGTGTTGAAATTCTGGACAAAAAAAAAAAAAAATCATAAGACACAGAAGAAGCTAACAAATACAATGATACTTGGCCTATTTCAATTATGGGCCCACCAAGGAGGATTGGAAACGGGCACAGAATGCCTCGCTACGACTCACCGCTTTGGCTAATGGTGTTTTTCTTTGCTCGGGAAATGACATATAATATCATTAAATAGAGATATGCAGAATGGAGTGTCGACAGATTCATCTTGTGGGCCCGTTCAAATCTGCCGGTGGGTGCCGAGTGGCTCCCTGACGACGGATCCGGCTCATCATTTGAAAACGGCCACAGCTCATTGCATTCTGGGACATTTTTAGAGCTCTGCGGCTTTTTATACATTGTGGCTTACAGTCTAGGCTGTTTACGGAGGAATGTTGAGTAGTCTGCCACCGCGGCCGCAAACCATTTGTGGGATCCAATGATATAAATTGGCCTTGGTATGGAAGTTCCAACGGAACCTTAAACATAAGTGACGTGGTAAAACTGCCACCACTGGCCAGAAAAAGCTGCAATAATACTTTCAATGGTGTAAGAACTCTGGCAATCTTATTTCTATAGGGTGCAGGGAACACTTGAACGGTTTCCTAAGGACGCAGGGTTTAAATTAAAACTAGTACATACACCAAAGCGAGACACCAGAGTCAAGAGGCTTTGGGCTGTTTGGTTTTTCAAAGAACATTCTATGCTCCCCTTCATCAGAACTCGGATGAGAGGTGGTAAACCCGTGTACAGAAAGTAAAACTCCTTAGCCAGTTGCTACAGGTGCTTCTATTTAACCAACAGGTCAGAAAGAGCTTGTTTACTTGCTAGTGGAGTAGAAGTACCCGTGGCTAAAGCCTAACTGTGGCAGGGGTTTGACTTTCTGGACTAGTTCCGATGGAGGGGAACATCTGCCACCTTTGACAAAGAGCCCACTTATATTAGTCACAGTGTTTTTATGAAAAGTCAAATTGTTGATCCTTTGGTGCCTAGCTTTGGTGTACGATCTGGTCGGGTAGGCAGTTAAGGTCTAAAGCCAAACTGTGGCAGAGGTTTGACTTTCTGGACTAGTTCCGATGGAGGGGAACATCTGCCACCTTTGACAAAGAGCCCACATTGTTTTTTTTTAATGAAAAGTCAAGCAGCCCAAACGTTGTTGATCCTTTGGTGCCTAGCTTTGGTGTACGATCTGGTCGGGTAGGCAATTAAGGTCTAAAGCCAAACTGTGGGAGTGGTTTGACTTTCTGGACTAGTTCCGATGGAGGGGAACGTTTGCCACCTTTGCCAAAGAGCCCACAGTGTTTTTATGAAAAGTCAAATTAGCCCAAACTTTGTTGATCCTTTGGTGCCGAGCTTTGGTGTACGATCTGGTCGGGTAGGCAGTTAAGGTCTAAAGCCAAACTGTGGCAGGGGTTTGACTTTCTGGACTAGTTCCGATGGAGGGGAACATCTGCCACCTTTGACAAAGAGCCCACATTGTTTTTTTTTAATGAAAAGTCAAGCAGCCCAAACGTTGTTGATCCTTTGGTGCCTAGCTTTGGTGTACGATCTGGTCGGGTAGGCAATTAAGGTCTAAAGCCAAACTGTGGGAGTGGTTTGACTTTCTGGACTAGTTCCGATGGAGGGGAACGTTTGCCACCTTTGCCAAAGAGCCCACAGTGTTTTTATGAAAAGTCAAATTAGCCCAAACTTTGTTGATCCTTTGGTGCCGAGCTTTGGTGTACGATCTGGTCGGGTAGGCAGTTAAGGTCTAAAGCCAAACTGTGGCAGGGGTTTGACTTTCTGGACTAGTTCCGATGGAGGGGAACATCTGCCACCTTTGACAAAGAGCCCACTTATATTAGCCACAGTGTTTTTATGAAAAGTCAAATTGTTGATCCTTTGGTGCCTTTGGCTACTCTATAGAGGAAGAACCGAGTATTTTTTTTACTTTCAAGACCTGGATTTGCCACCTCTGACTAGATTACGCAGCAGACAGAAAACTATTGACTGCCCTTCATTATTGCTGTGTTCTTTAAGATGGAGTTACTTTACAATAGCGATTTCACACCGTGATGCACTCCCCTAACATTTCTTTGACCTTATGCAAATAGAACCATGTAAAACACAACAATCCTTCAAGGACACCGGTTAAGACTCGTGCGGAGCCGCAAACCAGCGAGACGTGACCTTAACAGCGTTTTAATTTCCACTTGGAGGATTTCATCTGCATGATTACGCGGACGCGCCGGCGTATGATCGGCCGCTTATATTTCCAACGCGGCCTCATGTGTCACTTTCGCAACTGCGGCGCATTTGTCTGCTGCTCGGCGTAATAAGACAAACGTGCTTGGGAGGGAATGCGATTCAGGAAATTGTCATCAGACACCTAGAATAAAATATGAAATATTTCATAGCTGCAGTTGTTGGAACAATACTCTCAAGCTGGTGAGTAAATGATGCTGGACCTGATGTGAATGTGTGCCATAAAACAAAGCGGGGACTATAACTGCGGAAAAGGATTTTAAAACCACGAGAAAGCTCGCATTCTAATATTCGGGTAAATGAGCGAGTTGCAACTGCAGAAAGTTCATCATTTTTGTTTTTGTGGTGGACAGATTTGAAGCAATTGCCACATTTAAGTTCCTGTTTCACTCTGGCCGATGTCAAAACATGCCCACCTTGCACATCCGATAAGACTTGATTTGTAAAGATAACGATCGTATCGGCGACTGTTATTCCCAGATATCCTCTGACGGGGACACTTTGAAGGGGCCGCGACCTTCAAAGTGGTTTGCTGCCACCGCTTGTGAAGGGAAAGGGACACAGTTAGCCTGAATTAGCGAGCCCGGTCAAAAAGGGTTTCGATAATGGACTCCAGCTTTGTCAAAACAAGAGATTGATAGGAAAACCTCTGCGGGCCGGCGTCGTTGAAAGAGAGCGGCTTGAGAAAGGACGGATTACGTCCCGTTTGAAAGGGCTAACCTCAGTTTTCAAACTGGTGGATGAAATTCTGGTATATCTTTACCAGAAAAAAAGAAGAAAGGTCAAAGAAATCAAATGAAAGACACGCGAAGCGTTTTGTTTCTCATTTTCCGGAGGTCCTGTTCAAAACCGCGTCGGTCTTATCTGCCATCCGCAGCCAACTGTGTGGCCCAAAACCGCCTTAATGCGACAAGTGCACGATAAACTTGACAGATCAACTTTTTCGATAGTCGCCAAGCCCATAAACAAGCGGGGCCTCTAATCTGATAATCCACCAATGAAAGATTAGGGCGCAGGGAGTATTATTGTGTTGTCACTCTTGCTTACAGGGTCACCCGGGCTTTCGCTGGCGGGGTTAGACATCCCTCAGTGAATCCCAGCACGGTGTCACATCCCAGCAGGTGAGGTGAGGCGATAAGACTAACTGCAGGATGCTCAATGGGCAAACTTGAACTGTCACAGGCACTAATGGGAAACCAAACAAGGGCAAAGGGTCCGAGTCTTGTGTACCGTGTGCCGGTGCATTTCTGTACTTTAATGGTACAGTCTAATTATTAGACTCCAAGGTGACCGTTTTTACCTTTAACGTGGCTTCATAAACGTTTACCAGAATGACATGATGACAATCCATACATTAAGTCATTAGCTCCCAATAACGTGTAAATACGTTTTTTTTTTTAATGTAAGTGTCCCAAAGACGTATTTATATGGGTTTTTTTTTGTTTTGTTTTTATGCTAGAGCATACAGAAGGCTTTGATGCAGCCTCTCAACTGCAAAGAACGGTTGCAGAAATGGTAGTTATTACACAAACGGCCAGCAGGTGGCAGCAGAGCAAAGGAGATCAACCAGGGCCATCTAGAAAAAAAGCTAAATTACTTACAATTTTAAATAGATTTGTGAAAACTGATGAAACTTAGCTCTCTTCTACTTTTTTTTTCCTTATGAAAGAAGAGACTTTAATCTTTCTTTTGGTAATGCTTTTATAGCAATTGAACACAATATTCTGTGGGCCTTGCAAAATCAGTCAAAATCCAGTCAAACAGCCGGGAGCGAACGGGATTGCGAAATGTGAAAATGGCGGCGAGTGAATGAGTTAATAAATACAAACAAATGAGAGCTGACTTGGAATCAAACACCGCCTTGAACCGTGTACAGGAAGCCATCACCGCTGCACTAAATCCACGAGAAAATGACAAGACATTTTTTTTGACAACGCAGCGCAATTTGACAGAAGTTTACAAAAGCAGCTGGTTTCTTTAGACCCACCTGGGTCAGATGGTGGTGCACCCCAGGGCGCCATCCTCTGCACACTACAATTGGTAACTCTTGACAATGAGTGAAGGGGTGACTTTTCAATCATACATTACAAATGGAATTTAATTTGGGCCTCAAGCACAGTACTGGATCTTGATCATGTAAATGCTCGGTGGGGGACATTCTTTGCCCACCCTGGTCTACCCTATTCCTTCTTTTATATACAAACTTACCTGCTCGCATTCTGCTATACCGACAGTTACATACTGCAGCAAAACTAGTATTGCAAACATGTTGCAAAAATGCCCTTAGCTCTAATCGTTTGAGTTACTATTCACATTAATTTGGTTATTTTGGCCTCTCAAACACACCCATCATTCAACAATGCAAATAGAACATTCCCAGTTGTCCCATAAAATACATTATTTTAATAGCCTCATTACATTTTCACTGCCCAGTTTCATTGCCCCGTCTGATTTATGCCACCACCGTTTTAGCGCCGGGTACCGCCGTTCTGGCAAATATCAAGGGTCAACTTCAGGCGCGACACCTTTCCCACCTTTAAGTCTCACGGTAAATTTCATCAAGGTGAGCAATAGTGTTTACCCCGTTAATTTAGCCCAGCCAGAGCCAGGTTGCTGACCCGTAAAATGAGCAAAGATAATACTGACCTTAACATGGTCTTCTGCACACAAAGGTAATTGCTAAGGCTCCTGGATCAATCAATATTGACTCGCTGTGTTTTTTTTTTCTTCTTTTAGTTGTTGTGTAAGCAGCACCCTCTCACACACACAACACACACACACACACACACACTTGAGTTGAATGTGTAAAATTGGCTTCAGGTGAATGGAGAACATATCCCAAATAGTTTAACCTTTTTTCCCGTCAGCGTGTTCACTTTTCTGTACGTTTATAGATTTTTGTTAGTCAGCTACGATTAGGGCTGCACGATATTGGAAAAACATGCGATATGCGATACACTTGCTGAACATAGCGATATCGATGATATTGCGATATTTAACGTACCTAAAGAAATTACATTTTTATTATCTAATGAAAGAAAAACATGTTTCATGCGGCAAAATAAGCAACCTTAATGTCATCTTAGTTAATTAATTGCAATTATGTCTTGATAATTTTCAACTGTTAGATGGCGATGCACATTTTAGTTAGCATCTGACTGATCAAATTCATATAAAAAGCATAAAATTCCACATAAAACTTATTGCATGCCTTTGCGATATGCATATTGCAAGGGCCAATATGGCGATATCGCTATTTTTTCGATATATTGTGCAGCCCGAGTTACGATACTGTAGAGAGCACAGCTTTAGGTGTGCAAAAGTCAGCAATGTACCATTCAGCCATTGCTGTCTGTGGTATGCTTTCCATTGGTAAACATCCATCCATCCATCCAACCATCCATCCATCCAACCATCCATCCATCCATTTTCTTAACCACTTAAGCCTCACAAGGGTTGCGGGATGCTGGAGCCTATCCCAGCCAGTTTCGGGCAGTAGGCGGGTTTCACCCTGAACTGGTTGCCAGCCAATCACAGGGCACACAGAGACCAACATCCATCCACACTCACAATTCGGAGCAACTAGTGATGCACGATAATATCGGTGGCCGATAATTATCGGCACTTATCGACCATTTTGACGTCAAACAGATAAAACAGATAATGGAAAAATCTGCCGATAATTATCGGCAATTTGATTTCCTACAGATAAACTAGATACGAAAGAAATCCATCAATAATTATAGACTTGCCACATTGGTCCATCTGTTGTGTTTGTGGCTCATATCAATAAAATTCAGCTGCATGGTGCTTTACATACAATGAAACATTGTGCAAAGTTTATACAATGTTTCAATGTATTTGTTAGACTTATAGTAGCACTTGAAAGCATATTTGTATTCAAATTAATTTTGCAAACAATTATCGGCTTACTTGGCGGTTATCGACATCGGCACCTCTAAATTATTGGTTTATCGGTATCGGTTGGAAATAGCATTATCGTGCATCCCTAGGAGCAACTAATTGACCTGCCATGCATGTCTTTGGAATGTGGGAGGAGACCGGAGTACCCGGAGAAAACACATGCAGGCTCGGGGAGAACATGCAAAACTACACCCAGGAGAGGCCAAAGCCCGGACTCGATCGCATGTATTGGTAAACACTGCAAGTAGAATGACTTGCAACACACATTTACCGGTTAGTTGGGTAAATTTTCAACCCCGAAATAGAGAGCGATTATTTCAAGTAGCCGGGATGGTGAGTGGCCAAACGGACACCAAACTCGTGTTAATTTTTCAACATAGACTCGGCAGACATTTCCATCTCGACTTGATAAATCTCGGCGTCCTCCTTCTCCTGCTTGCCACACCGAAGTCATTTATTTTCTATTTCTCCCAGCTATATTTCCCAGTTAATATATCTTTTTTTTTTTTCCTCATAGCACCTGACAAAAAGATGCCATGAGGGATGATAAGAAGTCTGAAACCTTTGCACTGCGAAACAGGATTTACCTTTTTCTTATTATTTCTAAAGACTAAAATAGGCGCTTGTCACCGTCGGCTGTTTTAACGCAACTACAGTATGTTAATGACGATAAAACATTATGTCTGATGCAAACACTTGCCACACAAATGTGTCCCCCTCCGCCCCCCCCGCGGGAAAGATCACAAAGATCGCCTGATTGAAGTTCCTATTTATAGGTTTTCCAACCAACAAAATCCTGATTGTGTCACTCAGACCTACTTTTGGAGCCGGCGGCGAAGCATTTATCATTCATGTGCTTCAAAATGCATGATTGCGATGATCCATTTCATTTTATTTTATTATTTTTTATTTTTAAAAAAAAAGCTCACACAGATTTGCAAGGCTTTAACTGAGGTGTGGAGTTGAGTGATGGGCGGCGGCATCCTTCTGGCTATTCAGCGAGGGCTTTAATTTGAATTTGAGAAGATTTCTTTGGGAGACATTGTTCGGCTAATGCGAACGGGGCGGGCGGACGAGAGCTTAATGTTGATGAGGTGTTAATATCTAATATCAAAAAGCAGATAAAAGCCTTATTAGCCCCCGTGGTCTGGCTGGAGTAAGGAACTCATTACATGGAGGAGATGGAACGCAGATGGAGGAATATGACGACTGGAGGGCTTTTGTCGCACGGCTCGCACGTCCTTAAGCTTTCTGACAGGGTCAACTTCATTTTGGGACTAAAACGCTGAGGGTTTTAACCAGTGTAGACAAGCCGACATTGTTTGAGGGTTCTAATTCGGACTTTCCATAGACGCCAACATCAGGCGGATTAC
This sequence comes from Festucalex cinctus, assembly GCF_051991245.1. Taxonomy (NCBI): domain Eukaryota; kingdom Metazoa; phylum Chordata; class Actinopteri; order Syngnathiformes; family Syngnathidae; genus Festucalex; species Festucalex cinctus. The sequence goes on from NC_135426.1 coordinate 23,369,630, forward strand.
ACCGTCTCGAGCCGGAGGCGCTTTGATAATCGCTTGTCATTTTCGGAGTTTTGTACGCCCGTCGCGGCTTGGGCGGTTTCGAAAGGTCTTTGGTTCAATCCAACGTTGGCCAGATTAGTCTGCTGCAACTCCTTTTTCCCGCGACTGTTTCCGTGCCGACTGAGTTTCAATAGTTTTCCTTGAGGCGAGACAGAAAATGAGATTTTCAGGGGTTGGGTGTTCAAATGCAAAAATATACCTGAATGTCTGTATTGTTGATGATATGGTTTTTAATTGGCGAACCTTGGGTCACCTGCTAAAGAGGTATATAGTGCTAGTTTTGGTGCTGTGATTGAATCAAAATAAATGCTTTGCAATACTGCTGTTGATATAATTTCTGGAGGTATGTGCACACACCAAATCCTTATTTATTGGAAAATAAGATAAGATTATTTTTTTTTTTTTTTTTTTTTTTTTTTCCCAAATTCAAGCCATGGATATCGGTTTTACCGGTGAACAAACAGAACCGAGAAAGTAGCCTTTTCATCGAATCTGACTATCTTCATCTGGAAAGGGCAGCAGATGCAACAAAAACAGCAGAGGACCCAGAATTTAACCCTGTGGAACACCGTATGTTCCTTTGATGATGATGATGATGATGATGGCCAAGCAGGGCATGCCATCAGGAATCATAAAAAAAAATAAAAATAAAATACAAAAAATAAAATAAAAATAAATACAAAATAAAAAAAATAAAAAAATAAAAAAAAATAAAAAAATAAAATAAATAAAAAATAAAAAAAATAAAAAGGAATCATATGAGTCGGGTGTGTGTCTTGACCTCCACTGAATGAGATTGACTCATTGAAGAGATTGAGTCATTGGGGTACAATCGAACCACTCATATAACAACTCATAATTGAGACAATCACTTGGAGTACCTAAAATTAGACCGGTATGGTATTGGTGGGTGTAAAAATCCAATGTTAAGACTAATGATGTATTCCAGGCAGCTGTATTCGTATTTAGCCTTTACATTAACTTGTCTTGGCTGTAGTTTAATGGCTTCTGGCAAATGGCGGCAGCCTAACAAATGCAAGGCCAGGTGTTGAAAGCACAAAGTAAGCGTGGCGTTCGCTGATCAATGCGTCGGGCTCAAGAAGAATGAGCTCCGAGCTCGCTGATTGAGCGACAACGTCAATAGCAAAAAGTGCTCACTTAAAACAAGCGGCCAAACGGCATCGGGATCCGGCCAAGCATCCCATCGATTTCGATTCAAGACCACGCCGATCCCCACAGTGTTTAGACGATTAATTCCCTTTATGGCAAAGTCATTCCGCGGCATGTCATTAAGCCATCCTGGCACTGAACGACTCAGTGTTTAAATACTGGCCGAGATGGCCTCGCTGTGACCTTTAGCTTCGCGAAACGCACGGCGAAGCGCACTTCCGAAACAAAAAAAGCACCGTCCTTTTTTTTACTTTCCCAACTGTGGTTTATTACGGCTGGAAATTGACATTCATGGTGCGCCGACTCTGTGGACACTGCGACTTCATTAGGAGGAAGCACGCACGCTGCACTTTGATGTGCTCCGATGTTGACCAATCATTTGAATCATTAAGCCTCGGAGTCGATTGCCTCGCCTGCACTGTCAGCACTGTTTATCGAAACGGACGATTATCGCCATTACAAGCAAGTGCGCTTTCCATTCACTTATGAGCCAATGTTGTGCACAAATAGATTGCAGTGTTCAAAAGTTGGTTCGTTTTCAGTTGTGATGGCGGGAAATCGACAAAAATGATCATGGAGAAGACCCGCTTGATATGTGCCTGCATCCCGTTTCTGAGGCAAAAAAAACAAAACGAGATTGTCTGCTTCACCAAAATAACATGAACTTTTAATGTCTCTGCGATCTAAACACAAATCCCGCTGCGTCCCACCCTTGAACATAATCGCCAACTTTGATATTTGAAAAACTTGTGCAGATGTTAATCAAAGTCGAGGCTTAATCCGGGGTGCTGATAAGATGCTCTCTCTTTTAACAGGCTCGTTTAACATGGGGGGGGGGGGCTCGATCAGGTGAAATGAAGAGGAACTGATTGCTTATGGTGATTATACTGATTACATTTTAAATTTAAAAAACTTTGCCCCCCCCCCCCTCGCAGAACATAATCCTTTCCAGTTACGCAGACAATGACATCGCAATCGGAGTAAATGCCAAGGCCGAACGCAATCTCTCAAAACACGTTTTGGCCGGCGTAATCTTAGAAAATGTAGAACCCTCCACGAGTTTTTCTCAGGGTAAAGCGTTTTAAAAGTGCCGCATCAGCATTAATCCGTCAGCGCTGAATAAAACAATCATGTCGTGTCGACGCGACCTTCTCTTCTTTTTGGACTGTGAGCGGAATAAAACATTACGGACGCTTGTTCTGCAGCCGGCGCGTAAATGACATTGGCAAATCGGCGGTGTCGGACATTTGCATGAAATGCAGTGCTGCATTTGCATATCTGGGGGGTTGGGTGGGGGTGGGGGCGGAGTTTATAGCATGGAAGCCTTATTATAATGGTGCCTTTTCAGAGACAACGCAGATCATGACACGTCAGATATTGTGTTCAGGGCAGACAGCACAAGCTAACAAGCAAGAACTGAAAGAAACAGCAAAAATGCCTTCTTGAATTATACATTTGTTATGATAACTTCAGCTGTCTCGGCCAGTGCAATAGCTTTGCATTCCACTAAACAGGTCCACAATAAGTATAGTTAGCATGTCGTTTGATCGAGGGGTTCGGTGAGTCAAGACAGACTCAAATGAATCATGATGACACTTAGCCATCATTAGCTGCAGGTGATCATGCTACATTTGCTTGGCCTATTTGCGTTTCAGGGAATTTGGTGCACTCAGTAGTCGACTTGTGGGTGTTGTTTATTATTGTAATCCTTTCACAATACGTCAAACAAACAAACAAAAAAATGGCTGAATATGGGCAATATGAATTCATTTAATTAATGGAACATATGGCGTTCCACAGGGTTCAATTATGGGTCCTCTGCTGTTTACATTATTTGCTGTCCCTGGTCATTTTAGAAAATTGTAACATTTCCAATACTCACGTGATATTAAATTCAATAATTATATATAAACTGAATCTACCAAATAACAGAATAGACTCCCTACTTTTTGCCCCGTCACGTTCTTTTATAATTGACAGTAGAAAAATGTCGGTTTGCCAAAATACAGCCATTTCTCCCATGGACTCTGAAACTGTGTTTATTTCATATAAAATGGGGGTAATGATGTCATCTACCGGTGGTTGGGCATCAGTAAAGTTGTTTCCAAGTTTGATATTTACAGTGGAGCATAATCAGATTCGCCCCCATTTAGCACCGCTCTAAAAAATACAATTGATCAAGTATACTTGTCAAAGGCAGTGAATGTTAAGAAAGCAGCAGTGGTTGTTTTAAAATCCATTAAAAAAAAACAAAAAAAACAAAAACAAAACAGCAACAACAACAAAAAAACCTCTTATGCACTTCTATTCCGGGTCTTCTAGCCGACCTCTAATGTTTTAACTACACTCAAAGACTATTTCGCTGTAAAGATAACACCAGGAAATAGAGTGCATAAAAAAAAAAAAAAAAAAAAAAAAAAAAGCCTACCTTGAGTGTTCAGTGTGAAAGTCAAGGAACATTCTCTCTCCTGAGACCTGCGACAGAGGAGGGGGGGGGAGGGTGTCACTCATGATTATAACACAGAGCAATTACAGAGCAGACTTCTCTCCTCTGACAGTGATTGATCAATGAGGAACTCCCGTAATAAAGACAAGGGCTCGGGGGCTCCCGGGAGCAAATTGGCAAAGGTAATAAGTGGGAATATGGTGTGTCCTAGTTGGCCAAGGCAAACCCACGGGTGCTTTCAAGTATTTAGGTGCCGACTCGCTCTGCAATGGTTTGAAGAAGACGCCGCCGTTATCTCTTCTGGTACCTTGTAAAAGGACTTCTTCACACTTCTCTCTCTCTCTCTCTCGCCGGTGCTTTTGACTCAAAATCATGTGAACTGAAGGGCCACTTCAACTCGAGCCTCATTGTAAAAAAAAAACAGCAGCCGTGAAAGAAATCGAGGCCTTTTCACGAGCCACTTGCACTTGGGTGACCTTCCGAAAAAGGAAAGGGCACGTTTCTATTCCAAGGATGCGCGGATTTAAGGGTACCGCAAGAGTATTTAAGTCCCTCAAGGTCAAAGTTTTTTTGTGTGTTTTCTAACTTGATTATTTGAGATGCTGTGCATGTTATAGCGCTAGAGGTTGTTTTTACTTTATTATTATTTCTAATGCAGAAATCTGCGTCATGCTCGGCTGAATAGCCGTATAGAAGTTCTGTTTTTTTTCCCCTTTCATGTGGTTGCCATGGAAACCATCAGAAGTGAAGTAGTCATTTAGATGGTTGCAAGATTACATGCTCTCAGAAAGTCCCACATTCTGACTTTTTTTTTTTTTTTTGTTCCCGCCTTTACGATGTGGAATCATTGTGATCTCCAGGGAGATGCGTCGGTGTTGATCCTGTGCAATAATACAGCTTATTTAGCCTTCACGGCTGCCTATGTCCCCCCCACCCCATTCTAGTGTCCCCTCCCCTCGACAGCATTTCTCTATAATGGCGAGTGGCTTGTGGCCGGGGTGAAGTTAATGATTTGATGTTAACTGCGAGATGGGTCCTTGGGAGCGTCAACAGTTGAAAAGAGCGAGCGTTTGGCTGGCGGCCTTGCTTGCTTCAGCACTTTGAGGCGCAGGTTTTAAGCGCTCGCCCTTTTCTTTCCCCCGGAATTAGCCCACAGGAGGGAGGTTTTGAAGAAGGTGGGTAGGGAATTGCACAGCCATTCATCACATTAATGAGTCATGTCACTTTATTTACCAAAAAAAAAAAAAAGGGCTATTTTCCCCCCTTTGGAAGTTATTCACAATCACGATGCTGCGTTCTGATAATGTTGGCTGGAGTTAATTGAAAAAGGCAATGCAGGAACTAATCTACAGAGGTGCAGGTAGCCAGCTGCGTCTGGCTGATTGCAACGGCGCGCTGGTTGGCTTCGGGTGCATTGTGACATGCACAGAAGGAGCACGCTGGGTCGGATTTTTTGGGATGGAGAGACTCGGAGAGGCGGGCACCGATCATTAGCACATGGGCGAGCTTTAGAGGCCAAAGGCGACTTGTTGGTTACACCTGCGCTCCCTCGCAACCAGCTGCGCCTGATGCGGGCTGGATGCCCCCAAATGTTTCATAACAACAAAGTCGTACGTTTGTCTTTGATTTGAATTATTTTTTTGTTATAATTGTGGGAATACTGAAACATCCCACATATGTTATTCGGATTTGTATTCTCACCTTCCGGGGTATATATTGTCTGATTCCACTTTACTTACAGTACTTTAACGTTAAACATCAACTTTCCCCCATTCATTTTCAATGGGACTGACAAACCTTTTCTAAGTCCCCCTTTCCATGCCCACTTCCATACATACAACTGATCATCATTACCAGCTCTCTGATACTGCTCAGTGGCGCACTTGGTTAACTCATTTGATCCCAATAACGTGCAAATAAGGTTTTTTTTTGTTTTGTTTTTAATGTTCTAAGTGTCCCAAAGACGTATTTATAAGTTGTTGTTTTTTGGGGGGGTTTTATGCTAGAGCATACAGAAGGCTTTGATGCAGCCTCTCAACTGCAAAAACGGTTGCAGAACTGGTAGTTATTACACAAGCGGCCAGCAGGTGGAAGCAGAGCAAAAGAGATCAACCATGCCTTGCAAAATTAGTCAAAATCCAGTAAAACAGCCGGGAGCGAACGGGACTGCTTCTGTGAAAATGGCTGGGAGTGAATGAGTTAAGTGCATTTTCCAGTTCGAATCCCAACTCTGAGTGTACATTGCAAATATATCCATGGAAATTATGCTTAGTGATGTAACTGTATACCAACTGACTATCATATCAGGAAATGTATTACAATTCCACTGAAATGATTAAAATGCAAGTTGGCTTTCATCAGGTGGCTATTTTTAAAATAAGTACGCCATTACCCATGAATTTGAACAAGGCAAGTTAGATCATTTTCTTCTCCATGGAGAAGCCGGGTTCAAACCCCGCTTGGACCACATTTTAGGACATTCGTTGGTTTGATGCCAACTGACTATCGTTTCAGGAAATGGATTATCATTTCTCTGAAATGATTAAATTTCACCTTAGACAGACTGCAGTTCAAGTTTTCTTCTTATTCGTTTGTATTCGACTTCAATTAAAGCTTTGTAATTTTCACATAATTTATCTTTCAACTTACTTCATAAGCATTCAGCTCAGCATTCCGCTATTAGCATTCAGCTTTCAGCATTCCCACGCAATTTCAACAGAAATTGCATTTCGTCTCGTTTTAATTAGAGTTGTCTTATTTTGATTAAACACAGATGATAATGGATTACAGAAATCAATGAACAATTACTGTTGTTGATATTCTAAAATCAGAGGATTTGGACAATTTTAAATGAAAAAAATGTCTCCAAACGATTACTCGATGATTCAAATAGTTGTCGATTAATTAATCGACAAGTAATCGATTAATTTTGACAGCTCTGGTTTAAAACTGCTGTGGGAAAATGACTGTAGTGCACGAAGAACGTAGTGCCCTCTCACCACCACCACCTCCGAGGATTCCAAATCCGTGATCTGATTTAAGGCAAGATAGACTGATGAATCACAGAATAGGATGAGTCACTATTTATTTACCCCGTCTAATTGGAAATGTCCGTCACGGGGCAGCAAAGCGCATCCTCTCCCAAGCCATTATCCTGCCGCCTTGATCCCTCGCAGGTATTTCACGGTGAGTGATGTAGCGTGTGTCAAATGGAGAGCCTTTTGAATGGATTTTTTTTTTTTTTTTTTTTTTTTTACGAATGCTGGGGAGCCAGAAAGCTGCAGAGGGCGGCAGGTTAATCATTGTTTTATATGATGTTTGTTCCCTCACTTGCATTAAATTCATCTGCTTTCAGGCGGATGTTTGACACGGCCCTCGGCGACTTTATGATTATGCCGTCAGCCGCTTGGCTTCAAAGTGTCGTGATTAGCAGAGCTCGCTCAACAGAAGCTGCCGCTTCCTTTGAGCCGGCCCTCGGGCTTAGCTCCTTAATGGCTCCCCGGGGTGCTGTCATTAGGTTGTACCTCGTCCTGAAGATAACGTTCCCAGGCCGTCTTGAGAAATACAGAATCCTGCTTCCCTCTATTGTGGGGTTTCAGTTTCAGTTACCATGACAAACACAAGCTGGAGCTCACTAGCTGAGCTCAATTCCACAGTATGTCACTTTTGTAACTCTTGGAAAGGTCCGCAAATGTCCGCGCAAAGTTGACGTCAACCGCTTTGTCACGCTTTTCCCGGTTTGAATATTTTCACATCCGGAGAGAGAGCGAGTGAGAACGGGAGAGCATTTCACGCGTTGCTCAAGGTCCTTTTGGATACTCCCCATCCCACATCTCCCTGCACAATTAATTTTATCTTTGGGGTATTATCAAGAGAGAGCCTGGCAAAGCGGCATGACAGAAAAACGGTCCAGAACCCCGAGGCTCAGGGTGGGGGATTAATCTGTTTGACAAGATCTCTCACAAATGATTTTGCCTTGGCTTTGCTTCTGTTAGATGTTTGCCACTTGCCGGCGTGTCTGAGGGGGCGAAGAAGAAGACGTGCGGACGCAAAACGAGCGAGCGAAATTGAACGGTGACAGCCCGTTCATCAAAACATTCCTCTGACCTAACCTCGCGAGCGTTAGCATTGTGCTAGCCTAAAATACGCTCGTAATCGTGAATCGCCGCATAATTTCCTGCTAAATCGAAAACGGGCTGGCCTCATTCCGCTGGTTCGCACCACTATTGACACCCAGCAGACGTTTGACGCATTAGCCGGCACGTGGAGAATTAATCAAAGTAATGATTGAATCATTTCCTCAAGCGCAATTCATTAAACATGCCAATGAACTCATCTTGAGCAGCTGTCCTTGCCTCACCGCTTAATCACGGGCGAGAATTAGCGCGCGGCGGATGCCGAGCACGTACGTTAATCTCCGCAAAGTGCATTGTTTACAAACAGTAATTAATACTGCGCCGTGTTTTCGCGCGATCAGTGACTGGAGTGTACTTGTGGGGACTAGCGCTGAGACTTGGGTCGCTTCCGCCGCTCTCGCCACGGCTTGTTAACAACCGAGACGGAGTGCTGACATTAAAGCGCCCGTGGTTTCTGTGGTTTATGGCTGTCCAAACAGGCTGACAGGAAAGAACTGCGGGAGAAAACTAGCTAATTCGCGGTGAGCACGATCTGAAAATGCACGAGACGGTGAAATAACTTGAGGTGGCAAAAGTTCTCACGTTCGGTATTTAAGTCGGGTGGCAGAGATACTTTCATTAAAAAGTACTGGTTCAACTTCTTACATATAAATAGGTACAGTCTGAAATATAATTTATAATTTATTCCGTGCTCTAGTATCCAAACATTTACTGCCACCATCAAACATATATATATATATATATATATATATATATATATATATATATATATATATATATATATTTATAAAGTACGGTTATCAACGGGTATCGAAGTTATACCAAAATATAAGTAAACAGATTGATATTAACAGGTCAATAAGTACATTATTTTACCATAAAATACACACACTCAGTCTTATTTTTATTGTCTTATAATTGGGTTGTCACAAAAACTAGCATCCAACATCTCAACTTATAGCTCCCCAAGATCGCAATCAATCAAACTAAATCTGAACAGTGTTTGACGTCACCTCTCTCTAACTGTCTTGGAGAAGGCTAAACACTTGTGCTTGTGGTGTGAACAATCTGAGGTCTTCAGCAAAGGTGAATGTGCCCATGTGGTTTTTCCCACAATGGGCTAATTCACACACGTGGCGTTCACGGTCCATGAAGCCTGACATAGCAGGCATCTATTTTTCATCTGTCACCAGGCAACGGAGGACGTTATAGCATTAATATAACAGTAATTACAGATCTGCATAAGCGGTTCCTCTATTATTAGATTGGGGGGGGGGGGGGCAAGTCTGCATTTAAAAAGGGGAATATTAGCATATTCATAATGGCTTTAATATCTTCTTTACAAGTATTTTAGATTTCAGGGCAATGAAACTTTTCCGTTTGGTCTGAACAAAGTACAGCGCGATAGTGAGATACGAGTTGAATTTGTTTGGTGACCATGCTCGTAACTCAGTACACTTGTATCTCGCATCTTTTCCTATTTTCCTTTTTTTTTGATGAATTGTTCACGACTTGTCAAACTGCGGCTTTTAGTGAAGTGTCTTGAGTTGAGTTCGCTGCCAACATTCAAGGCTCATATCTGCAGCCTGTGCTCATAAGTCAAAGCAAAAATGTGAAATTGTTGGTCTTTTAAGACCCAATTTTGGATCAAAAGGCACAACAAATGCCACGAGGTGTCATTGGAGTGTTGCAATACTGCATAGGTACCCAAATACAATCAGATCGTCAGGTGCGGTTGTCGTAAGTTTTTTTTTTTTTTTTTTTTGCCTTTCGAGTATAATTGGCAGCAAAGTGAGCCAATTCACCCGAGTGTTACCCAAATCCATTTGAGTCGCTTTTAATGAGATTTTTAAAGGTCCACTCCAGGTGTTCAAAGCGGTCCATGCACCTTTCAGCTCACGTATTACAATAACACTCGCTTCCCCAGCTAAAATGGCTTCCACCTCTGATCGTTCGGTCCGCTGTTCGGAGGAGCTCAGTGTATTTTGAGAACAGAAAAGAGCTCGGTTAAAAGGTTAATATCTGGCAGGCAGAACATTTCCATGCTATTGCAGCAGTTCCTTTTTTTTTTTTTTTTTTTCCTTTTTCTTTGGTACTGGCGATCATTTCTGTGCACACACCTGCACACAGTCATGGTTGCCGTCTCGCTCGCTCCCCTCCCCTCCGTGTACGAGCGGCGGCAGAGTCATCCATCCAGACCCGCAGACCATGAAATTAGGTTAAGACGTAAGGCTGTGAATGACACAGGTGCGGATACAAATGAGAACATCCGAATGAAAAAGCGCAGCTCCGAGACAGCTGATTCGCCGGGCGTTCCGGGCCCCTCGGAATTACATTTCACAGCTTCTCGTCGTTTTATTAAGCTTGCGTCTTCCCGTTGTTTATTAGGAGTCAGGCCGAGGCATTAGCATGCCGGAGTTTTAGCTCAAAATCCAATTGGGGATGCGTACGTCACCGATGCGTCTGTGTCCTCACGCGTTTCATTTATAATCAAATCAAATATGTACTCGTCCGTCTTATGTTGTCTCCTAAATAAACCGTGCGGTTACATTTTAGTGACTTTTAATGGTTTTTGGTTACCTTCTGAGTATGCACAGAAATGTTATCAGGTGATGGACAGTTGCAAATCATGCTTGCTGATGGAGTGCCACAAGGCTCCATATTAGGTCCTCTCTCTCTCTCTCTCTCTCTCTGTGTGTGTTTATATATATATATATATATATATATATATATATATATATAATATTAATACATATAATAATAATAATAATTAATGTTTGCGTATGACATTCAGATTATTTGTTTATGTCAAACTATTGGTGTCTTTTCTTTTTTTTTGCATTTTAAGTTATGCAAGTAATTAACTGATTAGAAAAAGATGAGGATGAGTGTGTGCAGTGGATCAAAAAATGTTGAATGAAGACATCCTCATAACATAAAACGTCGAAAGAATAAACACATAAGTGCTCTTTAAATTTGGTGGTCAAAAATTGTTGGTAAAAAGCCTTTTGAATTAAGTGATTTATCGTGATTAATCAAATTTCTAATATATATATATATATATATATATATATATATGTAGTGTACATAAATATAGCTTTTCAGTCTTTATCTTTTCCTTCGTTTTGTTTTCATGTATATTGAATTATTTTTGCTTTATTACTGTTATTACTCATCATGTTAGTCAGTGAGGAAGATTTTTCCACTCCAATAGATAATTAGTCTTATTTCAATTTCTTGCAAGCATCAGATTAGAACGTGCGAGTTTCTTTTGCTTATCTTGTACTCGTTTTAATTGGTTTGCGCCATTGAACGGACTTGAATTTTTCAGCTCAGCTTTTTTTTTTGTGCACGCATACACATGCAAGAGGTTGTTGTTTTTGACACGTGTTTGTTATTTGCGAGTTCTCGCTTCTTTCGTCTGAGCAGACAATCGCTATTATTATTATTACGGCAGGTGATGCAACAGCAGCCGTTTTGTCCGCCTATCTTCGTCGGCTCCGTTTGTTGCAGGCGCTCGAGCTTCAACCCGCACTTTGCCCGCGTTTAACTGCTGTTATTATGTGTCTGCCAAAATGCAATCCACTTCTTTTTCTTTTTTTTTTGTTTTTTGCAAGAGTTCCTATTTTTCCTCGACTTGACGTCTAGACACTCTTTGGCCACTTACTCCGACTGTAATGCGCGAAAGTGAGAAAAAAACCCCGCATGGTTACCGCCTCGCCGGCTGTCTTTTACAGTTGTTTACCGTGCAGAGCGCCAGCCGCCGCGGTGCTTTTTTGTACTGGCTCAAGGAAAATGGACATTTTTGACATTTCACAGCAGGAATGCTTGCAAGCGTGTTCATTCACGCTTTTGATGTGTGACAAGTATCTGCAGTGCACTTTCACTTTGACCGTTTCTGCTTCCATTGTACACGAATTGAAAAAAAGCCAAAGAGTTACTTGGTAGATTGAAGAGTTTATTATATGTTTTGTTGTTTCTTTTCCCTACATGATGGTTCTTAAGGGTACACAGTTATATTCTGTACACTAAATTTGACTCTATTTAGCGTGGGACCAAATAGACTTGGTTTTTAGAGTAATATTTACACTTACGATAGATAAAAATAAATAATTGAACAAAATAAAAGTGACTCAAGGGTTGAGAAACAAACTCACAATCTACTCCTTGAGCCACACAGCTCCTGCTGTGTGTTAGTATATCACTCGTGTCAGCTGGAATCTATTAATAACTCCAAGTCCACCCAAAAAAAAAAAGACCCCAAAAAACAATGTTTTTGATCTCCTCTTGAAGATAAGCAAGCAGTAGGAGGGGCATAGCTCAGGTGGTAGTGTGGCAGTCTCCCAAGCTGAAAGTCGTGACTTCGTTCCTCAACCCCTTTATTTACGTATTTTTCTTATTCTTTATTATACTCTCTTCCAAGTGTAAATATTAGTCTACTGTAAAACAATTTTGGTTGCACTCTAAATAGAGTCAAATTTACTCTACGGAATTCAATCTCAGATTGAGTACCACTCGCCAACAAATCTATCTTGGCTGTGCTTTGTTAGACTATGCCAGTGCTTCTCAATTATTTTCTGTCATGCCCCCCCAAGTAAGAAGAAAACATCTCGCCCTTCCCCACGAGACTATAAATAGTATCATTTGTCTATAAAATTGTTATAAGCACACCTCTGCATAAGAGAATTAAAAAAGAAAGAAATATGGGCCAACTAACAAAAAGAATAGCTTTATTAACTGTAACAAAAAAGATTTAAAGTGCATCCGAAATTCAAAAATAAAATTAAATCCTTAATTAAACTATAAACATTTTTTTGACTGACCATGTCAAACCATGTGATACATAAAAATAAAATTACATAAAGTCAATAAATAATGATCACCAACATTATCTCAGGAGCAAAATATTAAAAAAAAAAAAGAAAAACTTTAACCTGCAAAACAAAAATATTTAAAATACTTTGTGCTGATTTTTTATTTTTTATTTTTGTGCAAAGCGTGCTCAGTGCAAACAAAACCCCTACACCACCGAGCGAATGCTCCCTGCGCACACTCTGCCAATAATGAGCACCACTGCCCCCTAATGTAGTGGAGGTGCAATCTCACTTTATTCTCGGTCAGTAACAAAAAATCCAAATAAAAAAAATAAAAAAGCATGTTCCCCCGAGGTCAAACGCGCCCCCCTTGATGGAGTCTCGCGCCGCCTTGGGGGGGGGCCCGCCCCCCGCCCCACTATTTGAGAAGAACTGGACTATGCCAAGCCACCTTGCTCGTGCAAAAACTTTGCTCAGGCCCAAATAATAATAACTACCCTTACCTAAATATGAATTATTGGCTTTATATGCCGTATAACAGTCCTTTAAAAAATGAGTCACGTTTGTATTTTGCTTCTTGAAAAGACCACAGTGAGTGTCTCCCCCCCAACCCGCGTCAATATAAGATTCATATTAGCACCAGCAGGCTTTTGAATATGTCCAATATTGTCCATATTGTGCACTTCATTGGCTGAAGAGTTTCATATCCGGTGGGAGTCGGGGAATCGCACTGCTCGCCTTTCAAGTTTATGCAAAGCGTCCGCCTAGTTTGGCTTCGGCGAGCGCTCGCGTACCGGCGGCAGCTATGGCAAATATGAAATGTTGGAGCATTGATCTGCCAAAGTGAGCAGCTACCATTTCACAGGCAGCATCTTTTGTATACAATCGCCTTTGAATTAATCACGTGGCCGTGGGACCCACTTCCCGTTTTTTTGTGTCAGGCTAAGGACGGGGCCGGGCCGCTGTTGTTTTGGCGAGTCGGCCAACACAGACGTACAAATCGGTGTCCGTTATTGAGTCTGAAATCACCAACTGTTGAATTCCCAACAGTTTGTGCCTTGCCAGCAGGCCATGTGTCCACAAGATCTAACGCCGAGCGCCCAACAGATGCTTTGAGTGTTCGCGGCGCTCGTGGCCAACATGGAACAAACCAACAGTTCCCTTTCATGGTGCAGGGAATCCCAACATGTGGTTGAGACACCGGCTAAGTTCAATTTTGTTACGTAATTATACAATTGCATTTCATCTTTGAGAGATTCTTTGTTTTAGCCAGCAGCAAACACCAAAAGTGATTGAATACCTTTTTGCCATTGTTTTCACCAGGAATGTGATTATCCTCCTGACTACCAGGAAAAAAATATATTGTCCAGTCATGTTCATTTTGATATTCCCAAATCTTTGCGAAGTAACTGTAATACTGCAAAAGAGATTTAAAAAAAAGAAAGAAAAAAAAAAAAGAAAAAAAAGTTTATTTTTAAAATATGTGTCCACTACAGTTTTTTTAAAAACTTAAATGCTAGGCTCAATTAAAGTTAAAATAATTCAAATAATACTTTAATGTGTTCTCGAGTCTTATAGAAAACTGTCATGTTTTGGTTTGGTGGGGGTGGGTTTTTGTTGTCTTTTGGTCGTTTGTCATGTGTTCCTTGTGTCTTCCCTTGTCCCGTTATGTCAAACCACGTCCACCTGAGTGTTTCTTCCCTTCCCAGTGTATCCACCAATCAGCTTCCCCTGCCACTTGTGTCTTGCCCAGCTGTGTCTAGTCATTGTCATTAGCCTGTGTGTATTTAGTCCCCTGTTTTCCGTTCGGTTCTTGGAGTCATAGTATCTGTTGTGCCTGTTGTTGTCCCTGTGTTCCATGCCATGCCATGCCTTGTGTTTGTTTTTTGATCTTGTTAATTTTTTCATAGTACCTTGTTTATAGTTTTTGTTAGTGATGGCAAAATGAAGCCCCGTAAAGCAGTGAAGCCCTGCAGTGAAAAGCGTCACACACACGTAGGGGCTTCAAGATGATTCATTTCCTCGACTACGCCATCATGTGGACAGAAAAATGTATAACATGCTTGGTGCACGCAATAAAATGGGTGTCATTTTGTAAATCATGCTCTAAATACAAAAGAATATATATTTGAAGAGTGTTTTAGCATGAATTGTTGTGTTACTTTGTCTATGTTTGTGCTTATGCAACAAGTGAAAATGTGAAATGAGGTAAAATAAAGTGCTTATTCATATTTATTTAAAAACAATATTTTTTTCCGAAGTTTTTGGACTCAGGCGGTTTGTTTGTTTTTGCAGAGAATTTCACCTCCTTTGGAAAAAAAACTCTTTCACATGGTACTAATGAAGCAGGGGTGCATCGATATGAGATAGCAAGTTTGTATAGAATTGGACGCGTATATTTCTGTGATTCCAGGACTGAAGGGGACTTTCAACTGTGAACAGAAAAATGTGAATTTTATGTGTTGTCACATTTTATTTTATTTTATTATTGGAATCTGTTAAAATAGTACCGTAATTGCAGTGCATTATTTTCTGAGGTGAGATCTGCTCAAAGTGCTCCAGTCCCAAACAAGGGAAAATCTCTTTCTTGCTGGTTCCATCGCAAAAAGAAGCTCGGCAAATCGAATGCCAAAAGCAAAAAAAAGTAGCGCAATAAGGGACCCGAAAACACAAAAAGTGAAGGGGAATCCATAGCGTTTCTTTGCCGCTTTCATTTCGAACTACACTCAAACCTAGCGAATCATTTCCTGAATCAGTCACGTGGTACACCCGCTTCGCGGGGCTTCAAACGTCATCACGTACGTCATCGACACACGCATTGAATCGCGGTTCATGAACCACTCATCTCCATTACTCGGCACACGCTTCAGGGATTCGACCCGAGAAGCACATCACTAGTTTTTGTTAATTAAATCCCCTTTTTTACCTGCATCCCTGCCTTGCCCTGTTTTTTGGTTGCCTCCTGCATTTGGGTCCTGCCACCAACACCCCACATCGTGACAGAATGACTCCACCAGAACTGGACCCAGCGGGGGCAATGGCGGAATGGGAGCCCTGGGCGAAGAAGGGGCTTGAGGCCTGCGACCGAGCCATTGCCGGGCTAAAGGAGGTACTGGCTTTGCTCCGTGGCGTCGGGAGTGACGGGTCAGACAGGCCTCAAGTCCCTGAACCTCGTCTGCTGCAGCCTCTCGCTCCTGAACCTCGTCTGCTGGAGCCTCTCGCTCCTGAACCTCGTCTGCTGGAGCCTCTCGCTCCTGAACCTCGTCTGCTGGAGCCTCTCGCTCCTGAACCTCGTCTGCTGGAGCCTCTCGCTCCTGAACCTCGTCTGCTGGAGCCTCTCGCTCCTGAACCTCGTCTGCTGGAGCCTCTCGCTCCTGAACCTCGTCTGCTGGAGCCTCTCGCTCCTGAACCTTGTCTGCTGGAGCCTCTCGCTCCTGAACCTTGTCTGCTGGAGCCTCTCGCTCCTGAACCTCGTCTGCTGCAGCCTCTCGCTCCTGAACCTCGTCTGCTGCAGCCTCTCGCTCCTGAACCTCGTCTGCTGGAGCCTCTCGCTCCTGAACCTTGTCTGCTGCAACCTCTCGCTCCGGAACCTTGTCTGCTGCCGCCGCAGCCCCTGGCCGCTTCGCCTGGGCCGCTGCCGCCGCAGCCCCTGGCCGCTTCGCCTGGGCCGCTGCCGCCGCAGTCCCTGGCCGCTTCGCCTGGGCCGCTGCCGCCGCAGCCCCTGGCCGCTTCGCCTGGGCCGCTGCCGCCGCAGCCCCTGGCCGCTTCGCCTGGGCCGCTGCCGCCGCAGTCCCTGGCCGCTTCGCCTGGGCCGCTGCCGCCGCAGCCCCTGGCTGCTTCGCCTGGGCCGCTGCCGCCGCAGTCCCTGGCCGCTTCGCCTGGGCCGCTGCCGCCGCAGTCCCTGGCCGCTTCGCCTGGGCCGCTGCCGCCGCAGCCCCTGGCCGCGTCGCCTGGGCCGCCGCCGCCGCAGTCCCTGGCCGCTTCGCCTGGGCCGCCGCCGCCGCAGCCCCTGGCCGCTTCGCCTCGGCTGCCACCTCCTGTTCCTCGTCAGGCGGCGCATGGAATGCGGCCGCCACCTCCTGTTCCTCGTCAGGCGGCGCATGGAATGCGGCCGCCACCTCCTGTTCCTCGTCAGGCGGCGCATGGATTGCGGCCGCCACCTCCTGTTCCTCGTCCGGCGGCGCATGGATTGCGGCCGCCACCGCCTGCACCAGTTCCGGCGGCGCCCGGCCAGCGGCCGCCATCGCCTGCACCTGTTCCGGCGGCGCTCGGCCAGCGGCCGCCATCGCCTGCACCAGTTCCGGCGGCGCCCGGCCAGCGGCCGTCTCCTGCTCCTCATCTGGCGGCGAACACCCCGCCGCCACCTCTGCTCCTTGTCGGGCGTCGAGGACGCCCTCCTGAACTGCTTTTTGTCTGGGACGGATGGGTGGGCCGTGTGCCCTCCTCCGTGCCCCCTTCCGCCCGCCCTTGTTTTTGGACTTTTTATGTTGGACGTCTGGGAGCCGTCCCTTGAGGGGGGGGTTATGTCATGTTTTGGTTTGGTGGGGGTGGGTTTTTGTTGTCTTTTGGTCGTTTGTCATGTGTTCCTTGTGTCTTCCCTTGTCCCGTTATGTCAAACCACGTCCACCTGAGTGTTTCTTCCCTTCCCAGTGTATCCACCAATCAGCTTCCCCTGCCACTTGTGTCTTGCCCAGCTGTGTCTAGTCATTGTCATTAGCCTGTGTGTATTTAGTCCCCTGTTTTCCGTTCGGTTCTTGGAGTCATAGTATCTGTTGTGCCTGTTGTTGTCCCTGTGTTCCATGCCATGCCATGCCTTGTGTTTGTTTTTTGATCTTGTTAATTTTTTCATAGTACCTTGTTTATAGTTTTTGTTAATTAAATCCCCTTTTTTACCTGCATCCCTGCCTTGCCCTGTTTTTTGGTTGCCTCCTGCATTTGGGTCCTGCCACCAACACCCCACATCGTGACAGAAAACATGCTAACAACATTTAAAACCTAAATTTGTTCAATAAAGTGTTCTACGCTTACTTTTCCTTTTCCCTAAAAAGTGCTTGCACTGAGGGAAGCCATTTTCTTTTATGATGCAGTCAAAGGTAGCAAAGCCCCACCCCTACACATTTGGTATCATTGGAAAGCCTTGAACATCCTCTATAGAGCACAAAATGAGTTGATTCAATCGTATGCACTGGATGGGAGATATTCAGGTTTAAACATGTCCACTACAGTGGACAAATTTGAATTGCTGGTAGTCAGAAGGAAACTGATGATCTTCTCTTGCTAATTGCTGAAAAACGAAAACGTATAAATGTAGTACCTTCTTTGTGATGATGGTAGGGTCTATGTTTTTACAGCAATAGAACACAATATTCTGTTGGCCTGGCAAAATCAGTCAAAATCCATTGAAAACGACGGGGATTGCTTCCATGAAAATGGCTGGGAGTTAAAATGATCTATTCTTGTTTTGGTGTGTGGAAATTGTATGTATCAAAAGTACTACTGGTAGTCGTAGTAAGTAGAGTTCATTTGAAGATTTAGCTTTTCGTCTCAAATTCATATCGTATTGGTCAAATTGTCCCATTCAGATGCCATTTTTTTTTTTTTTTGTTGTTGAAGGACTTGACCTATTTTCTAGCGACAATCAAAGAAAGTACGTTATCAGGATCTGAGGGATCGTGCCGAACGTCATCCTTCGATCTGATCGCTAGCATCATCCGTCAAGTGCTCTCCAACGCGTTTCTCCCGACTCCATCTCTGCGCTCAAAGACCGCCCCGCCTATTTTGCCAACGCCGCCGCGCCATGACAGTCTCATCACGCTCGATCGATCAGGCTCGCCGGGCTCCACGCAAAGTCCCAGTCTTGGTCCCCATCAGTGCCAGTCAGTCAGTCTTCCCCGCTCCCTCTCAGTCACTTTGCCAGATGTCCTCGAACACCCCCCACCCACCCACCACCCCTCAATTCCCGCTCCAGTTGTAGTCCAGACTCGACTGGCTTGATTTGATATCACTTGACATTTTTCACTTGGCCCCTTCACGCGGAAGTCTTAAAAAAAAAAAAAAAAAGGAGGCGATGCACGGCATGAAATTGAAGCGAAGGCGTCCTTACCTGCCGCAGGCCTCATGTCGTCGCGGACGTCTCAGGGAAGAGAACTGCGTAAACAAGAGAGACAGACGGGGAAGAGCACGGAGATGAATGGCTTCATCAGCAGCGCCGGAGCTTACCTGCGCAAATCGCTTTCCGTTTTCACGCGCGAGCTCGGCGATGGCAAAAGTCTCCTTCAAGCAGTTAGACTTTTATTGACTTGCTTTGGGTGATTACGTTTTTTTTTTGTTTTTTTTTTCCCCCTCAGGCCATTTTCTAGACTCATCTTGTAGTAAGTGATTAGCAGAGACTCAAGGCAAAAAAAATTTGCTGCGGGTGCAAAAGCATTGATTGAAAAGAGTATAAACATGTCGTTTTCGTTTTTAATCCACACTGAGTGAGTTTTAATTTGGCTCCACTATTGTGCGAAATGTTTTTTTTGTTTGTTTTAAACAGCAGAGTCAAATGAGACAATTACCAGCGTGGTGATTTTTATAGTTTTCCCGGGCCAAAGTGTTAATTCCTCGAGTCAATTTTCTCTGTGAATGTCATCTGCAGATGGAAAAGTCGCATCGGAAGAAGAAACGCAAGCACGCTGAATATGAAGTTTCTCGCGAAGACACTCGGACGCATGAGGCATTTTTTTGCGATATAGTTGCTGAATATAGTGATATCGATATTATTGCGATAGGTAACATGTACCTAAAGAAATTACCGTACATTTTTTTCATGCATCAAAATATGCAAATGCAGTATATTCTTAGTTAATTAATTGTAACTACCTCTCGATAATGTTCAACTATTGGATGGTGGAACATTTTAGTTAGTGGCTGACTGGTCAAATTCAGATAAAATCATAAAATTCCATTTCAACGCCTTCTTAAAATAATCGCCCATGTCATTTTTTCAGGAAACACAAAATAATTAACCATTTCCATCATGAGGAGATAATTTAGGCTAAAAAAAAGAATTTTGCAAAAAAAATGTCTTGGGCAGCTATTTTAAGAGGGCAACGATACGAAAATTATTGCATGTCTTTGCGATATGCATATTGCATCGAGCAATATCGCAATATCGATATTGCGTCACAGCAGGCATACAAGCGGCAAATGAGGCAGTTTTGAGCGAAAATTCAAGGCATCAATTCAAAGTCAAACCTTGGTTTTCGAACGCTTCTGTTCTCAGCCAAATCAAATTTTCAACCAGAAAATTCAAGAATTTTATGTCTCAGAACTCGTCAAAAAAATCGTCTCTGGACCAAACTGAAAAAAGCCGAGCGTACCTGAACGCGACTCACTCGGGAGCTGAGCTAACTCGAATCCTTCCTCCGTCGCACTTTCGTGTTCAAAGTTCGTTTGGAGCAGACCTGTTCATTGTTATTTACGCAAAACTTTTTTTTTTCTTTTTTTTTTTTTTTTTTTTTAAGTTTTGCATCGTGTATTAGCTCCTAATCATGGGTCCAAAGAAAGCAAGTGCAAGTGGTAAAGCTGGTAAACAGTATACAGTGCAGTTTATGGTGTAAAATAGTAAAAAAAAAAAAAAAAAAAACTTGGAAAAAGTTTTTTTAGACTTGGAACAGATTAAAATTATTTACATTAATTATAATGGGAAAAATAGTTTCGGATTTCGAACAAATAACTTTTAGAACAGCCTTCTGGAACGGATTATGTTCGCAAACTGTTTGACTGTAATGACAAATAACAGATGAGTCGACTATTTAAATGAACTTTCGACGATTTTAATCGTTGACAGTCGACACATTTCTATTTAGGCAATAATAGAGCTAGGAAGAGGATGAACAAAATGCAAATATTGCACGGGAATTTTCCGCGAATTTCCGCATAAATCCGCGGGGATTACCGCATTTGCACCGACGGCCCTCCGTCTGCGGCAGCCATATTTCATTACATAGCAATGAAGCTTTGGAGGCAATCAAGCATATTTAGCCGTCCTCGTCTCACACACGCACACATGCACAGACACCCCTCCGCCCCCTCCCGAAGCAATTATTACTCCCCATTTTTTTTTTTTTTTTTTACTGTGCCTCGCCATGGGGAAAATGAAGTGCGGTACTTATCAGTTCAATGCATACACAAGTGACTGGGACGGAGGGCGAGGAGGAGGCTCGCCGTCGCCATTTTGAGGGGCACCAGGACCGGCGAGCGCCGGCCGCCGTTAGCCGGGCGCCGTCAGCACCGTTTAGGGAGATACAGAGATAACCGTAAACACGTCACCAAAAAAAAAAAAAAAAATGCATTGTGATTTGCATTCATAGTGGGAAGAGGCAAATTGATGCGGGGTCAGGCGGGGAAGGTTGCGCGTTTATGACCTGCGCATCGCGCCGCTGTCGCCGGCGCTGATCCATCGGGGCCGGCCAGCCTTGTCGGGCTTTCCGCCTGATTATATTATCATGGCTGACGATCAATGCGAGGGAACGATCGAGCCCCGTGAAGGGGAACGCCAACAGTGGAGGCCGCAATTTCAAAAAGCAGTGCGGAACATCTTTAACTTTGCCCCAAGTGATCGGCACATATCACTTATTTTTTTTCTTTTCTACAAACGCGCACAGTAACGCTTTCTCATGATTATTATTATTAATAAACTGGGCTGGGAGCCTCCTGCTGATGGCTGCCGTTTCTTATCACGCCGCCTCAAGAAAGCACTTTTCCGGAGGCGGCGGAAACGGAAGGCGTCGGTGTTTCAAATTACTTAAGCCGCCTACGAAGGTCTTTGCAGATGTGCGGGGAAAGAAAGTTCATCTTTTTTTGCTAACCTGAGCTTGATCAACTTAACATGCTCCGTCTTTTTTTTTTTTTTGTTTTGTCGAGAAGCTGGTACAATGAAAGACGGGAGAGGGCGGGGTTAGCGGCGGATGACAAAAGCACAGCGGGGGAGGAAAAGACGGTGGCGGTTGGGGGGGGGCGAGCCACGAGACACTTGTGCTTCCACTCGCCTGCTCCCAACTGTTCCCAGCGTAGCGGACATGCGCCACAGCACAGACAGATGGCAAGGAGGCGTGCGCGTGCGTGTGCGTGCGTGCGCGGAAAACACCGCAGATTTGTGAACGCCACGTTGAAATAGATTGTGTACTTTATTAGCGCATCAATGAAAAGTTAATTTCGGTGGCAAAGGGAAAGCCGGATGATTCGCTGCTGCTGCTGCTGCTGCTAGAATGCCATCTAGTGGAAGTGTTAGGAATGAGCAACACAGCAAAGGGAGGAAAACAAAAATGCTGTTTCTAATATTTGCTGAAGTACAGACTTATCTCAAGTTGTGGACTGAATATGTGGCATGTAAATGGTTGATGTTTAAATGGTGTTATTAATAATGTCTGGTACCACTTTTTTTTTTTTTTTTCATCACCGATAACAATATACTTTTCATTCTCAAAATGTCCTCCCCAAAAAGCATTTTTCTTAATTTAATGGCAGAATCTTTTTTCCATTTATTCATAAAATACATATGCTGTATAGAACACAATATAAGATGACTAAAAACAGAAATAAATTAGGTGTGTCATGTGATTACATTTTTTAATCATAATTAATCACATGACTTCAATAATTTACTCATGATTAATCACAAATTTTACATCTGTTCTAAATGTACAATAAAATGTCCAATATATATTTTTTCCTATGTTTTCATACATAAAAGTTGGCAAAAAATGTTAAACTAATAGAAATATGGCTGCATCTTTTAGTCATTGGTACAGTAATTTCATAATACATAAAATTAAGTTCAAATTCAAAAAGATGTCCTGTACTGTAAACGAGTGTGATATTGATTTATGTTGAGGTCATTTCTGCCACTAGATGGCATAATTGCATTTGTAAGACATTGGTGACAGCTCAGTGGATTTTTCCTTTCATGTGAAGAGCTATCCCATCTTTAACATGAATTAACTTGTAAAATTCTGCACATTTTTAACATTGTAAAATACAACTTGAGCCCAGCCTCCACAAATTTATGCATTATTATTCCATTTATTCGTGCTAAATTTTGACAGACGTGTCTGCCGCGTTGGGACTGGAATTCCCCCAGTACG
This sequence comes from Festucalex cinctus, assembly GCF_051991245.1. NCBI lineage: Eukaryota > Metazoa > Chordata > Actinopteri > Syngnathiformes > Syngnathidae > Festucalex > Festucalex cinctus. The sequence goes on from NC_135426.1 coordinate 23,392,362, forward strand.
GGCTTTCCAAGTAAAGGACAGTCATTAATCATGCATTAAAATAAAAAAAATAAAAAAAAATATTAAAAAAAATAAAAAAACAGGGGTGTTAAAGGAACTTTCAATTAACTCAAGATTAACTAATTTTGACACCCCTAAAATAAATAAAATGAAACAAGTAATCCAAGTAAAAAATGTGGTTTTACAACTTCTTTCAGCCAATACTGGTATCGGCCATCATTGTGAGTACCCGATACCTTGAAATATGGCTGATATCGGACCAATTCCGATACCTGCTATGGTGCTATTAAATTAATAAAATTTTGTAGGATTTAATGCAATTTAAAAAAAAAAAAAAAAAAAAAAAAAAAAAAGCTTTATAGAGTAGAAAGTAAGCAACATGTTTTTTTAAAGTTACTTTTCTATTCAATTATATTTTACAACAAATTGTAAGAAATTAGAATAAATTATTAAATATTCAAAATTATTTTAATTGCATTTTGTGGAAAAAAAGAACATTTTAAATTGTCTTATTTTTTATTCATTTAAAAATATTGTTTAAACATTTGTAATATGTTAGTAATATTTAAAACAGCATTTTTACGTTTAATTTAAGAAGTGGATTTGACCTTTTGAAATATCTTTTATCTTTTTTTTTTTTTATCTTTCAGTATTTATGTGTCGAAAAACATTTTTGAGACACGGTCAATGGAGCAATTTAATTACCTTTTCATTCTAAATTTTTTCATGCATGTTCAAGGACAAGCTATTTTCAAATGCAGCGTGACACATACTGTGGAGGAGGGATTCATGAGCAAATGGCGCCATCTGGTGGCTATCCTGATTTAATGTCCATCTATGTACAGGCTTGCTAAGGGAGGTGGAGTAGGCTGGTGAGGGCTCGTTTCATCACCTGCAGAGAGCGCATCATTTCCTGTCATGTGACCAGCCTCTTCCTGCCTTACAAATTGACCTCGGTGCTCTCAAGAAACGCTCACGTGCCGACAGTTTCCAGTCAGATGAGCTTTTATTAGCTCCATTGTGGTGGGTGGAATGACATGATTATTTGATGCAATGAGATATATCAGCCATAAGATGAAGTACAGCCCAATCCGGTGGGGTCCAATGCGAGAGGTGTTCATTTGACAACCGACTGGTGAATTATGACAACAATTTTCAAGATGCTTACGTCCAATATGTTGAAATCAGATGCAGCATTTTCAGTGTTTAAGACCATAATAAAATGTGGTCATAAAATATAAACAATATATAAAAATGTATATAAAATAATATGAAAAAAAATCATCATTATCATTTATTTTATTTGCTCTTTTTAATTCACTTTTTTTTAATTTTAAATATTGAAATGTTAGTTTAATTGAAAGAACACTAATTTATAAGCAAAGGAAATTTAAAATTTGCACTTGCAAAAATGTAAAAAAAACAAAAAAAACAAAAAAAAAAACGTAATACTCAAGAAATCAGTATATAAAATAAGAATATCTAATTTCATGAATTTGAATGCTTTAATTCTGTATTTTTATCATTTATTTTATTTGCTCTTTTTAATTCACTTTTTTTTGTTTTAAATATTGAAATGTTAGTTTAATTGAAAGAACACTAATTTATAAGCACAGATTTGAATGACAATATTTTGAAAACTCAAGGAAATTTAAAATTTGCACTTGCAAAAAAGTAAAAAAAAAAAAAAAAAAAAAAAAAAAAAAAAAAAACGTAATATTTTAAAGGGATACTTGACTCATTGAACCATTTTCAGCAGTAATAAGACATTTTGCCTCTAATTAACATGTTAACTTCATTATTTTTCATGAACAATTAACACCTTTAAAAACACGTTTTGCCACTCGCTGGCAACTGAAGATGACATCACGCGTGCTAAGGAAACAGGGAACGATATCAATCATGGCTCAGTTTGCTGAACAAACCCAGAAAACAGGCGAGCCGTGATTGGACGTCATCGTCAGTCGACAGCAGGTGGGAAAACGTGTTTTCAAAGCTATTAAGAGCACATTCAAAAGAATGACGTTGAATGAAGAACAAAGTGGGCCTGCTTACCGTAAAACGAGGCTGGGGTCACTCTGGCGCCAACATGCTGTCCCGATGCCGCGGGTGTACCTCGCCGACCCGCCGGTGGAAACAAAAAGGGGGCGGGGGGCGGCGCTGAACCAGGATAGTGGCAACGAGCGCGCTGATTGGATGAGACGGGAAATGCGGTGTGACTAGCTTGAAGGATAACATTTTAAATAAATCAACATTTAATAAATTGACAAAACAGGAGGTGAGCTCATTTGGGTGAAAAATTATTAAAGAATTTAAAGAATAAAGTTGAATAAAAAAAGATTAACAGGATAAGAGAATAAAACAAAAATATTCGAATCAAATCTAAGTAAAATGCAATTTTTATTAAGTAAAAAAAAAAAAAAAAAAACTACAAACAATTCAAATAAGATTAAATTGCCCATATAACATTAAACAAAACAAAAAGGCTGCCATTTTGTTTGAAATTAAAAATGCAGTAAGGGCTCAAGCCACCAGAGGTCGCTGCTGCATCATTTATGTATTGCACCTAAATCTGATGCATTTACTTTGTGATCAGTCCAAGAACCAGAAAATAAAGTATGTATAAAATAATACAATTCATTTAACTAAGAAAAATAAAATGTCAATTAAAAACAACAACAAAAAATTACCTATTTGGAATAAGAGTTGCTATTGCTGCCTCAGACCTGAATGAAGACGAACAAAACTCCTCTGAATTTCCCTGCAGAAACACAAAAACAACAAGTTGAAAGCTTGACACGTTCATTTTGCATTTGCCATTTGTGTCAGACACGATAAAAAAATTATTCAAAAAAACGGATTCGGTGTGATTTTAAGCGATGCCACCCCGACGACATGTGGCGAATTATTCGTCATCGGCCGCCGCCCAAGCTGCCTCTCTTTCCCCCTTGCCAAGCGTTTGCTTTCTTTGAGCGAGCTGCTCCAACATCATGGCCCGCTTTTTTGAGCTTGACACCATTGTGTCGAAAAAAGCCCGCGCTCAGCTCGTCAGCCTCAAACAAGGCAGCTCCAAATGAACACAAGCGTGGCGGTGGCGGCGGCGGCGGTTCTGTTCCGGCTCTTTCCTGCCTGCATGGCATCACTAGAATATTCATTACGTGCAACATGAATTGTGCAAATGGCACAGAAGGACGGATGTGGGAAGTGAGGGCATATTTGAGGGCCTGAGTATGCCATTCTTTACTCCAAACCAATCACTAAAAAAAAAAAAGAAACACAAATCTCAACAAGTCCGAAAACACACAGGAAGTCGGCCATTTTGGTTTGAAGCAGCCATTTCAAGGTCATTTTTAAGGGCAGCACAAAGATGATCAAATTTGAAAGATGTGTAAAAATAGGTCAAATTGAGCCGTTTCTCCCCTCTAATTTTTCAGTTACATCTCCATACCGTCATTTTAGCCAATCAGAAGCCTGAAGATGACATTTCCGAAAACAACAAATGGAGGTATACAGTCTTGAAATATGATTTAAATTTGTTTAAATTTGGTGACCAAACTTGCAACTCAAAAACACCCGTACCGCATCTCAAATCATCGTTTCCCATTGAAATGAATGGAAACGCCATTAATCCGTCCCAGCCTGCCTCCAAAAACAACACAATTGCTGTAATATGCATTTTAATGAGGAAAAATTGTACCCCCATTATATCATACTTAAACAAAAAATACTGTTTGCCACCCTGGCCACCTGGGGGCAGCATATGGGAGACGCCCTTGCCTAGTTAATGTTATTCGTACAACTGTACGTCATACATGACGGTATTTCCGCCGTAGAGGCAAAAATACCGTGAAAATGCTGCAGAAAAAAAAAATAAAATCCATTTATTCAACTTCGATGGCCCACCAGTGGCTTTACTTCTCCAAATGGCAAAAGGGACATTGACAATTGTGCTTGCAGTGGGGAGCATTCTGCCGAGAACTCCAGTGAGATTCCAAATGGTTTTGATTTGATCTTAATTTTATTTTTTAATACTTAAAAAAAAATAATAAATAAATATTCGGTTTAAGAAGGGGCAGAAAAAAAGACGAAGCGTGTCTCGTCCTAATCCTCCTCACAATCCAAATCATCAAACCCGCAACCTCTGGATTGGGAGACGACCACCATACATACCACTGACACTAATATTAAACACGAAACGTTTAGATTTCACCATTGCATTTTGGGCAGATAAATATTGCCATAAATCAGCTAATTCTAATAAGGCCCAGCTCCACGTGGTTCGTCCGGTTCAGGTCCCGCCCAGAAGGTACTCAAAGGCAAACGTGTCAGAAAGTAGAGCGATATTGCTTCCCTTCTGTACCCGGATGTGCAGGAGAAAGTGTGTAAAGTGGAAAGACGGCACGAGAGACGTGCTGTGTGATGGTCTGATGGAGCTGGAGACGCAGCCAGGGAGGATGTGAAGAAGGGAAAACACATTAAGGCCAAAGTGAAACCGAGGAGCTCCGTGCGCCACTTTCGGGAAACTCGACACCTCTTTTTTTTTTTTTTTTTTTTTTTTTTTTTACCCCTGCCACCGGCTGCCTCCCCCCTGGAAAATATGATCTTCTTAAATATACAAGCACTCCTGCCACCGTATCGCCTCGCCTCGTTACGATGGCGGCTTTAAAAGCTTTTTGTCCGATCGATTTTTCCAACTTGTTTGCGCGGATCGGATGAAAGGATCAAGGTAACATTAACGCCCCGGGCGGTGATGAATGCGGCCCTCGCGCCCCCACCGAATGATCGCCAAACTTGGAAGCAACTCCCTTCGTCTTCACAGGAGGGGGGGGGGGGGGGGGGGGGGGGGGGTGCACTTCACGAGCTTAGCCACTAGTCTGTGCTATTGCTCCGCAAAAAAAGCCCAAGATTCCCCTTTGCTACTGGCTGACCCATTTTTCCTCCTCCCTCACCTGTGCCTCACCACCTCGCATTGTTAATTAGAAACGGGCATGAGATCGTTGGGGGGGGGGGGCTACCATACGTCTGGGTCATCTTCCCAGGTTGTTTGCTGAGTGGGCAGCGAGGGAGGGAGGAAGCGAGGCATTAGAGGAAGCATGAGAGAAAACGGTAGAGCGCTTCTAGTAGCGCCGTAAACAATCGAGGGGGGGCGATGGGGGGGGTCGAGCTGCTGTCTGGAGTCTCGGGAGCGACACGCAGCGCTTTCCGCGCACGCTCGCCATCCATCTTGGCCGTTTCATTTTCACTTCTCAGGCCAGAGGAGCGCCGCCGCCGCCGTCTCCGAGGAGTCCGGTTAATAATGTGAGACAGAGTGGATTTAATTAAAGAACGGCCAGAAAGGTAATCACGGAAAGGAGCCTTATATTGCGAGATGTGTTTTCAGCGCAAGGCGGGGGGTCGGGGGGGTCATGTTGTGGGATAAAAAAAACACATCAGACCGCATTTCGTTGTCAGGTGGAACCCAAACATTAGGGGTGTGCCAAAAAAATCCATTCATAAAAGAATGGAGATTCGCATGTATGAATCGAATCGAATCGATTTTAACATCCAAAAATCGATTTTACTTAAATTAGAAATGAAGAAGAAGGGGAAGAGGCAGTTGTAGCCCACATGCTGTTTTTGTGGAAAAGGGCACTTACAATACAAAATTAATGAATGTTAAAAAAAAAAAAAAAAAAAAAAAAAAGACACTTTAATGTCTCTATTTGTCATTTTGTCTTGCAAAGCAGACTGGAGTAGATCATGACAATGTTGTGCATATCTGTAAATTGGAGCAGAAATCATTTGTCAATCAAATAATTTTGAATCGAAAATCGTTTGAATCGAGACTCAAAAATCGATTCTGAATCGAATCGTAGACCCAAAAAAAAAAAAAATCGGAATCGAATCGTGAGACAGTCAAAGATTCCCAGCCCTACCAAACATCTTTCATGAATTACCAAACAACGCAGCATTCAAGTTGCTGTTATTAAAAAATATATACATATTTAAGTCACTAACATTACACTGTGCATTGTTTAAAATGGTACGCTAAGGTGGCTGCTTAAAATCAACCGTGAATGACAATTAACAGTTTGAAGCGAGCACACTTGACCTCTTTAAAAAAAAATAAATAAAAATGTTACAGCGGTGGAGGGTCCGAAGCACACAAATCATTGCTCGCAACACCAGGCCCATAAAAACTAACAAAAAACAAAACAAAAAGTAGGGATGGGCGAGTACTGATACCAGGCATCGGTATCGGGCCGATACCAGCCTTTTTTCAAGTACTCGAGTACTCGTGACGCAGACGAGTACAAGCGAGCGAAGACGTTAAGTGAGTCCTCCTTGCCTGTAAGTGGCGCTAGCTTGCAGCAGTTTTTCACCAAAACGTCACCGGTTTGGAAATACTTCAAAATTGTGAGTCTTAAACTAAAAGAGCATTTTTGTGTTTTATTTTGAGCGTTAAGACTATTGAACAGTGACTGCGCTGTTTTTTTTGTTTTGTTTTTTTGTCAAAATTAAAGGAAATATATTTGTTTAAAAATATCTTTTAGTGATTTTTTTTTATTTGTCAAAATGTACTACTGGTATCGGCAGTTGGTATCGGTATCGGTGAGTACTGAGGGTCTGAGTATCGGTATCGGTCTGAAAAAAAAAGTGGTATCGAACATCCCTAACAAAAAGTATACAAAACAAACTCAAGTTGAGGTATCACTGTACTTCTAATAAGTAGCATAACCAATCTTATGTGTTGCTATGGCAACCATGTTATCTCCAATTTAGTGGGCGTGCGTAATCTAAACTTGTGAAAGTCGATATACGTAATGAAGTGGATGTCCAGCCAGAATCTGAGTTGCTTATCCCATTTTGTTGATTTTTTTTTTTTTTTCCCCCCAAGAGAATGAGGAAGAACACCTGACAGCGAGGCCAAATAAATTTCCGCGCCGCCTTGATGGGTCCGTAGCCACAGCAGAGCGCACATTGAGCTGTCACCGGCAAATAAGAACAAATATCCCGCCGTCACAGTGGGATCGCGAAGGCGGGACGACGTGACGAATGTCTCCGGGTGGGGGATCAAACTTTTTGGATGAGGAATGTGATTGTTGGATTTAACAGAATGTTTATGACTGGGCTTGTAGTTTGTCACACGTTCAGTTAGTTTAGTTTGCTAGCATTGACGCCTCCTTTCATGACTGGATTCTTCTTTTTAGCCTTGACCTTCTGGGTTGGCGTGACTTCATTAACTCATTTGCTCCCAAAAACGTATAAATATGTTCTCTTAAATGTTTTAAGTGTTTCAAAGACGTATTTATACGTTGTTGTTTTTTTGGGGTTTGTTTTTTGTTTACTAGAGCATACAGAAGTCTTTGATGCAGCCTCTCAACTGCAAAGAATGGTTGAAGAAATTTTAGTTATTGCACAAACGGCCAGCAGGTGGCAGCAGAGTATAAGAGATCAACCAGGGCCATGTTGAAAAAAAAAAAAAAGATGTATTATTCAGAATTCTAAATAGATTTGTGAATAATGATGAAAGTTAGCTATACAAAACAGAAAGAAGAGACTTTAATCTTTATTTTGTTGGGTTCCATGTTATTAGAGCAATCGGACACAATATTCTGCGAGCCTTGCAAAATACTCAAAATCCAGGAAAACAGCCGGGAGCGAAGCGGGTTGCTTCAGTCAAAATTGCTGCTGGGAGGGAATGAGTTAATGACTACAACGTTAACGGGCCATCTCGTGTTTACCTGCGCCAGATCTCATTTCTCGATGAGTCGGCTTTATTTTAAATTCCTGCCAGTGGTGATAAATGCCGTGTGCACATGTCGGAGAGATTAAAAAGTGCATTGCTTCTAATTTTATCTCTTTTTTTTTTTCACTCCACGCGGGTGATGTCACCTTTTTTTTTTTTTTCTCTCTCTGCATCTCGGCTGTCTTTTCGTGTTCCCGGCGTCCCGGTGGAGGGCGGCGACCTATCTCGGCGTTTGCACACGTCTCCTCGTTTCCTAAACCGCCTTCAAACGCTTCCTCTGCTTTAAAACCCGGCACATTCTGACAAAATACATAAATAATCAAGATAAAATCAAATGTGCGGCTCAGTTGTTGCTATGGCAACGACCGGAGAGCTAAACGTAGGTAAAAATAATATCACTTCTATGGACCAGCCGGGAACATTGGCCATACAGAAGACTTCATAAAAACAAGTCAAGTTAATAAAATAAAGCCCCAGTGGATAACCGACACAGAGTTGTCTGGAATATGAGTGGAATTGCGTTAGCGACAATGCTAACATCCGTCCCATATTGGCTATTCAAAATAAGATGAGAGTACAAAGTGAATTGCTGATGAATAAACCACAACATCAATCAAAAAAATGAAAAGTACAACTCTTTGAACATTTCAAAGCGTTAATACGTAACAATTGGACCAAAAATGATAGCTTCAGGACCAATTTAATGGTACGCTAGGCCAATAGCGGATCACCTTTGTGGACCGGCCAGGACAATTCTCGACTAGGAAAATTTTGGATGACAGAAAATCACCTGGCATCTTTCTAATCCTAAAACTTATGACGATGTATTACCTAAACAAGAATAAGTGTAAATATACAACAAACTATGAAGAAATAACACTTAAATACCGTTTCATACTCATTTACCAGCATACATCACTTAAATTAACATACTTCCTAAAAACTCTATTAGTCAAGGCTTTGCTGGCATATTGGGCTATCTTAGGGAAATAAAAACATGAAAAACAGAAAATAACATTTAACTATTAGGGATGTAACGATAAGGGCAATATCGTGATATTGAAACTGCCACAATATCGTCGTCGTCATGTTCACAATATTTAAAAGTAGCGCATCTGTTAAAAAAAAAAAAAAAAAAGTCAGGTTGATTTTCATTTGTGCAGTTCTAGCACCCTCTAGTGGCTAGTTTATTAGTGCAATTTGATTTTCACTAGAGATGTTTTGGCCTTCTATGTTTAAAATCTATGCTAATTGTCAGATGAATATCGTCAGAATATGATATTATGAATATCATAATATCGTATCGTGTCGTTACATCCCTAGTAACTATCACAGCAAAACAATAAATGCAGTAAATCTAACTAAAGACCATGTTTTCATTTGCAGATGGCCCAATGGGTTTTGAGCAAAGCTAACGTTACACCCGCCTTGTTTGCAAAGACTGGCCGTGTTAACCAAGGCACATGGTGGGTGGGGGGGCGGAGTGGCGCGTCTGCAAAAGGAGGCGGACTGACGTTTGGGAGAGGACGCACGCTTTGGCTTCCATCCCGTCAGCCAGATGAGAGGGACCGCGAACGCCGGCGACGGCGCATTAAATATGAAGCCAACGCCGGCAGGCTCCAAGCTTAGCATAAAAAGTGGAAGCGAGGGGTAAACAGCTCGTCTGGCTCGGCCCAGAGGGTCTTCCTATTTTTTTTCTTTTTTTTTTTTTTTCTTTTAAGAGAGTTCAGGGCTAGAAGTATTTTCTGTGGGTTTAATCCTGTTATGGGGCTGGTCAAATCGACTCCAAGTTATGCCATTGGAGCAAATACAACACCAGAAGAACGTCATTTCCGGAAAAGGCACAGCAAAAACAACGGTGAACGGATGTGGACTGCTAGTATTTATGAATTACCGTATTTTTCGGATTATACGTTGCTCCGGATTATAAAACAAACCAGGAAAAAAAATGCATAATTAAGAAGGAGAAAACATATATAAGTCGCACTGGAGTATAAGTCGCATTTTTGGCTAGTCACTCAGCTAGAAGCTAACAGGCTAACTCCCCTTTACCACATAACAAAACCTTCCCACCCGGAACTCTGCCTTCGTCCCAACGTTCCGTGGGCGAATTATGTTCCCATCACTACAAGTTATTCATATAACTCTTAGCATAAAGAACATGCTAACAAGTTTACCAAACTAGCAGTTTCACTCCAAATCACTAAATCCAATGAAATCTTCATCCTCCGTGTCACTTTTAAACAACTCCCCCAACTTGGGAGGTAGACGATGCAATGTTGAACTTATAAACACAGGCCTAGAGCGCCCTCTTGCGGTTTAGTGTGAAAATAACGGGAAATGATGTAATAATGGTCTCCGGTTCGAGTCCAGGCTCGGACCTTCCTGGGTGGAGTTTGCATGTTCTCCCCGTGCCCGCGTGGGTCTTCTCCGGGTACTCCGGTCTCCTCCCACATTCCAAAGACATGCATGGCAGGTTAATTGGGCGCTCCGAATTGTCCCTAGGTGTGCTTGTGCGTGTGTGTGGATGGTTGTTCGTCTCCGTGTGCCCTGCGATTGGTTGGCAACCAGTCCAGGGTGTCCCCCGCCTACTGCCCAGAGCCAGCTGAGATAGGCGCCAGCAGCCCCCGCGACCCTTGTGAGGAATAAGCGGTCAAGAAAATGGATGGATGGATGATGTAATAATGTGTTAATTTCACACACAAGTCGCACCAGAGTAGAAGTCGCACCCCCGGCCAAACTATGGAAAAAAACTGCGACTTATAATCCGAAAAATACGGTAAGTTTGAAGAGTAAGAAATAATTCCACAAATGGCACACAGTAAGTCAGCCATTTTGGTTTGGAAATAATTTTTAATTCCATTTCATTAATTTACATGGAACGTTCATCGACGAAATTGAAACTTATATACAAGAAATCAGTTGTGAGTCATGTGAGTTACTAAATTGAATAAGAAGAAAGTGTGGATGGCCAAATCAAAACATACGGTGTTCCACAGGGCTCAATTCTGGGGCCCTCTGCTGTTTTCATTCTATTCGCTGCCTCTGGGTTCCATCTTGCGTTTTAAATTACTCTATAAATATAAAGTTAACTTGAGTGATGCGGGAACCGCAATGCCATGCGGTTGTCGGGATATTCCGTGTTGGTTGCGATAACACGCGCTGGGCGTGACAAGTGTACGCCGCGATATTTACACAAGCGTCCATTGACGCCGCGCCCGATTGTCTATTTGGAAGTGAACCGACGGGACAGAGATGGGCATCTGCCTCTCCAGCACGCACCAAAGTGGCCCCAGTCGATGAGACGCGAAAGGGACAGTGACAAGCACTTAGCCGGTCCCTCGGCAACCGGTCCTATTTCCCTCCTCTTATCTAAAGTGACAAGCGGGATCTTACGCGCTCCCCCCGTACTCGCACGTACACCCCCACGCCCGAGGCTCATCCCGCATTATCTGCAAGTGTACCAGCGCCACGAGCTATCCGACTCTCCCCTTTTCCTCCTCAGCCTAATCTAAAAATATGCCAAAGAGGCCGACTGGAAATGCGGAACGCGCCTCTCAAGCCGTCGCGCGATGAACCGAGACGTTAAGTGACAAAACGTGAGCGACGGCTGGCTGAGGCGCTAATGAGGTATCGATCGCTCGCACCGGCGCTCGCTCGTTTGCTCGTCCGAGCCCACCTTGCATAAAGCGCCGGCCGGCTGCAGAACGAGCCCCGCTGCGTGATATTGAGATTTTCAACACATGAACTCAAAAAAAAAAAAAAAAAAAAAAAAAAAAAAAAAAAAAAAAAAAAAAAAGAGGTTTTCCATTTATATTTCTAAATATAGAGGTCCAAAATCAAGCTAATATAACTACATGAATATGCATCAAATGTAAACACAAGCTGTAGTTTTTTTTTGTTTTGTTTTTTTTTTTTTGTTTTTTGTTTTTTTTAGTATTTCCATATATAGAAAAGCCCTTATTGTTCACCAAGCCCTGCACCTTATAATCCAGTGCGCCTTATATATGGATCAATAATGAGCCGCAACAGGTCTCGCTTTAAAGACGCTATCGATGACCCTGCACGATCGGTGACGCGCATGCGCGGAAGATCCCGCCATCTTGGATCGCTAGCTAATACTTTAGCTCAGAGAAAATAATAAAACAGCTGTTTATTCATTTTGAGAGTGAATGAAGTTGTCAGAAAGCTGGTTTGTAATCTATTAATAAAGTTTGACTGACCTATCTGACTATTTTGTTGACATTCCCTTTAGCGCAGCACCATCTAATGGATGCATAACGTAACCCCAGCCTCTACTGTAGCGCCTTATATATGGAAAAGGTTTTTAAAAATATGTCATTCATTGAAGGTGCGCCTTATAATGCGGTGCGCCTTATAGTGCGGAAAATACAGTACATTTAGTATTTATACTGTGGTTTAACAAAGAAAAAATAATGCACCACCGTGCTTCTACGTATGTACACAATCATAAACCTCATTGACGAGTTGAGTATAGTTAAAAAATCACCTTGACATGTGGCTCATCAAATTAGGCTAACTAGCCTACCTTACATGCGCTTACATTTTGAATCATTCTTTCTACAATTTAAAAACATTTTTAATTTGACCCACAACATAATCGGAGCATGAATGCAACAAATGTGAATATAACTTCCGCAGTATTTTAAATGCTTGGCGGCCCGACTAATGAACCGACCGGATCACGTGTTCCAAGCGGACTTGCCCCGCCCCTTTACAAGACCCCGCTCAATTAAAACATGCAGAAATTGTGCAGGGAGGCTTATTTTGGTATGTTTATCCTACGCTGGCTTGACTTCTTGGGCCTCGAGTCCCCCATATAATGAACTTGGGAAGACACTCTTTCGCGCAAAATCAATAGCGGCGAGCTTTAAAACCCTCAATTTGGCGCCCAAGAATACATTATCGCCGCTAACTACTGTCGGGTGTGAGGAATAAGAATGTAGTTGCATGCATCCATCCCACATTTTATGCATCGCCCTTATCAGCCGCCCACGGAACATTAATCAGATGCTACAGTTTTATTAAGGGTCATCAATAAATCTAAGACCGGGCTATCAAGTCAAAATGGGGAAGGAATAATCATCCTGAGCACTTCATTTGGCGTCAGTGTTGTCAAAAACAACGCGGCAACATGCTTTAGAAGTCATCTTCTAAAACGCACAGGAAATTGGTCTTTTTTTTTTCTTTTTCTTTTTTTTTTTAGGAAGCTGTATTATATTCTGTGAGAAGCTGAAGATAAGGTAAAACACAAAAGTTTAACCTTAGGGAAGAGCAAGTACCGATAGCGGTCTTTAACTGATTCAAACCCAAAACTGTGTAAACACGTTTTTTAATACTTTGTCCTTCACTCCCAAAAACGTAATTACACGTTCTTTTGTTTTTTTGTGTTGTTTTTTTAATGCAAGAGCATACAGAAGGCTTTGAATCGACATGAAGAGGTGGCTTAAAGCAATGCTAGTTATTTAATACAATGGCCAGCAGGTGGCAGCAGAGTATATGAGATCGGCCAGGGCCATGTTGCAACAAGCTCTTTTTGTCAGTGTTTTCAACAGGAATGTGAATGATGAAATGTAGCTATATTCTAATGCTAATTGTTGTACTTTTTTTTTTTATTCCTGATGAAAGAAAAGACTCTAATCTTTCTTTTGGTAGCTTTCATGTTTTGATAGCAAATAGAGCACACTATTCTGCAAAATCAGTCAAAATCCAGTTTAAACAGCTCGGAGTGAATGGGGGTTGTTTCAATGAAAATGGCTGGGAGTGAATGAGTTAAGAGACTCATTAGCACACCCTAGTGGCTGAAATTCTCAAATGCAATAATGATCCTATTGCTGTCAAACATGCAGCTTCGATTTGTTTTTTAAGAATCGTATCAATCAGCAGCTCTCAACTACTTTAAAGTGTGATTTCTTCCACTGTTATGGCGTACTTCTTCTACAGGAAGTCCCTCGGCCATCACACAGTCATGTAGAGAATGTGCTTGGCTTGTTAAGTGCTTTCCAGCTGCCTTTGAAGCTCCGAGTTGCAGCGAGTGCACATGCAAGGAAACGGCTCGCCCCGCTGTCCTCCCATTAACTAATTGGCAGCATTGTGTGCGCAGCATGGGCCGAGGGAAAGAAGAGAAAACAGTCGTCTTCAAAAGAACTGCGAGACGAGCTGACAGTCCCCATGCGTCTCCGTTCACATTTGCGCTTTAATTTAGCCACAACTTCTTAGACAACCTGCTGAAACGCGCACTTTCGGTGACAGAGTGACACTGTGCCGGCTCGCCGGAACTTCTGCGACAACGCCGTGGCGACGTCTTGAAAAGTTGGCTCGTGTAAATTGCACGCCCGCCGGTGCGGCATATGCGCGCAAATTAAAAGGCGCGCGTGAAGCTTGATTGCATAAAGAGATCCGTTTTGCCAGTAGTACAACGCGTGAGCCGACATCTGTGGCAACTGAAAGCCGTTTACACCAATGAAGACGACGACCGCGTACAGTTGTAACGGCCGTTTGTCACGTGACAGATTCAGGAAAGTGTCACTGTTTTCTTAAAATTACAACTTTATGCAGATCCTGTCATGACTTGGGTCATGCCAGGGTTATGTTTGGGTCATGATGTGAGGTCAAGTGTCTGTTTTGAACTGATGTAACCATCATCTGGTTTCAACTGGAAAAATGCTATGTGATGTCAAGAATCTTTTTACTTGATCAACAGCCAATCAGATCATTTCCATGTCAGTCCTGTTACCCACATGTCGAGCCACGACCAATCAGATCGATTTGTTGTCTATATAAGCCTTCTGAGAAGTGCATGTTTGTCGGATTATTACCTCGGTTCCTCTGTGCACCTCCACAGCTTCTCGTGATTCTCGATGCATTCTCGTTGTTTCTCGTCTCTGGATGTTATGCGAATAAAGAGTTAAATTTTATTTGCGTCTGCGCTTTTGGGATCTAAACTTCAGAACATAACAGATCCGATCGGATTGATAGCGATCGGACGATTTTTGGCATTTTATGAATTATCGGCGATCGCCTGTAATGTCATAATTTGGCCGATCGATCAATGACGTCATTGATTGGCTCGGCAAATTAAAGTTTTGTGTTTTACCATGTGGACGTTTTGTGCTGACATCTTACATGTTTGAATCCAAAAGCTACGTGTGTTTTTATGTATTCACTTCTTATGACGTAGTGCGCACGCGACGGAAAATGAGCTTAGCGAGCTCAGTGAAAAACATGTCGGTGTGGGACTTCTTCGTGTCGGAAACGGATAAAAGTCTAGTTATTTTCAAGCTGTGCAACACTGCAGTGTCTTGTGGTGGACAGTGTACAAAATCCTTCAACACATGTTGGCCGATCTCCCGTTTAATATCGTGCAGAACCCCGAAAGCATTTCGACGTTTGCTTTGGTCTACGCTACGTCCTCAGCGGGCACACATACTGCGGCGATACCCGGTCTAAACGAGCTACACGGGGATGTCTGTTTGCGCTTAGATATGTTCCTAAAAGAAGGCACTCCGTTAAATGAAGTGCCACATTGACTTTATGCCTGGCCAGTTCTTGAATGCCTCCTAGAGGCCATTGATGTATTGACCTGTGCATCTCTGTCAGTCTGGAATTGAAAAGATTGTTTCATCCTGGCAAAAAGTTTTGAGCATATTGCTGTCGATACTCCAAGTATGATTATATGTAGTAAACAAGTTACAGTATTTAAATTGACATATTGTCTTATTTTATGACTGGATCAGTGCTCGGAAATCTTTTTTTATTTTATTTTTAAACTTTCTGATCGGTGATCGTGATCGGCCCCAAAAATCCTGATCGTGTAAAGTCTTACTTAAAATGGAACTCAATGGCAGGCGATAAAAGGAAAAATAGCGGAGGCCCCAGAATTGAACCCTGTGGAACACCATATGTCCTGTGACACATGCGAGTTTATATTTCACATATGTATTTGTCCCACCACTTTCTTTATTTGCTCGACATTAGTATGTTGGGATTGCGCTAAACTATCACAACTGCGCACACCAATTTTTTCTTTTTTTTTTTTTTGTGCATGTGCAGTGCTTTTTGGTTGTTGTTGTTTTTTTGGGGGGGGGGGGCTGTGAATGTTGTTTGACGCCGGATAGGCGTACGATTATTGTGATGCGCGGTGGAGCCGAGCCTACTTTTTTTGTTATTTCTTTTTTTAATAAAAGTTGAACCTGCGGAATTGCAGCTGCTATCCTGTTTTTGCTGTCCCGCTGTTGCAGTGTCTTGACCTCTGCCAAACCACTGAGACTCGAACCCCCCCCCGGCGTTCGATCAAACCCAGATTCCAAACACACTGGGCTAAACTAACAGAATTGATTGACGGAGAAAACTCACAAATTGGGGCTCATGCTTCTTTATTTGACTGATGACATAAGTGATGGCTCTTTTGCTAAAATTGTTGTTTCCTTTGCCGTTTTTTTTTTTTTTTTTTAATATGCTGAGCACATCCTCCGGCGGATTCAGATCATCAGAGGGAAAGTGCTGACTAATCCTCATCCTTTAAATGTATTCACGTTCAATAAAAGCTATTCATCAGCTTAAACCCCGCCTGGAAGTTCAAACTCAATGCGAAGCACCTGCGAGGAAAGGCTCGGTTGACGGGAGGCCGGCGTTTCGCTCAGCGGGCGAGGACGGAGGGGGAAGCGCGCGAGCGCGCGCGCGCGATGATGTCAGTTCTTGGCAAATCATCCATATTGATTATTGATCGATCGCGCAACGCGGCACGAGAGTCAGAGTGGATCAACGGCGATTCATTAATAGTCCGGGCATGCAGTTGGAGTCGACATGCTTGGAGCAGTCAAATGAGACCACTCTGCATCCCAACAGGCATTCAGTGAGTGAAGGTATTGTGTACGTGGAGGCTCCATAAAAGTTGGCCATCAGGTTCTAGTAACACTGGATATTTTTTCATTTTTTTATTTTTTTATTTATTTTTTGCATCGAGTTAGATTTTTATGCTGATTAAAACCAAAATTGGGATGTTGGTTCCAAAATTACAGTTCAAGTATTTTTTTTCTCCACAGCTTACACTTAAATGAACAAAATTCGACGGACTAGTAAGACTGTAATAAGAACAGCCGATTACGCAATTGGACTCAAATATGGCAACTTGATTTGCAATCATCATTGAAACGAGGCGAATTAAGAAGATTAATGCTCTTTTTTTTTTTTTTCTTTCTTTTAAACGTGTAATAATGGGCATATCGTGTTAAGTGCTAGTTTGTTTTATGCATTTTTTTTGTGTTCAAAGCTTGGGTATTGTTTTGTTTTTTTTGTTTTCATTATTAATTCAATCTCTGGTGTAATAACCTTATTTATTTATTGATTGAATTTTTATTTATTTTTTATTTTTATTATTATCATTATTAATTCAATCTCTGGTGTAATAACCTTATTTATTGATTGACTAATTTATTTTCTATTTTATTATCTGTTCTTATTGCTGCTGGACATGTCAATTTCCCAGAGGGAGCCATCCCAAAGGGATCAATAAAGTCAAGTCTAAGTCTAAGTCTACAAACTCACCAGATTTCAACGCAACCGGAATATAACTGAAGTTTCTGTCCTAATATGACGGAACATACGTGTGCATCCAACGCAACCGATATCTTAGCAGCGACGACGGACCACGGGCGGGCCTAGCGCACGTCAGACTTTCATCCCGGTCGAGTTAAGATGGTGGTCGTGTTCCGTCGTTTGAACGCGATTTCAAATTTTTTGTGTACAACCTTACATAGTCTTGCATAATCTGCGGTAGCTGCAGCCAAACTCGGCAGGGTACCGAGGCAATCAACTTTGTGGTAGCCAGACCAGATACGTGCCGATTTATTTACTCGCACATACACATGCGGTGTTTTGCCTGTAGGCTGCAGCTGCAGATGGTTGCGTGCGGCGGCGGCGGCCTTCCCGGAGGGTCTCCGGAGGAACCGCAAGTTGAAGCTCCGACTCGGAACATCACACGTCAAAACTGTCTACTTTTTTTTTTTTTTTACTGCCGTATTGCGAAGGTTGCTCTCCAAACGGCGGAAAGTAAACTATAAAAACTCCCGTCGCTTAAATTTCTACTCCTTTTTCTGTGCGTGTGCGTGTGTGTCAATGTGTGTGTTGCAGACAAACGACACAACATAAGCATCAATTATCCCGGTAAACAAGTTTGGCCATGTAGAACATTCAATTACGTATTAAACATTAATAGCTGGGGCGTAATTCACCCATCCATTAGATCGTGTTAAACACGGACACTCAATCTTCTTAATAGAGCGTGAGTGACTTGGGAGCTTTTTTTTTTTTTTTTTTTTTTTTCCCCCCCCAAGCATGAATTTAATCAGGGAATAATAATGGTGTGATCGGGTGGCAGTTTGTTCCACAGAGGCCTTGAATCACGCTACTAATGGGCACCAAATGTAATTTAGAAAAGAAAGGCGACCGGTAAAAAAAAATCAAAGTATGTCCATGAATCGCACAAAGACAAAAACGTATTGAGCAGCTTGCCATACATCTACGGGAATGGTGGTGTACTTCTCCTCTAGGAAGTCTTGTAACGACAGTATGTGTGGTCGACGTACCACTCGATCAGTGCTTCTCAATTATTTTCTGTCATGCCCCCCCCGTCCAAGTAAGAAGAAAACATCACGCGCCCCCCCCCTCCCCCCGCGACTATAAACAGTATCATTTGTCTATAAAATTGTTATAACACTGTATCCGTAAAAAAAAGAAAGCAATATGGAGCAACTTACAACAAAGTATAGCTTCATTAACTGTAACAGAAAAGATTTAAAGTGCATCTGAAATTCAAAAATAAAAATAGAAAATAAAATCCTTAAAATACAAATAATAAAAATAAAATCCTTAAAATACAAATAATAAAAATAAAACCCTTAATTAAACTATAAACATTTGTTTTTTGACTGACCATTATAATATTATATTGCTAACCATTCTAATATTATATTGCTATATTATTAGTGTACTTGTCGATAGATAAGATTAAAGGGTTAAATCTGCACAACATAGATGCTAATCAACATTAGCAATAGGCTAGTGGACTGAAATGCTAAGCTATGGTTGTTTTAAATACAAACTGTAATTTTCTTTGTTTTCTGTTTAGTTTAGTTTTTTTAGAGTAAACTTCCAATGGTAGTGGTAATAAACTACATGTAGCCTCTTTTAAAAAAAAAAAAAAATAAATAAATAAATCACTTTTTGCCAAAATTCTGCTATTGACCTGCATTATAATAGCTCTAAGGTAAAAAAAAAAAAAAATTAAAAAAAATGATTAGACACAATCCTGAGTTGATTTTCCCACCATTGAACCTGATTGATCGTATTTCCACCTGGCAAGACACAATTACGGTGCATGCCGGCGGGCCCAGCACAATTGCCAGCATCCGGCGGCATTATGATCTCAGCCGGAGCGTTTTCGGCTTCTCAAAAAAGCCCCCGCGAGGTGTCGGGGTTGAGCTTGCGCAAGCCTCGGCGTTGTAACCGTTCCGCCGGCCGAGCTCTGCCACCAGAAATAACGACAAGGGGGCGAAAAAAAAAAAAAAAAAAAAAAAAGCGTCTGAAATAATTGGAGATTACTGTTTATTCGGTTCCTTATTGTTGGAGGGGCATATTACTAAAGGGCGCATAATTAAGCCTTTACAATTGCATTACAGGAAATGAGTTTTCGCAGCAACCTATTTTTATCCAACTTTCAATTGAATGTTAAACAATTTGTGTTTAAAAGGGAAACGGGAGGGGAAAAAAAAAAAAAGCATCCGACAATGAGGTTTACTGCTAATGACTATTCCGCACATCAAGCGAAACATGCATTCTTACATAAGCGCAAGAATGGAATATGTTGCAAAACTCCTTATTGTACCTCTCGTGTATGGTGTAAAAACTCAAGGCGTGTGGGCCAGATCTGTCCCGCTTAATGTGGCCCACAAAAGCAGGGATGTTTGACAGTCACCAATTAATCCCAATACGAATTTATGAGTCGATTGTTGAGATTATTTTTTCAATTCAAATTTAGAAAATACTAATCAGTATACTTGTAGAGTGTAAGATTTGGATGAAAATGTATTATTTATTGATCTGAAACTTGAGTCTTATACAGGTTGTAATCTGTTTCATGTTTGAACAGCATTGAAATAAAATATTAAGGCTTAATGTGTCATGCGTCTTCTTTCATCAGGAAAAAAAAAAAAAGTATGTTTCTGTTTCCATTTTTCAGCAATTAGCATTAGAAGAGAGCTAAGTTGCATCAGTTTTCACAAATCTATTCAAAATTGTAAGTAATTTAGCTTTTTTTTCTGGATGGCTCCGGTTGATCTCCTTTGCTCTGCTGCCACCTGCTGGCCGTTTGTGTAATAACTACCATTTCTGCAACCGTTCTTTGCAGTTGAGAGGCTGCATCAAAGCCTTCTGTATGCTCTAGCATAAAAAACAAAAAAACAAAAAAAACGTATAAATACGTCTTTGGGACACTTAAAACATAAAAAAACGGATTTACACGTTATTGCGAGTAAATGAGTTAAAAATGGAAGTTTAAAAATCGATTCTATTGAATCGATTTGAGAATTGCCCGATGTATTGCCAAATCAATTGTTTTTTAACACCCCAAATTTAACAATTTGACACGTTTTTTTCCACCCTGCCTCGAGTAGCCACCGATACCCAGGTACCAATACCACTAGTACTTTTAATTCCCCCCCCCCCCAAAAAAAAAATAATGCCAGATAATTTTAAAGAAAAACCTATATATCGCAATATAGCAATTTTCTGTTCTACTAATTCTTATTTTCTACTTCTATCGTGATTCATGAAACTGGTATAAGTCCGAGTTTTGACCCAATAGTACCGATACCTGGTATAAGTACTTCATTTTCTGTCCTGTTGCACTTGAGACGAAACCTGCCTAAAATGTCTCAATCGTGTGACGTGGAATGTTTTGAAAATTCGTACTCGGAAGCACCGTGAAACACAAAACTGATAACTGGACCAAACGTAAGCTTTCTCGCCTCATCTGCATCCCCAACTGCTAAAAATGTCCGGCTGCAATAACTCTAAATTTTGTGTGTCCCCTCGTTCATCATCCCTCTTTTTAGTTTTAATTTTGACATGATGATGTAATGCTCCTGTCACAGAGGACATGACATTTTGGTCCAATGCCAGAATATTATTTGCTGGCGAGGAAAAGTGCTTGCGAGCAAAATCTCCATATGTCGGCATCCCGTAATAAGTGGGATGCACGGGCTCGAGGTCACACCACTAAATCAAAAGAGTTGGTGATTAACGAAGTTGGGCCGCTGACAGGAAGCGAAGCCCAAACCGATAACTCTGGACGCCGAATTTAATGTTGCTGCGAGAGGTGCTGTGAATCACCCACTTTACATTTTTCACCCTCTGCATTAATATCGTGAGAAGACGTTCCCGGAAGAGCGCCGTACTCGCACCTTTCGACTTTTTTTTTTTTTTTTTTTTCTCTCCAAGTTTCACAGCGTGAGACGACAGCAACGGTCCACGCAAAAAAAGGTGTCGATTGCACCAGCGACTTTTTCCTCCAACTTTTTTAACACGTTTATCGACGTTTTTATATTTAGAGCGGTGAATTACATCCCTTGAAAGTGCGATGAACACCAATTAACAAGCTTTCAGCTTGAGGAACGTGCGAGTCTCTCGACTCGCTGCACACAAGTTGCTTCGGAGAAAGCAAAGTGTATTTTTTATTTTTTTTTAATGCCTCCTGTAAAATTGTGATTTTCGCCACCCCCTCCGCGAGCGCCAACCGCCTGTTTATACCCTCGCCGGTTTTACAAAAATAAGCTCACGGCGAAAATCGCGCTCCGCTCAACGTTCTTATCCCAAAGCTTTCACTCGGAGTTGTCAAAATCCTAACAAAGCTGAAGGAACCAAACACAGCAACACGAACAGTTTGGATGCGTGCTGACTTCCTGTAACAACATTTTCTGAAACTTTATTGAGGAAGGATCATATTTGATTGTCGAGTTTTTTTGGAGATACGAGCTGTCATTCGATCGACTTTTTGACCTCAACTTGCGAGAGCAAACTCGAGATACGACAACACGACCCTGATACGTTTTGTGTTTGGTGAACACAACGTGGCACGTGCACAATTTGGAGGGAATGTGTGCGTGCCTCCAACAACAAAAAGAGTAAGTGACACATAATCTCCACCAGCATGAATAGAGCCACACTGGAGCTATTTGTACCATTCGCCACAAAACTAGAACCACCAGTCCTTTTACCAAAACACATACCGTATTTTCCGCACTATAAGGCGCACCTAAAAGCCTTCAATTTTTTTAAAAGCTGACCATGCGCCTTATAATCCAGTGCGCCTTATATATGGATCAATATTGAGCCACAACAGGTCTCGCTGTCAAGACGCTATCGGTGACCCTGCACGATCGGTGACGCGCGTGCGCAGAAGATCCCGCCATCTTGGATCGCTCGCTAATACTAATACTTTAGCTCAGAGAAAATAATAAAACTGCTGTTTATTCATTTTGGGAGTGAATGGAGTTGTCAGAAAGCTGCTTTGTAATCTATTCATAAAGTCTGACTGACCTATCTGACTGTTTTGTTGACATTCCCTTTAGCGCAGCACCATCTAATGGATGCATAACGTAACCCCAGCCTCTACTGTAGCGCCTTATATATGGAAAAAGTTTGAAAATATGTCATTCATTGAAGGTGCGCCTGATAGTGCGGAAAATACGCTAATCACCATTAGCATCTTTGCTAACTAGTTTCTTGCACCGGAGTGAGCGGTGCCAGCATGGCAGATGGACCGACCGCCCGGCAAACTCTGACTCGCGACCTTCCGAGAACCCGAGTCTTGGATTCTGTCCAGTATTCATCATTTTCGTCCCCGTCCTCAAATGGTCAGCCAAAAAGGAGGCAAGACATGAAGGCCAACTTGGGTCTGATGTTTTTCTCAAACGATGGTTCCGCTCGTCTGTAATCTACTGCAAATACTAAAAATCCTACCTTTAAAATTAAATTTTGAAAAAAACATTAAATAATTACATTTAAATAATAAAGAAAATGACACTTAACAGTTAAAGGTATTCATATATATATATATATATATATATATATATATATATATATTAGGGGTGTGAATTGCCTAGTACCTGATGATTCGATCCGTATCACGATTCATAAGTCACAATTCGATTCGATACCGATTAATCCCGATATGAATTTACAAGTGGATTGTTGCGATATTTTTTTACTCAGTTTTAGAAAATATCATTCAGTAAACTTATATATGGACACTGTAAGATTTGTATGAAAATTTATTATTTATTGATCTGAAACTTTAGTCTTATAAATGTAAGCCACTATATTTAACAAACAGGTTGTAACATTTTTCATGTGTGAACAGCGTTGAAATAAAATATTAAGGCTTAACGTTCCATTAATATAACATTCTTCCATGCTTAAGGTCTGAAAGTTAGACGTTTTGTTGAATATTTATTCATCAAAAATGTATGTTAAAAAATCGATTTGGCTGCCTATTGAATCGATTCGAGAATTGCGTGCTGTAGTATCGCGATATATTGCCTAATCGATTTTTTTTTAACACCCCTAATGTTATATATATATATATATATATATATATATATATATATATATATATATTATCATTTTGTTTTGAAGATGTGTCGTCCCTTTTAAGTGCATGTGTCGCCGCTCGCGTCCCACTCAAACCCCTTTAAAAGAGCTCCTCTTCCCCCTCGTTTCCCGTTGACGTACAGTATCGCTAATAAGCGGCGCTAATTAGCCGGGCTTCAAAAAAACAATCACATTTTGCTCTTTTGCTGTCAGGCTTGTGGTACTGTGAAAGTGACATGATAGCCATTAAAAAGTGTTTTGATCAGCCCGTCAGCTCACAGTGATAACATTTCTCCGAGCATATACTACTTGACACTTATTATAGCGGCACATCGTGTAAATGTTACGTTATAATAAGTGGCAAAGCCGGATATTTGAGAGTACTACAATTGTGTGACAGTTTGTGCCTTGAGAGAAGTCAAATTTGATTATCGGACAATATTCACCTTTGTGTCTCATATTAGCATCGGACATTTTTTTTCTTCTGTTGCCACATCACATTGGTCACCTGGCCAGTAGATATGTCGACAACTTTTTTCGGTTTGTTTTATATATATATATATATATATATATATATATATATATATATATATATATATATATATATATATATATATATATATAACAAAATAAGTGAAATATTGACATTTCAGGTATATAGAAATTTCGTAAAATTTTGTAAATCTCCATTTAGACAGATCTGCAAATCGGAAAATGTTGGTAAAGTCATTTAAAAAAAAAAAGTAAAGTGCTGCAAGTTTGTAGCTATTTACCGGTACTCAAAATGTCGGCATCAATACAGGGTGTTCCAAAATGGTTGACCCCATTCGAAATCCCCAAAAATCTTGGAAACTGCTTGATGGATCTTAATGAAACTAAATGCACTTTATGTTGAAGGTCATAAGTTTTAGTGGTTAAATTTACAAAGAAAAGAAAATTTGTGAAGAAGGCACGCTGCACTTTCTTCGGTGACTTGAGTCCGAGTATACTCAAAACACGCAAAATGCATTTTCTTTTGAAGTGAACGGCATTTCTTAACCTGAAAAGATAGAAATGCCAAAAGTTACACGCAAAAACTTGAAACGTTTCCACACAAGCTGTGAAAACGAAAATTGTCCAAATTATTGGCCTACGAAATGAGGTCAAAACATTTTGGAACACCCTCTATTTTCACTTTTACCACCAAATGAATATGGACTTCAAATACCGCTTATTAGCCTCTTTGACTCGTCTATCACTACCCAAAGCATTTGTTCTCATTCAAACAAATGGAAACGCCACTAATCCGTTCCAGCATTCCCCTGCCAAAAAGTAACTTTGTGGTTGCGGTTGCTTAGTTTTAGATTTAGCTTGATGTGCGTCGCCTTACAGACTCTTATTGTGTTCATAAGTTGTTTACCATAAGAAATATCAGGTTGTTATATTTTAAGCAAGCAGATTTCCAAGTCAAACAAAAATATGATACTCCAATGAAAATACATATAATAATGGAAGTATTTCTGGAAGCGTAATTGAACAAAAAATAATAATAATAATCATTTTGAGACCAGATCTGCGTGCAAACAAACAAAATACATATTTAAACACACAATATCTGAGTATTCCTTGAATGCTTTCAAGTTCATTCCTCAACTGGCACCTTTCTCCACATCCGCACCAAGCAAGAAAGCGGAAATGGAGGGCTAATAATAGCGAGAGTGGGCAAGCGTGTCGCGAGCAGAATTCCTCTCATGGATGCCCGGCGCGCCTCAAAGTGCGCCGTTGTCCTGTGAAGTGAGCATCTGACGCTTGGCTTCACAACGGTCAGGCACGGAGAGGACACCTCAATGTGCCTCCGCCATATGCCGCGCTCCCTCGAGGGAGGTGGGACAAGTATTTATGTACTTTTTTTTTTTCCCTGATTGGACCGCAAATGGAATGCCAGCCACTACATGTAAAAAAAAAAAAAAGTGGCTTGAAGGTAGCACCCGAGTGACGAGCCACTGTCACGTAAAATGGCATGCATGAGTTATTGCTAAGTGTCATTGGGTCCCTTGAAAGGCGCTTATGTAAATCCAGGATATTATCAATTTTATTATTGTGTCCAAAATATACAATATGTACTTTTTCTAAGCATGCCCGGCAAAGTTAACGACACTGAAGTTACTACAGTGAAAGTTTGTTTTTTGTGGACAGTCTGACTAAACCGAACCGTACCGTACCAAAACCAAAACAATATATGTCATAGGAAATAATATAAATCCAGCTAATCTGTGCCAATAAATAGTAATTGACTAGGGGTGTTAAAAAAAAAATCGATTCGGCGATATATCGCGATACTACATCGCGCGATTCTCGAATCGATTTTTTTTATTATTATTTTTTTTTAATTTTTAATTTTTTTTTTTTTTTTTTTTTTTTTTTTTTTTTTTTTTTTAGGATTCACACCTTGAGCATGGAAGAATGTTATATGAACGGCACATTAAGCCTTAATATTTTTATTTTAATGCTGTTCAAATGTGAAACAGATTGCAAACTGTTTGTGTACAGTGGCTCACGGTTATAAGCCTCAAGTTTTAGATAAATATATTCATACAAATCTTACAGTGTACATGTACAAATTTACTGATAGTATTTTCTAAATTTGAATGGAAAAAAATCGCAACAATCGACTTATAAATTCGTATCGGGATTAATCGGTATCGAATCGTGACCATTCGTATCGGGATTAATCGGTATCGAATCGAATCGTGACCTGTGAATCGTGATACGAATCGAATCGTCAGGTACTAGGCAATTCACACCCCTATAATTGACAGTAGGTTTAGAAACAAAACAAAAGGCAGTGAAAATAAATATCTTTACTCGGCAACATCCGGTCAAAAAAATGTGGCCCTCAAAAACAAAAGCACACTTTTAACACATTCGCTGCCATTGACGGCCATACCCGTCAAAGATCCATTTTATCTGGGCTGGCAGTGAATGAGTTAAAATGAGAGTTTCACCACACTTTATTTGCGGGGACTTCACTTTCGCAGTCACGCTCAAACTATTCTCAAACATTGCACAGATGTTGCCTGAGTGTTGCCAGACCAGAACAGGTGGATGATCGTTTATGTGTTGTTAAAATATCAATGCCGTGTATTTGAAGTCGCCACTCAAGTGACACGCCATACGGTCACGTTGGACCAGCCCGGACGCATCCACTCAACCCCAACTACAAGACAACAAGCATTAGCGACGCTAATAAACACGCCAAAGGATTCTAATGGATTATTTCTGCATCTTTCCAGGGCCCAGACTTGAAAGGCTCGCAGATAAATAGAAAAAAAAAAAAAGAATAAATAATCTCCCATGCTTCCACTCCTGAGCATTACAAAGCGCCAGTTTCTACTTTTAGACTTCAAGCGCTATCATGCTATTTGCTTAGCAGTTGTAAGCCGGAGAGCGCTCCCTTGTGGTCGCTCGGGTGCCCGTCTGACTATCGCGTTGCCCGAAAAAAGTGCAGCAAGCGCACCGACGTCTCGTTTCTGTGCTAAAATGACTCCGATCTTTAACGTCACCTCGAGAACTGGAGTGTTGGAAATACAGATTTTTCGGTGTGGAAACCTAGTGCCAAATCAGTGTTACAGTCCACTCGCATCGGAGCCCACTAGATTAGTGGAAAAAGTGTCTCAACCTTTTGGCATGAAGATTTTTCAGTTCAGAACGTTACCAAAACGAGGAATGTCCGTCTGCGTTTTTCTGTCAAGGCGGACATATTTGGCTTTGGCAGAGGTCGGTCTCGTTAGTGCTCGTTTTGAACACACCGAGGATTGTTGACCTTGCAAGTATGCATCAGCTGATCGTCGTATGTTTCAAGTCTCTTAATGGACACAGCGGACGTGAACCCGCAAGCGCTACTCACACACACGCGCGCCCGCGCGCACGTGCGTGCGTGCGCCCAGCGTGATGTTTGACAGATCGCTCGCTCTCCCGCTAGGCTCACAGTAAACGTCCATCTGGCGGCCTCCCATGGGCACTTATTATTCTCAGCCAGCCAGGGGTTTTCTCTTTTCTCGAGCAGTCAAGTCAGTCAATTGGAGCCCGAATGGCCGCCGCCGCCGCCGCCGCCGCCGCTTTTTCAATTACAAGACCAGCTCGGACCTCCCCGAAAAAAAAAAAGAAAAGTTCCGTTAAATAAGACCCAGAAGGAACAAGCAACGTCAAGGTATGCCACTTTCCTCATTTGTTCACTGCACTTTTTTTTTTTTTTTTTTTTTTTTTTTGAGATGATTGATTGGCCATCCCCGCCCACTCTTGAACAGATGCGCTGAGGCTTGGGGCGGGCCCCGAGAGCTCCTGCTGTCCTGTCTTGGCGCCGGCCTGCCATGGCCCGGTCTGGTCTGGTCTGGCCTGGCCCGGGGCCACGCTGTCAATGACAGTCGCTTACACTCATCCTCCATCACTTCACCTCCTGCAGCGGTGACGTTCCACCCCAAAACTTTTCGGCTATTATATTTTTGTTTCGTGTCTTTTAGACTTAATCTGTCTACCGAACTTATAACGGGAAAGACAATCACTAAAAAAATCATATTATTTGTTCTTCGTTAAAAAGTAAATACAAACATTTAACAAATGAAATTTGAGGTGCAACAAGTAGGCTAATTGATCATCAAATTCATTATTTTTGACAATGGATGAATCGTTTAGATTTTATTTACTTTTTAAATTGTCCAAATGCTCAGAATTTCAGCTCAACTGTAAATACTGTCAGATTTTTGTAATCCTTCATGAAAATGGACCGATTATTTTTGTTTTGAACCATCTTTGTTGTTTTTTTTTTTATCTGATTCATTGATTCATATAATAAGTAACTGACAGCCATAGCAGCCCTGGACATTATTTATAGTTTTTAAACATATTAAAATGTGGAATTTTACAGTCTGTTTTTTTGGGGGAAAAAATGCAATGTTAGCAAAAAAAAAAAAAAAAAAAAAAAAGTTATTTTATTTAGGAAACTATCTCCTCCTGACTACCAGGAAAAAAAATATTGTCCAATCATGTTTATTTTGATATTACCCAATCTTTGTGAAGTAACTGTAAAACTGCAAAAGAAATTTTTGAAAAACAAAAAAGTTTTTGTTTTTAAGCTATGATGTGTCCACTACAGAGGACATTTTTTAAAACTTAAATGCTAGGCTCAAATACAGTTAAAATAATTTAAACATACTTTAATGTGTTCTTGAAAGTCTTATAGAAAACATGCTAACAACATTTAAAGCCTAAATTTGTTCAATAAAAAGTGTTTTCTACTTTTCCTCTTCCCTAAAAAGTGCTTGCACTGAGGGAAGCCATTTTCTTTTATGACGCAATGAAAGGTAGCAAAACCCCACCCCTACACGTTTGGTATCATTGGAAAGCGCTAAATGTCCTCTATAGAGCACAAAATGAGTTAATTCAATCGTATGCACTGGGTGGGAGATATTCAGGTTTAAAAAAGGTCCACTACAGGGGACAAATTTGAATTGCTGGTCGTCAGGAAGATATTTACAATTTTAGCTCATCTCAAAGCTGTCATATTAAAAAAAATAATAATAAAAAAAAATCCCTAATTTGATTTGTTTGATTTTAAAAACGGGTCAATCTGCCCCTGAACGCTTGTTGTCTCAACAATGTGGGCTCATTTGAATACAACTGAGAAGCACGTTGGGAAAGTTGACGGCATTCTGAGCAGCTCAAGCGCATCTGAGGCCGCCTCCATATTTATGCAATGCCTCCCAAAGACGCATGACACGCGTGCACTCCTGAGTGCTATGAAAAATGAAATGCCTCTTACCTCACGCAGAATAGTCGGTCACATCTGCAAGGCGGCAGAGAGAGAGCGAGAGGGAGAGAGAGAAAAGAAATGTCAGCAAGTTGCATGTGCAGAAAACTTCCATGTGAAAAATGATGGTGTCCCACTATTGCGCACACTGCTGGTTAAGAATAGCCCCTTTCAACACGGGTGGTGTATCATTTATTAATAGAGAGGACATGAAACGTCTTCCGTGGCGTCCCCCGAGATACAAAGTTTGCACAACTTGCATTAATATTTGTCGAGTGATTTGAGGGGGAAGCTCGTTTATTCCACAAAAAAAAAGTCCTCTTTCTTGCTTTAGTAAATGTGCACACACAAATACACAAAATAGTCCCACACTTCACGTTGCACTGCATCACTACTTGTTGCAATTTTGCCATCCAGGGGCAGCAGATACAATGAAAAAATCAGAGGCCCCAGGATTGAACCCTGTGGAACACCACTACGTTCTATTGTACATGTGAAATCATATTGTATATATTCGTATGACCGCTTTCTTTATTTGCTGGACAGTACGAATGGATTACATTAACTCTTTGACCACCAAAAACGTTTAATAGCGTTTAGTAAAATCACGGTGTATGCCGCCATAAACGTTAAGTGACGTCAACTCCTTTTTTTTTTTTTTTTTTTTTTTTTTTTTTTTTTTTAATATATCAGTGGTCAGTGCAACGTCCAAGTGCAGCGCACGGGTCAATGAGTTGTGAAATCAAAAACACCCACTAACTATGGCCAGCAGATGGCAGCGGTAGCTGCTCGGGCCCTAACTAGAGCTGCGAATTACAATGAAACATGACGCAATCTGTTGAAAAAGAACATTTTCGAGGCTCACGTGAATGATCAAAGCCTTTGTAACATTAAACCTAATTTGACAGAGCGTCACTAAAATATATAAAAAAAAATATTACAACTTTTTTATTAAATCACCCAAACGTCAGCTTTAATGTTGGAAAGCAATGATTAACATTTTACATGTTACCGACCAAACCAGTAACCAAATTATATATTTAAAACAAATCCAGTTCACACATTTTTTTTGCAGTGTCAATTTGAAAATTTACTAATTATTAAAATAATCATGATTTGCAGCCCTACATAATGTATGACATGACCAAATACAAATGCGTCCTTAATTAAATCTCACATCCTCATTATATGTTGGCCGGGCATTCTAGTGACATCATTATGACATCAGTTGCACAAACTGCTCACTCTTCTCCAAATATTTTGGAGCAGTTGTGCAAGAAAAGCAGTGGACGTGGCTTCCTGTTCGTCGTACGTAGGTAACATTATGGCACGCCGTTCATTTGCATTTTTGCCGCGCACGCACCGATTCCCCGGGGGCCCGAAGGCGGGGGAGAGCGTGATTACAATATCTGTTCACCGCGTGCAAAAAAATCTATTTTCAGCAGAGGAAAAGGGATGGGGGGGGGGGGGGGGGATTTTTGGTCTTCGCTCATTACCATTCAGGTTGGACACACACCCGCTGCTAGCACTGTAATGGAACTAAACACGGAGCTCAGCCCCACTGCCTTGAAGCTCAGCACCGGGGAAAATTGGACCCGAGGGAGGTCAGCAGCAGGGACTTATGTCGGACTTCAAGAGGAACTGCAAGAACCTGAGCTTTCATTTAGACCACCAGCAGGATGCTAGGCTTGTCGAGAGGGACTAAGGTTTAAAAAAAATGTGATTGTTTGTCAGAATATCTGATAATATAATACTTGATGCCAGACTGTCAGCAGCAAAGTGTGCAGAGTCATTTAGGCCTTTTAACTCTTTTGACTGCCACACTATCAAAAAACAAGCCCCAATGCCAGCGGATTCCGAGCATTCTAACTCATTTTTCGAAGCAAACAGAATATTTTGTTATTTTGCTACATAAACAACATGGGTACCAAATGAAAGATTCCATTCCATTCTTTCATTAGAAAAAAAAAGTATGTTTCTACCTTATTCCCATCTTTAGTAATCACCATTTGAAAATAGGTCATTTGAGTGACATTGAGCGAAAACAGAAAAGAAAAGATACATTTTTTCCACAACAGTGACTTTGATACTAATATTTTTTGTTTAGTGACGCTCCGTCAAATTAGGTTTAATGTTACAAAGGCTTTGATCATTCACATGAGCCTCGAAAATGTTCTATTTCAACAGATTGCGTCATGTTTCATTGTAATTCGCAGCTCTAGTTAGGGCCCGAGCAGCTATCGCTGCCATCTGCTGGCCATAGTTCGTGGGTGTTTTTGATTTCACAACTCATTGACCCGTGCGCCGCACATGGACATTGCACTGACCACTGATATATTAAAAAAAAAAAAAAAAAAAAAAAAAAAAAAAAAAAAAAAGGAGTTGACGTCACTTAACGTTTATGGCGGCATACATCGTGATTTTACTAAACGTTATTAAACGTTTTTGGTGGTCAAAGAGTTAATGTAATCCATTCATACTGTCCAGCAAATAAAGAAAGCGGTCATACGAATATATACAATATGATTTCACATGTATAATAGAACGTAGTGGTGTTCCACAGGGTTCAATCTTGGGGCCTCTGATGTTTTCATTGTATCTGCTGCCCCTGCATGGCATCTTAGGTCTACTAAAGTTAGGAAAGTAACCTGACAGCTCTCGCTAGTCTATATGGGGCACTTGAGCGCTGCTAGCTCCGCGAGCAACAGGCAGCGTACAATAATTACAATGTCAGCGTAATTAAGTTTTTTGTCACCCGTAATTGGCAATCAAATATGATTTCAGGATGAAGTTGTGTTGTTGGCGTTGGTAGCAACAGTTTGTAACGGCAATATAAATGTCCTAAACACGCGGCCGGGAACAACTTCAAAATAAAAGGATTTTGGTAAGATAAGTTCTATTTTAAAGTTGTCAAATTGGCGGCATGTACTGTCAGCCCTATAACACACACAGTAATACCAGAACCGTTAAATACCTGATTTTTAAAAATTTTATGTGTAAGGACAGCAACAGATAAACAATCCTCACGTGTGTACCAGGTCGAAAACGACAAACGGAAAACTTGCAATGCTTGATCCGCCAAGAAGAACCCAACAAAAAAAAAAGAAAGTTCTCCAGTCCACAAGCTTATTGATCGGGAGTAAATTTGGAAAGGTGGCCAATCAAGTCAAGTGGAGGTAGGCTTAAGAAGCGTAAGTGGATTAAAGCAGTGAGACGCCGTGAAAAGGACACTCTCACGGGAGAATGCAAAGCTCTGGTGGCTTCGAAAAAAAACTCCGGAAAAAGATGGAAGAAGCGGTAGAGTATTTTTTCCCCCCTCCATCGCCCTCCTGTTTTAAGCAGATAAGCCCCTTCCAAGGGTCTTAGTTATGCCGTGTGGAACCTGCAGCCCAACACGGAAAATTTTGACAAGGCAAAGGAAGGCGGTGGAGTCCATTCCTCGCCTTGTCTTTTCTATATTGACAAGAGGGAGTCGGGGAGGTTTAAAGTGGTCAAGTGCTACGGGGAATTATAAAATGAAAAGACTCAGTGTGTACAGCGTGCAGCACAGAGTTTACATTTGACCGGCCAGTTAGGAGTACAGCAAAAAAAAAAAAAAAAAAAAAAAAAAAAAAAAAAAAAAAGTATTGACGCCAAGCGGTTAACCATCCAAATATTTCACGAGCAAATGAACACTAAAAGGATTTCAACTATCGCTGGGTTAGCTACTCCAAACAGAGATCAAATAAATCGAAAAAAATATATACCGTTGAAAGAGTTTTAAGATTTCTCAATTCATCGACTGCGCCTGGTAGATTTCCACTTCCACGCTCGACTATCTTGCTGTAGATAAGATGAAAAATCAATACGCTTCTTGCATTGACACAGCCTCATAACTGGCAGTTTTGGCAGCGATGCAGACTGCTGACAGGAAACCTCACAGGACATAAGCGCACCAAATCCTATGTTGCTGGCTCAACAACCACTGCTAACTCCTGTTGGTTTATTTATGTTATGCCATCTGGGTTTGCACATTTTTCCTTTTTTTTTCCAAGAGGAAAGAGAGAATTTGCTTATTCGCAAACCAAAAGTGACAGTGCCGAGCGGAAGGGAAAAAAAAAAAAAAAAAAAAAAAGAGACGTTGGTCAATTTAGCTCATGACAAGAAAGGCCTCAATTTCTCAAGTCAAGACAATTTCACCTGCTTGCCGGCGTGGAATGAGGACAGCTGCTATTAACTGCGGCACATAAAGAAACAAAAAAAAAAATGGCTGGGGAGCTGAAAAAGGAGAGTGTCGGGTGAAGGAAGGTGTGAAGCAGACGTTGGCGAGGACAGAACGAGAGGAATAAGTGAGACAGGAAGAAGAGCCGCAGAAAGCTTGCATCCTTCCATCTGAGCTGCGAGGAATTAGCGAGGCTCTGACAGAGGCTGCAGATGGCCCGGGATCGCACAGACTATGGCGGGAAGTTTGCACCAGACAGTCGAGACGCCAGATCGGCTGCAAAACTTTGGGGACATCAAATTCCACATATATGCACGACTTGCAAAAAAAGTTATATAATAAATGCAACAAATGTCTTATATTTTGTTCAGGTTAACTTATCCTATAATGCCAAATGTATCACATATGATACATTCAGCATATGAAGCCTCTGCATCATTGTGTTTTTCTTCAAAAGCCAGATATCAATTTTGAAATAACAGAGGTGGCCAATTTACAAGGTACCATCTGTTTTCGTAAAACTGTGTTCAAATAACTTTGTCTCAACTCTTTTACTGCCACACGTTTTCCCAAAAAAAAAAAAAAAGTGCCAGCCGATTTTGCCGATTACGAGCATTCATCAGATTTCGTCAGATTCTGTCATGTTTCATTGGAATTTCATACACCGGCAGCCCATTGAAAAGAGACACAATGCTGCCACCTGCTGGCCATAGTTAGTTGGTGTTTTTGATTCCACAACCCATTGACCAGGCAGCGCTGCACTTTGACGTTGCACTTAACATCGATTAAAAAAAAAAAATGTAGATGACGTCAATTGACGTTTATGGCGGCATACATAGTGATTTTACTAATCGTTATTAAACGTTTTTGGCGGTCAAAGAGTTAAGAACGTCTGCTAGCTTAATGCTAATGCATAAGGCAACAGGCTAACAAAATTAGCATTGATTGAGCTACCCTGATGGAGTTATAAACCTTGAAACATTATTTGAATAAACAGTGCTGGAGCAGGAAATTACAAGTGTCATCATGGACAAATTTAACTTGGAAATTAAGGTACCATATGTTTTGGTAAAACTGTGTTAAAAATGTATGTATTGAATTTGAAAGAAAAGGCATCTCGGGCCAATTTATTCTTAATGGGTTACAAAGTACTGAAACGGTTCTTGTTGCTCGATGTGTCTATCCGAGTGACTTTGGAGCAGAGTAGCGGAGGGGGAGGAAAAAAATTAGACAGGCTTCAAAGAGTGCCAGAGCGTGGAATGTTTAAGAGTCGTTTCTTCTTCAGCAGATGTTCTCGTTTGCCACTGCATCTGTCTCTCATTTACCATCACACCATATTGCGCTGTCAAAGAAGAAAAAAAAAAAAAAAAACGGGAACAAGATCATCTCCGAGATTCTCAGTGGTTCTGGACTTTGGGGTGGGGCTGAAGCAGTCCGAGGTACAAAAGCAGGTGTCATCTCCTCTGTCCTTCTCTCAGTTGGTGTCTCGTGAGCATGCAGGATTGCGGCACTTGAAGACCAGAGTTTGGGTTCACCAATTCCTGTCCTTGAGGTCCGGAGTCTGACAGGTTTTACATATTTCCGCCTACCAACAACACACCTGATACTAAAGATCAGAATCGTTATCAGGCATGCTGGGCGGTAAGATCTAAAACCTGAGAACCCAGAGGAGCGGAATTGGAGAACCCTGGTCTAGAAGGTGATGTTACTGTCTTGTTGCCTTCGTTGGTTGGACAGTCGTCGCCTCAGTTGTTCAAGATTCTGTTCTTTTGGCTTTCATCGTCATCACTGCAGCTGTTGTTTCAGTTTGTGGTCGAATATGTTGTGGTTACAGCTGTTGTTCCAGAGGATGTTGTCACTGCAGGCGTCAATTTCAGTTCATTGTAATTCCCGCAGTTGTGGATTCAGTTGTCATGACAACTGTTGCTTTAGTCAATTCCATTATTGCCGCAATTATGGATTTCAGTCGTTGTTTCCGAAGATTCCTTAATTTTGTTTGCTGTTGTCACCGCCGGTGATGCCTCTTTGTCTTGTTGCAGATTACCGGTTTTGTGAGGTCCACGTTCACGTCATCTATTTCCATTGATCTCGAGTACAATCCAAAATATACTCGCTGCCTTATGCTACCACAGTCCTGAACTCACTCCCAGGACATTTTCACTGTTTCACTGGATTTTGACTGATTTTGCAAGGCCCATAGAATATTGTGTCCTACTGCTATAAAAACATGGAACCTACCAAAAGAAAGATTAGAGCCTATTCTTTCATCAGGAAAAAAAAAAAAGTACATTTCTATCGGTTTCCATTTTGCAGCAATTAGCATTAGGATATGGCTAAGTTTCATCATTATTCACAAATCTGTTTAAAATAGTGGGGGGGAAGAGCTTTTTGATCTCTTATACTCTGCTGCCATCTGCTGGCAGTTTTTGTAATAACTACAATTGCTTCAAGCATTCTCTTCGGTTCAGAGGCTGCATCAAAGCCAAAACGTATAAATACATCTTTGGGAGCATAGTATTATTGTAAATAGAACGTATTTATACGTTGTTGGGAGTAAATGAGTTAATACTTGAGTAGAGACTGATGTTCTGAACCCAGTAGTATCCATCTGCTCCGATAATTCCTCACAAGTTCTTTTTGTCTTCGGGTACTCATTCCTGCAGACCTTGATGGTGATCACAGGCAAGAAATATCAGACAGTACCGGATTGAAACCCGCGAGTTCAGCTTCGTCGAGCCTCGCCGGCCGTGAGTGAAGTTAAATAAGATGTGAAAATTGGGGGGGCCAATGTGTATCGGCGAAAAGCCTGCAGATACGAGAGAACCACACGGGGGCCGCAAAAGAAAAAAAAAAAAAAAAACGCGATAAGAGATGTCGCTCCGAGCTATAACGTAATAATGACATTTGACACTCTGCACTCTCTGTCTGCAAATTAACTTCTTAAATATTAGCTTCAGAAAACCACAGGACCCGATCATAAATTGTAAGGAGTTGTTTAAATACTCATGTAGATAATTGGGCTTGATGAGTAAACGGCGCGGCTGCAAGACGCACGGGGGCTCGATATTGCTTTTTAATCCCCCCCCCCTCAGCGTGCCAAGCTCGCTCCGACAACATTCCCAACGCTGCAAACTCGGCCAGGTGCAGCCATTACGGCAGGACAGATGGATTGGCGAAAGTGGCGCTCGGTTTTTCCCCTCCATATGTGGGCTGATCGTTAATTACAAGCGTTCTCCTTCCGGAGGATGTCGGTCACGCCGATGGAGTTCAATGAGAAACAACCAACCACTGTGATGTGGGGCGTGCCATGCATCCATTCCCGTGTAATAGAGTGAAAGGAAGCTTTGCTATCATATCTACTGTATGTTTTTTTTTTTTTTTGGGGGGGGGGGATCCTTTTAATATCGCCAGTACGGCTTCCTTTGAAAGTGAATTAAAATACTTGCGACCCCGCCGCCATCTGTGTACTCGGCAAGCGGCCGGCAGCTGCGGGAACGCGGGAAGATGAAAATTCCGACACGGGCAAAAGCATGCGGGCGAAGCCCCCCCCACCCCCAGACGCAGATGAGCCGCAGATATGCCAGCTTTGAACTTTATTTATTTCGCATGCAAAAAGATTTCAAATGAGATTCTGGGATCATGTATAAGCTGGGATTGCGCTCTAGTTAAAAATTTGGGAGACAAACAGAAAACATTACGTCAGTATAACCAGACCTAAAAAAAAAAAAAAAAAATGACAACCCCTTCGAGGTCTAATTAAAATGCTACAAACATTATTTTGTGTCAAGCGTGAATGTAATTACCGCTGGAATAACAAACACTTGACAAGAACTGAAGAGTGTTGGATTCTAATGCTGATAAATCGGACACATTAACAATTCCAACGAATAACAAGATCTGATCTTGTGAAGCCGAGTTTTGCGTTTCATAGCTAGACTGATTATTGCCAAAAATCAGCAACTTCAAACCAAAATGGACGTTTTCCTGTGTCCTTTTCGGGCATTGGCGGTTAGAATTTTGAGGATACATATATACATATATATATATATATACATATATATATATACACATATATATACATATATATATATATATATATACACATACATATATATATGTATATTTGTCACTGCTTGCTGTTATGTACAATATTATTATTATTATTATTATTATTATTATTATTATTATTACTACAATATTTTGAGTTTTTATAAAATATTGTGAGCTTTTATTTTGATATCGCCGACCTCCCCACAATATTACAGGGTGTTCCAAAATGGTTGACCCCATTCTAAATGCCCATATCTCGCAAACTACTTGATGCTAATGAAACTAAATACACTTTATGTTGAAGGTCATATGTTTTATTGGTTAAATTTACAAAGAGAAGTACAAACATTTGTTGGTTCTATGACATATTTTCATAAATGTTCAACACCAAGCGGCAGGTTATATTTCGGAATTACAGCCCAAGAGTGCTTTTTTAGGACGTTGAGAACTTCCTTTTCCTGTGTTTTGTGTAAGCTCAATGTTACGCACAAAAACTTGAAACGTTTCTACAACAAGCTGTGAGAATTGGAGGTCATTCCAACGAAAATTGTCAAAATTATTGGCCTATGAAATGGGGTCAAAACATTTTGGAACACCCTGTATATCGTGACGTTTGGTTAGCATTAATGTCCCTAAACTTTGACTAGCTACTACGAGAGAATTTGTTCAAATTAGCCACAATCGGCAAAAGAAATGTCCTATCATCTAAAACCATTTAGATTCTTTTAGCCTGAATTTCAAATTAACTCATTCCCTCCCAGCCATTTTCACATTTCGCAATCCCGTTCGCTCCCGGCTGTTTTGCTGGATTTTGACTGATTTTGCAAGGCCCACAGAATATTGTGTTCAATTGCTATAAAAGCATGGAACCTATCAGAAGAAGGATTAAAGTCTCTTCTTTCATCAGGGAAAAAAAGTATGTTTCTATCTGTTTCCGTTTTGCAGCAATTAGCATTAGAAGAGAGCTAAGTTTCATCAGTTTTCACAAATCTATTTAAAAGTAATTGAGCTTTTTTTTCTAGATGGCCCTGGTTGATCTCCTTTGCTCTGCTGCCACCTGCTGGCCGTTTGTGTAATAACTACCATTTCTGCAACCGTTCTTTGGTTGAGAGGCTGCATAAAAAGCCTTATGTTTGCTCTAGCATAAAAAAACAAAACAAAAAAAGAATGTATAAATACGTCTTTGGGACACTTAAAACATTAAAAATAAACGTATTTACACGTTATTGGGAGCAAATGAGTTCAAATGCACTCAAGGGCCACATCCTTGCGCTATATGCTAATCTCGTTATGGCTGAACCCAAATATGAGGTTTTTGATTAAAAAAAATAAACATGTCGTGATGTTTTTTTTTTTGCACAGTTTAATCATTTCCAAGAGTGCAGTCTGAAACGAGCGCGAGAGGTGAATTAATCGGCGCGCATTTGGACGCGTTTTGCCTCCCGACTCGACACTTGCTTTGATTTGCGGCCGCCCGCCCGCCCGCCCTCCGACAAATCGGCGCACTTGATTAACATTGACGCTGGCACTCGTCTGCGGCGACTGTCATCGAGCTGCCATTTCTTCCGCTGGTGACAATAAAGCAATATCAGCTGCAATGTTTATGCCCTGTAATCACTTTCCCCGCCACCTGATCTCCTCTTCATCAACTCAGCACGTTAAGAGTTGGAAATATGGCGCCATGTATTATGCATTAGTGATAATCTCCCTGAGGAAACACACACACACACTTCGCTGTACTGTAAATGCGAGAGTGTGCGCGTCCTCTCGTTGCCTTTTAGTGACACCTCCACACACCTCGGCAGATGCCTGAAAAAGGATTCGGAGGGGTTGGGGGGGTGAGGCTGCCCACTTGGGTGAATCAACACCTCATCAGCTGCCACAAATTCCGCCTTTTTGCTGTCCTAAGTTAACTCTTTTTACTGCCGCACGTTATCAAAGAAAAATTTTGATATGACAGAGGCTTTGATCATTGATAAAAATAGATACAATGCTTCCATCTGCTGGTTATAGTTTAGAGTGTTTTAGATTCCACAACCCATTGACCAGGCAGCGCTGCACTTAGACCTTGCGCTGAGAAAAAAATAAATAAAAAAATAAATAAATAAAAAATATAAATTGTTGACGTTATTTAACGTTTATGGCGTGATTTTACTTATCGTTATTAACTCATTCAGTCGCCGCCATTTTCACGTTTCGCAATCCCGTTCGCTAACGGCTGTTTTACTGGATTTTGACTGATTTTGCAAGGCCCACAGAATATTGTGTTCTATTGCTATAAAAGCATGGAACCTATCAAAAGAAAGATTAAAGTCTCTTCTTTCATCAGGGAAAAAAATATGTTTCTATCTGTTTCCGTTTTGCAGTAATTAGCATTAGAAGAGAGCTAAGTTTTAACAGTTTTCACAAATCTATTCAAAATTGTAAGTAATTGAGCTTTTTTTCTACATGGCCCTGGTTGATCTCCTTTGCTCTGCTGCCACCTGCTGGCCGTTTGTGTAATAACTACCATTTCTGCAACCGTTCTTTGCAGTTGAGAGGCTGCATCAAAGCCTTCTGTATAGCATAAAAAAAAAAAAAAAAAAAAACGTATAAATACGTCTTTGGGACACTTAGAACATTAAACAAAGTATTTATACGTTATTGGGAGTAAATGAGTTTAACGTTTTAGGCAGTCAAAGAGTTAAGACCTTACCCATCTTTCTCTTATATATAAATATCACAAATGCATTTATTCCACTATACCATAATACACTGTAGTGCACTTAAATTGCAACTGGTCAATCATAATAATGATGATAATAACGATAAATCTTTTTTTTTGTTTTTTGTTTTTGTTTACATAAGGTCTCTGTTGTTGTATTTTTTAAGTTTTTGGTATTAGTTCCTGTGAAGCCCTTTGCGATTTGGGGGCTTTAAAATAAATTGAATGGAATTGAATTACATGGTGACTCGAGTGCTGGTAAACAAGTCGGATGTCTGCGGGGAGCCAAAGTAACCTAAGAGTCTTAATTAAAGCCATTGATTGGTTACGTAAGCACATGGAAGCAGTGGACATTTCCTTCCTGCTAATGACCCCCTGCATGCTCCCTAATTAGCAAATAGTAGCAAACAATCAGCAGGCTGCTTTAACTCTTGCACCTCATTAGCCGTGTGGCACCAGTTATACCATACAGTAGAATCACAGCAAACACTTGTAGCTACTCCAGATAATCTATCTACACTATCTATATCATATATCTGCAGTATATAATAGAGTATACTGTAAATCGATGTTGTGAAGACACTATATAGTGGTGCCTTGTGACGAGTTAAAATTGTTCAGCCTCACAACTCAAAACATCTTAAATCATGTTTCCCCATTGAAATGAATGGAAACGGCATTGATCCCATTATGGCCTCCCCTAAAAAAAAAAAAAAAAAAAAAAACATGATTTATTTTTATTTTTTAAATAAAACAGACATGCGTGACATGATTTCAACACAATTAGCGTTTTTTTGTTTGTTTTTTTGTTTTTAGAAAAGCATTATTAATATTATTTGGGATGGCAGAGTACCGGTAACAGGTATCGGGCCTTACTTCAAGGTATTAGTACACGCGAGAGGGGCCGATACCATTATTGGTCACCCTGTTGTGCCTGTTATATGATCAGGAACTAGAAAGTAGGAGAATTTTTAAAAAATGACATTAATTTCCACACAATTTTAAGGGAAAATGCTATATTGGGATATATTGATCTTTGACCGCCAAAAATGTTTAATAACGATGAGTAAAAATACAATATATGCCTCCATAAACGGTAAACGACGTCAACTACATTTTTTCTTATCAATGGGCAGTGCAACGTCTAAGTGCAGTGCTGCCTGGTCAATGGGTTGTGGAATCAAAAACACTCGCTAACTATGGCCAGCAGATGGCAGCATTGTGTCTCTTTTCAATGGGCTGCTGGTGTATGAAATTACAATGCAAAATGACGAAATCCGATGAAATAGAACGTTTTCAAGGATGACGTATGAAAGTTTTTTTTTTTTTTTTTTTTTTTTTTTATAACATATGGCAGTAAAAAGAGTTAAAATTATCATTGTTTTTTGGGGAAATTTTAAAAGTACGAGAGGTATCAGTGCTTGGTGTCAGTGTTGGTGACTACTCAAGAGTTGAGTACTGGAGAAAAAAGTGGTATTATTATTGTTTTTTTAAATGTATTTATTTACATCGAGAATTGTACGATCAAGCCGTAATCCAGCGACGGCGTACATGGCAGAAGGCGACTTAAGCAACCGGTAGTTTCTTAGGACTGAGGGCGGCAACGTTCTCGCAGTCAGTTGGCGGAGCTTTAAGACTTTACAGCAAGTAACGAGGAAAAAAATATGAGGGGGGGGGGGGGGGGGTGAAGTGTGATCACAGGCGATGAAATCTGGCGGACAAAGGTCAAGAGGATTGTGGCGGCGCGCCGTGAAATGATGAAGCCGTCATGAAAATTCATTGGCAAGGACGGCAGTTGTTTTCTCACAGCGGAGACTTTGAGAGCGGAATACAAAGTCGGAACATTTACGACACAAAAGGAATGTTGCAAGGTTATGCAGGGGCCTGATGCATATACATTAGTTCACACGTTGTTGAGAGAAAGTTAACTACAATGTCGGCTCGCTGGCTCCAAAAGGAGGGAAACGATATGACAGAGGTGTTTATTTTTCAATGGACTTTATAAGGGTCATAAACAATTTCAACTCATTCGATGCCATTGACGGCAAAAGACGTCAAATGATGCATTTTTTGCTGGGCTGGCAATGAATGTGTTAATAATTGATTCTCAGTTGATAATGTTAGCTGACATTGGAGCAAGGCATGTATTGGGAGAAATATAACACTATATTTAACCAATAGTGACTATATAGGGCGTATATTTGAGGGAGGTTTTTATTTTACTTAAGTGAACATCTATTCGACGGACACTTATGTAGGGAGCACTAATTGGTTTATTATGGGTTTTTTTGCCAGTC
Source organism: Festucalex cinctus (assembly GCF_051991245.1). NCBI lineage: Eukaryota > Metazoa > Chordata > Actinopteri > Syngnathiformes > Syngnathidae > Festucalex > Festucalex cinctus. The sequence goes on from NC_135426.1 coordinate 23,434,797, forward strand.
TCCAAATACAACATAATTTACGGCAAAATATTTTGCGAACTACTGTTAGAGCCCTTTTGCCTTTTGGACATTTGGGATAAAGTAAAAAAAATAAAAAATAAAATGTGAGCTTCAACCAACAATTGGAGTTGCAAAGAGTCACATTGGAATGTGCTGCGTTAAAACACAATGCATCCTTCAGTCACCGGTGACCATTTGGGCTTATTAGCAGGACGAGCCACAGAATGCCGGTTGATTGCAGAAAATGTCCCCCAGAGTGGACGGCACAATGCTTCATCACTCGTGTGTGGTAAGGAAGGGGGGGAGCAAGCAAGGCAGCCAGGGGAGGACAAAAAAAAAACCACCAAATAAGGATGTGAGTCAGGGCTGAGTTGTGTGCTAAACTGCATACTCAGGTGGCCATGTGACGGCAATCACGGAAATGGACTGAGTCAAATTGGGACGACTACAATTTAGCCACAAAAAAAAAAAGAAAAGAAGCCAACTAAAAAAAAATATATGGTCCTATCATTATTAGGTCTTCCTCCATGAACCAGGAAGTAAACAGACTAAGATAAAAACAAACATTCTAAACACTCAAGGGCATATTTACATGGATTTGGAGCCTAATTTCTTTCTTGTCGTTTTGTTTGGGTACAGAATAATCAGCCAAAACAAGCGATATTTGTTGAGCTAGTTTGAGCCGAACTTTGTTCCTTGCAGCAGTTTGTCCTCCTCGGCTGCCACTCACTCACTCACTCACTCACTCACTCCACGGTGTAAGTGGCTCGGCTGGCAGACGGCCACCGACGTTCTCCGCTATTTGACTGCGTGCTAATTGTCGTCGGGAAGAAGAAGAGGCTTTCCGCTGGCGGGATTCAAACCAAACGAGAGCGCGCGTGGCTTAGCAGCTTAATGAACGTGTCGGAATGTATTGAAACAAACCGATTACAACATCTGTACACACTCGGATGGATCGTCGCGTTCGGGACCGGGAGAGTGAATGAGCCATCCTGGAGACAATTAGAATATTTCATAATCGCAATTCAATGCCATCATTTTGCAGACTATTGGATCATCTACTAGTTCAGGGACCCGTACGGTGTTCTCCCACGATAATTGAATTCACCTCCTGCTCCCCCCCCCCCCGCCCATATTTTCTGTCAAATGTGCCTGTACTGGTTGATTGCAGAAATCCTCACTATAACGCCACCGATATTTAGCACATTAGCACTGCGCTGACTTTAAACCCGAAAAGACACGGGAAGTCCGCCTTATTGGTGAGAGCGGCCATTTTAGGATCATACTGGCCATTGATCGTGAACTTGTCCTACAGATGTTCGTCCGAAGAGAGGAAGAGAGTGCCCAGCTACTCCAAAGTGGGATTGGGCGATCTTGCTTAGCGGGGGTTATAAAACGCCACTTGCACTCATTGCTCATTTCACGCGATATACAAGGCCCATTATTCCTGCAGTCATTACTAAGCAAAATGTCAATAGCTTATTATGGAGACGTGGCAAGAGAGATGGATGCTGGGGGTGGTTGAAGGAAGGTATCTGTAAAAAAAAAAAAAAAAGGAAACGGGAATGTTGAGAATCCGATTTTCTCCCCAATTTATGCGGAAATGTGAAGGCTGTGCAAAGCACTGAAGACGACGCTATTTTCGTAGCCGCCTTCAAAGGCATCTCGGGATCTTTAATGTCAGTGACAACAATGAGCGCCGCACTGTTTTTAATGATGCGCTGCATCTTTGCGAACTCCTCCCCGCCTTTGTCGTTCTCAAGCGAACGCAGACAGGCACATGAAAACCTGTCAAAAAAAAAAAAAAAAGGAGTCCAGTCCCATGAACGTCCCCGAGCTGTTCTGTTGCGCAAATGTTTCTCTTGTCTAAGGAACCGTTCCGTATGTTTGCAATCATGTCGGCTTCCCTGGCCGCCGCGGATCATTTCGTCGGCTGCCTCGTACATTTCAATTAGGCTCACCTAGCGCTGCTAAACATGCGCAAAGTTAATATTGATTTCCTGATATCCTTATGATATATGAACACTTTACAAACAAACATACATGTCAAACTTTTGATTGAAAACTCCTGATTGTATTTTGGGCCACTGATGGTGCAGTCGTACTTTGGCCTGACTGATGCAGACGACGTGGGTTCAATTCCCACGCATCGATGTTGTGAAAGTGAATCTGAATGGTTTCACCGAATGTCTGCGCTGCGATTGGCTGGCAACCAATTTAGGATGGAGTCCACCTTCCGCCCAAGGTCAGCTGGGATAACATCCGGCATGCCGTCACTCTGAAGAGGATAAGTGGTGTCGGGAACGTCCGACGTTCCTCAGTGCTTAATTTTGTTTCCTGTCTTAGCAAAATTTTTTGGAGGGGGAAACCCTGAACATTGCAATTGCTTACTTATTCATTTTGATTTTGACAACTTTCATGGCGTCAATGACATGCAAGTAAGCCATCAAGTTAGTATCACATTTCATTTGCATTGTATGATTCCATTCATAAACAGTAAGTCCAATTTCAGTTATGTATTTCATTGATTTTATATGTAATTATTACGGGACACTAGGGATGTAACAATATCCAAACATCACGATACGATATCACGATATGAAGGTCACGAATATTGTAAAGAAAGAGCTAAAAAAAAAGCACAATATTGTGCTTTTGTACATAACAGCAATGCATATAAACCACCTACAATCTCAATAACAATATTGAGCCTTCATCTGACAATTAGCGTCGATTTTAAACATAGAAGGCCAAAAAATCCCTAATGAAAATTAAATTGGACTAATAAACTAGCCACTAGATGGCGCTAGAACTGCACAAATGGAAATCAACCTGACTTTTTTTTTTTTTTTAACAGATATGTTCCTTTTAAATATTGTGAACATGACGACGACGATATTGGGGCAATTTCAATATCACAATATTGCCAATATCGTTACATCCCTACGGGACGCAGAAAAATCCATCCAAATCCAACAGCACGGACGCATAACTTGCTATGCACGGTATGACGAGGACACTTGGCAGCGCAAAGGGAGCCGTCGTCTTTCAAAGTGATGTGATCATTAACAATACGGCACCCGCGTCCCAATTACCGCGCCATCTTTTTAAGAAAAGCGTCTGCGGCTGCCCGAGCGCCGTCATGTTTGTCAGTCACTCTCGGGCCACCTCATCCATCTCCTGACACCGCAGCAGACGGAGCAATCCGTCAGAGACCTGATGAGACTGTGGAATCTTGTGAGCGCGTCGCAGCTTGCATGCCAGATGGGCTGATGTACAGTATGGTAATATTACAAAAGTCGCAGTAGAGAGAATTGATGGCGTAGAGGGTTGTGGACTAAAGTGGCATTAGTATTTTTAAAATGCACGTCCATTTATTTCACTTAAATGAAAGACTGCATTTGGCGAAAAGTGGTCACCGTTCTGCTTTTGCATCGTTAACTCATTCACTCGCCGCCATTTTCACATTTCGCAATCCCGGCTGTTTTACTGGATTTTGACTGATTTTGCAAGGCCCACAGAATATTGTGTTCTATTGCTATAAAGGCATGGAACCTATCAAGAGAAAGATTAAAGTCTCTTCTTTCATCAGGAAAAATAAGAATGTTTCTATCTGTTACCGTTTTGCAGCAATTAGCATGAGAAGAGAGCTAAGTTTCATCAGTTTTCACAAATCTATTCAAAATTCTGGCCCTGGTTGATCTCCTTTGCTCTGCTGCCACCTGCTGGCCGTTTGTGTAATAACTACCATTTCTGCAACCGTTCTTTGCAGTTGAGAGGCTTCATCAAAGCCTTCTGTATGCTCTAGCATAAAAAAAAAATAATAAAAAAATAACGTATAAATACGTCTTTGGGACACTTAAAAACCGTATTTACACGTTATTGGGAGCAAATGAGTTAATTGGGGATGGGCATTGGTCTGGTGAGCAATATATTTGGCAGCCTGCTGTTGCAGTTCCAAAATGTTATTTTTTGACTGGTTGAATCGACAGAAATGAAAAGCGACTGTCACTTATCGCAAACCTTCTCCAAGTACCATTTAGCGTAAAAGTACCTTTCTCAGTGGATTTTTGCATGGACACGAACAGAACCCTTTCCTGACGCTTGTTTCTACTCATTGTCTCGCAAAACAGCCGTCAGTTGACCCTCTCCAACGCATACTTCTCAAAACAGGATGTCCAAAACCTCAAGGGTCAGGACGTTCTTTTGCTTTTTTGGCAAAAACAAGTATTGAGCAACACCAGATGCGCTGGCTTTTTTACACAGCCTCGTTATTAGCCATGTATAGTTCAGGCAACAAAGAACAGCCAGAAATTAGAGCCAGATAATGAGGGAAAAAAATGTAGGGTCTGATTTTGAGGCCTCTCAGTCGGTGGTTCCTGACATTTCATGATATGATGCAAAATGTTTCCACTGAGTTTCTTCGGAAAGGGGAAAAGGCCGAATGATGAAATAGAAGAAAAGCCTCCAACTTCCAAGAAAAAGAAAACCGCAGTAAAGAGACAATATCAGTCATTCTACTGAAAATAACGGTTTGCGGCTGCAGGTGATTGTCACCTACCAAGCCCGTTCTGCATGATAAGTGGCAACGGCCTCAAATTGAAGCAACGAAGCCTTCAAAACTGCCCACCGCCACGACCACAAACAAACACAAGCACTTGCTTCCACTTCCAACATCCAATTTTTGCGAAGTGGAACTCTCCTCCATAACAGGTCCGTTGAAGAGCAACGAGCGCAGTGCTGCAACTTCATTCCGTTTAATGGTGAGTTGGATTTTTTATCATTTGTTTTTACTCGTTTCTATATCAGTCCGTCAAAAATATTGTTCCAAGCATAAAAAGGTTTGGGGAGCGCTGCACCAAGTGACATCCAGTGGATAATGCCGACTGATTGTTCGTGTCGCTTAACTCATTCACTCGCCGCCATTTTCACATTTTGCAATCTTGTTCGCTCCCGGCTGTTTTACTGGATTTTGACTGATTTTGCAAAGCCCACAGAATATTGTGTTGCATTGCTATAAAAGCATGGAACCTACCAAATGAAAGATTAAAGTCTCTTCTTTCATCAGGGAAAAACAGTATGTTTCTATCTGTTTCCGTTTTGCAGCAATTAGCATTAGAAGACAGCTAGGTTTCATCAGTTCTCACAAATCTATTCAAAATTCTAAGTAATTGAGCTTTTCTTCTAGATGGCTCTGGTTGATCTCCTTTGCTCTTTGTGTAATTACCATTTCTGCAACCGTTCTTTGCAGTTGAGAGGCTGCATCAAAGCCTTCTGTATGCTCTAGCATAAAAAAATTAAAAATAAAAAAAACGTATAAATACGTCTTTGGGACACTTAGAACATTAAAAAAAAAAACGTATTTACACGCTATTGGGAGAAAATGAGTTAATGGGTAACAAACGGGGGCTCTTCAGGAATGACGGCAGGCGCACCAGGAGACTCACTCAATGGCGAGTGATCGACTCGCTCTCGGGCTCCGTTATAAGCCCGTGAAACTGCTGCTCGGCATCAAAAGGCGCTGCTCCGGGCGTGCTCGCGAACACCGCCTTTTTTGTCTTTTAACAGGCCACTGGATGAAAGTGCTTACCCTGATTACGTCGGCTCAAATCCAATCGAGTCAAACGGAGCTCATTTGTGATTGCCGGGGACACGCCGACTCGTGCGTTTAATCAAAATGAAACCGAGGCAAGCTTTAAGAGACGGCTTGACGTAGAGGTACGTCAAACATAGCCAATTACATTACTACCCCCCGATAGGCATCATATAATTGCAATGTAATGATCTTTTCACATCATCCATTATGAATGCTGGCATGCGTGAGCGCCTCCCAATAAACACAAATTGATGAGAGTGAACTATCATTTAGAAAGTGCACTCGTGGTTGAAATCCATGACGGCCGAATCCGCCGATTGAATGTCTGTCTGTGCTCTTAAGTGCTTTGTGGTCTCGATTCGAACCCCCCGATTAAGGGATGGAAATATGAGATCACGTCAGAGGTTTTTGATATTCCGTTCTTTGTGTGATGTTGTTGTTTTTTTTTGTTTACTAAATTGCGCAAAAGCCGACCAATGTAGGCAAACTTCGGGACACCTAAGCAATGTCTGGCATTGACACTTGACGCCTGTCTAGCAAATACAATCCATTCCCGACATATTTTCTTTTCTTTGAAGACACGCAGCCTGATATAAGAGCCCATTTAGTGAAAAGTAATAGCACTAATGCACACGCGTAAGCATATCGGCGTGCGCAAGTATATTCACGCATATATTTCCTGTTTTACCTCATGGAACGGGATCACATCCCAAAATAGTGCCTGGAAAAGTAGTGGACTTTTATTTATTTCCCATGTGTACCGTCTTTCATATCCTTAAGTGAACTTCCATCTTCAAGGGGAGGAGGCTGCAATTGATAGATAGATGAATATTATCCCGTATACGCAGGCCCCGTTATCTCGGGTTTTGCTCGCGGCCAGACGCAACGGCAATTTCCGGGGTTGGAACAAGGTCGGGAATTTTGAGGTCGAGGTCTTGAAAGTGGAGCCGATCGATAATGGTGAACTTCCCTTGCTGATTCACGGGTGAGCTTGAAGAGCCGAGCTGGCTAATGACACCTAATCACATCAGCAACAGGAAGCTCGAAATGATGCACCGCACGGGTCCAAAAAAAAAAAAAAAAGTGAGAACTGAATAAAAGAGCTTCAAATAATCGTTGAGAAAATCATACATGAATGCACCTTTGTTGAGTGAGTGAGTATCATATGGCCGAGGCGAGCCTTTTGAATTGTGTACATTAGGGATGTAACGATATTCAAACATCACGATACAATATTATCACGATATTGTGGGGAGGTTGGCGATATAAAAACAGGTCATAATATTGTAAACAAAAAAAAAATTAGCTCATGCTAAAAAAACAAAAAAACAAAACAAAACACTATTGTGCTTTTGTACATAACAGCAATGAAAAATATTATAAAAATATAAATATATATAAAAATCTATAAATATAAGAAAAAATAAATAAATATATATATAGCCATCTGACAATTAGCATAGATTTTAAACATAGAAGGGCCAAAACAGCCCTCATGAAAATTAAATTGCACTAAAAAGTAGCCACCAGAGGGTGCTACAACTGCACAAATGGACATCAAGCTGACTTTTTTTTGAACAGATGTGCTGCTTTTAAATATTGTGAACATGACAACGACGATATTGTGGCAATTTTAATAATACGATATTGCCCTTATCGTTACATCCCTAGTGTACATCGGTACCAGATTTGCAAAATGAAACTTCTTTTCAGACCCTGATGATTAAAAATTAATATAGTGCAAGTTCCAGTGTACGGTATGCTTGACAAATATCCCCGACCAAGTGCAATATAAGGCCAGGGGGGACAAAAGGTTGCAGTGAGGGGCACTGGCTCTTAATTGGCTCCCTGATCCGGAGCTGCATCGGAGCCGAGGGAGCTCCCAGCTAGGCCACCATCGTCATGGGAAAAAAAAAAAAAAAAAAAAATGAAGCGGGTCGGGGCGCTGCTCCTGTCCATCTTGATTAACGAGCGCTCAAACCCTTCTTGAGATATCAAACTTTATTGTTATCGGCGCTAACAATACACAAGCTCATACACCCTATACTGTAACTGTGTCATTAATCTGTGTCATTTTTTTCAAAAGATAAAGTTCAGTTTTATACGTGGTCACAAAAGATGGACTAAATCAATCACCGTATTTTTTGGATTATACGTCGCTCCGGCTTATAAATCGCACCAGCCAAAAAATGCATAATCAAGAAGGAAAAAACATAAGTCGCACTAGAGTATAAGTCGCATTTTTGGGGGAAATTTATTTGGTAAAATCCAACACCAAAAACATACACGTCATCTTGAAAGGCAATTTAAAATAAAAATAAAAGAGAGAACAACAGGCTGAATAAGCGTACGGTATACTAACGTTACATGACTGACATGCCTGCTAATGTCAGTAACGACGCAACATATTAAGAGTTTGTAGCGAGCAGTGACGGGAGTCGGAGGCGGAGCCAAAGGCTGGTGTTTTATTGACATCAGCTTCTGAGGTCTTAACAGCAACTCCCCACTCAGCTAGAAGCTAACAGGCTAAATCCCCTTTTGCACATAACAAAACCTTCCCACCCGGAACTCTCCCTTCGTCCCAACGTTCCGTGGGTGAATTATGTTCCCATCACTACAAGTTATTCATATAACTCTTAGCATAAAGAACATGCTAACAAGTTCACCAAACTATCAGTTTCACTCCAAATCACTAAATCCAATGAAATCCTCATCCTCGGTGTCACTTTTAAACAACTCCCCCAACTCGGGAGGTAGACGATGCTCTTCTACCGACAATGTTGAACTTATCAACACAGGCCTAGAGCGCCCTCTTGCGGTTTAGTGTAAAAATAACATGTGAAATGATATAATAATGTGTTAATAATCTCTAGAGCTGTCAAATGATTAAATGTTTTAATCAGATTAATCAGATCTTGAAATTTTGATTAATCGCGATTAATCGCTTTTTTAAAAAGTCTTTTTTATCAACATTTTACACCCGCCAAATTTAAAATGCACCTCTTATGTGTTAATTTTTTCGGCATTTAATGTTAAGAGGATGTCTCATCCTCCTCTTTTTCTAATCAGTTACATTCACTTGCATAATTTAAAGTGGGAAAAAAATGACCCATATAATTTGACATGAACAAATATTCTGAATGTCACATGCAAACATTTATTGAATGCTTCACTTTAATGCATGTTATGTTTATTGTTTATACACAACCTGTGCTACCTTTAATGTAGCCATCTTGTGTCAAGCTAAAGGATCACCTGCAGTCAAAATTAATAGTGCGATTAATCTGCGTTAACACATGATTAATGCGATAATTTTTTGTGATTAATTAATTAGTTAACGCTTTAACTTTGACAGCACTAATAATTTCACACATAAATCGCACCCCCGGCCAAACTATGAAAAAAAACTGCGACTTATGATCCGAAAAATACGGTAATCACATGCTGCTTCAATCACATAGAAAATCCGGTTGAAAAATAAATCATAAATAAAATGCAATAAATCAGCCTCCCATGCCAGTTTTAATTCACAACCTGAAATTTTGTCAGCATTTGTGTCATGCCCTAAAAAAAAAAAAAAAAAAAAAAAACTCAAAAAGCCATGCCTGAAAACACACAGGAAGTCGTCTGTTTTGGTTTGATGCAACCATATGTAGTTGTTCACAAAGAGCAGCGTCCTGCCACAAAGCACCCACAGCAAAAAAGAGCCTTCATCTGTAACCGCGTGTGCCAGCTCCTCCACCTCCTCCCTTCTATCCCCCTGTCGCTAATTAGCCACAAGATGGATTACATCATGGTATCTAATAGAGAGGAGCGCCAAGCCATCCCAAAATACACACACGCGCACGCACATACTGTAACTCCCGTGGCCTGATAAAAATCACATCAGCCACTCTTGCCCATTTAGCCTCACGTTCGTATTCATCAAGTCGGTTCACAAATATGAACGGCATTCATCGGAAATTGTCAAGCCGGACGGTGCGGCGTGATTAGAACAAGGAAGACGTGCGCTCGCTCACTTGACGAGGCGCAATGTATAATGCATCGCGTTTGCCGTCGCTAGTTCATGCTCTAACGAGCTCACGAGAATAATGCACTCGGACGTAAGCGGCGCGATGGAGATTGCTTGAATGGGACACACAACAGCAAAATGGAGCGACCACCTCGTCGGGTAAAAAAAAATAAAATAAATAAATAAATCATTCCAAGCCTGAGTCTTTCTTCAAGAGGACATTACAATGGATTTGTGCATTAGGTTTCCAAATGTCAGTCTCAAGGATTATTTTTTTTTTTAGTACCTTGAGCAAGATTTGGGCTTATGGTCTGGCAAAATGTTATTTTTCCAAAGAGGATTTTTTTTGTGAGTAGTTTCAAGTGAGTGTGCCAATTTTTATTATTATTTTTTTTTTGATGGCCTCACATCCACTTTTTGCGACGTCAGCGTGGTTGTGCAAAATGCTACCAAACATAACAATTGGTGAGGCTGATGCACCTAATCGTCATATTGTGACATAATTTCACCTGTTTCAACTAAATTCTTTAGTTTTTTTCAAGGTTGATTTAAAAAAATAAAATAAAATTGGTTGTCGTGGCGGTAACGCGTTTCAAATCACCTCCGTGACGTGGCAACCCAGTATTTATTTTAATATTTATAATATTTTATATCTTCATTAACTCATTTGCTCCCAATAACGTGTAAATACGTTTTTTTAATGTTCTAAGTGTCCCAAAGACGTATTTATACGTTTTTGTTTTTTGTTTTTGTTTTTCTGTGAAAATGAATTAATTTGCGATACAACATACATTATATGCATGTGAGGAAGGAGGTATTTTGTCCACTTGGGGTCCCCATTCCACTATGATGTAACGATAACAGCACTATCGCGAAAAAAACTATTGATTGCTTTTTGTTTTCAATATTGTGAATGTAAATAAGATGGAAACTTGGAATCGATGTTTATTGTTGTGAATGTTAAATGCAAAGTTTCAATCAAAAAAAAAAATATATATATATACACATTATATATATTTATATATATCCTCTGGTTGTTAGTTTATTGGTGCAGTTTATTAATTTTAATTAGGCATGTTTTGGCCATCTACTTTTAAGTCAGATAAAGGGGAACATAGCACATTTGAATTAGTGATGCATTTATGACCTCAGCTAATTAGCATTATATAGATGACATGTACATGCTAACTGCTCCTGTTTATTTGTGTTTGTATTTTTAGCTCCCTTCACAGCCCCTCAAATTCACTCATCTCTGCCTATCCCCCCCCCGTCAGAGTAAGTGGTCTGGCCCTGGCCTGGCTATTCAATTTCCTTCTAATCTCTGTCGCTCTCCCACCAGATTTGCACACTTCATGAGCTGGAAAGCCTTGATGACTGGTGTTCCGCTCAGCTTGCCACGCCACCTTGAAGGCATCGTCAAGCCGCGGCAGCGGGAAGCATACGCGTGTACGGCCGCGCCGCCAAGCTCGATAATCATGCTCGCTCGCTTGCCCGCACGCCCCCCCCGGGGCCCTCGTAAAATGACAAAAATCGCTTCAAGCCTGCCGCGTCGCTCTCGCTCACTACCAACCACAAATCGGACGCTCAATGGCGAGCAAAGCACGTCAAAGACTGTTCTTCAGATGGCAATAAAAAATAGGAAATTAATCAAACAAACTAACAAATTAGACAGGATAATTTCAACCAAATTTGCATGCCAAGATTTTCTTCTTACCAAGCTGTTTTGCGGAAGAACAATTTACTTAATTGAAACATTTTTTTTCCCCCTTAAAAACGTTAATATGAACATCTTTACACATGTACTTTGTGCATGTGCTGAAGTTAGTTTCCTTTCGCATTTCCTTGGCAGATGGCAACAATAAAAGCACAGGTAATTTCCCATTCATACATTACATAGCAGCAAATGGGCCTATAAAGTGCAGAGCGCCAGAATTATGGTGCCAGTTAGCAAAGTGCAAGATTGCTCTGGTAAAGTGTGGGGTTTGAGGTAGTGCATTCCTGCTCCCTGGAGAAAGCCAAGTCGCTGGACTATAATTCTTCATTTCAGCAAGATTATCTGCCAATTGAACAGGAAAATTTGACTTGGCAGTGTAACGCATAAAATTAGGAATGCTCGACACCACTTTTTTTTCAAACCACTAGTACTTGTAGTAATATTAGTGCTGTCAAACGATTAAAATTTTTCATCCGATTAATCACACTTTTTAATTTTGATTAATCACGATTAATCAGCTAAATAACTTGTGCATTCGCGTAATATGAAATAAATACAAAATAGCGTAATATTTTGACATTAACTAATTTTATTATGTGAATGTCATTTGCAAACATTGATTAAATGCATGTACGCAATTGCATGCATGCATACGTAACAGCATCATTATCAATTGGCTGCAATTCAGCAATTATTCATTACCGGTAATTAAAAACGCAAATTACTTTTGTTTTATCTAAAGTCCCGTCGGGGTGTTTTTGAAAGCGAAATTTACCAACGAGCACACCAACTGGAGTCACCCCCGCTCATTTTGGACCAACAGGCTTAGGAAATGCCGTGCAGTGACCTCATCGCTGACCTGCGCAGCCTTCAATGTGACCAATCTATTTGTAATTTTGAACTCATTCGCTGCCATTGACGGCAAAAGTCGTCAAATGATTTTTTGCTGGGCTGGCAGTGAACGTGTTTAAAAAAAAATGCATAAAAGCATATTTACTGCAAAAATATATATCATAAAAGGACATGCGGTTGAATTATTTTTGAAATGTTTGGTAGTAGCAAAAGCGTCTTGACCGCTTGCTGTCATTGATTTTGTGTTGATTCTTTTTTGTGTGTGTTGATTCGGGGCAGACAAAACAAGTTTGACTTCCTTCTGTCCCCTTTCATTTCTTTTATTTTAAAAAGTGAAATAAAGTGATTTGATTGATTGATTGATTGATCATTTTGAACACAACTGTGTGTCATTCCACAAGTCTGATCACGTGTTTTGACCAAATCTGGTGCGTTTGAATGCCACCAGACAGATGACGATCATGATACAAAAGTAAAGGAGGAAAACAGGCTCCGAGCGAGAGGTTCCGGTTCCATCCGGGGTGTCCCAGTCATTGTCCGGGATGCGCCGGAGACCCGGGATGGAGAGCTCGCCTAATTTCTAATTACCGTCGGCAGCGTTCTGGAAGACTGCAGCTCGGGATGCGAATTATCTGGTGGACGAATTGCGGCGATTGGATTTTTAGAGGCACGATCGAGTGAAAGGTAAACGGCAGGCAAGTAACTCCCGCGCCTTTTGAAGTAGTAGACAATTCAGCCAAATCCGCGGGATGCTGTTTTTTTTTTTTTTTTTTGTTTTTTTTTTTGTTCCGGTTGTTGTTCGAAATAATTGACTGAAAATGCTCAGCGGACTCTCGACTCAGCACTTATTGCTTCCAAGATAAATAGACCATCACATTTTGGATTCTGAACACAATCCGCCCCATGTAACTGCGCCAGCATGGCTTCAAAAAAAAAAAAAGTGAGCAGTGATAGTCAGTCCAAATAAAACAACAAACAGAGTGGCGCGCTTTCTATGAAAAAATACATTAATAAGCTTCTTCTTGGCAGGAGAGCATCACTACTTTCGCATCCGCGAGAAAGGTCAGCCAAGTTTCGGGAGGGATCGTCGTTTCAAAAGAAGCCATTTTCACACGCGCGCACCCCCAGCACACGAGAACTCACACAGCGGTGACCGGCGAATACGCGAACGCGATCGCGTTGCTCTGGTCCGCGTGACGACCGACAATGTCGTTCAAATGAGAAAATTGCTACAGCGTGAAAACTCAAATCTTAACCAAGGTTAAATGTCTGAAATGAACAAAAATGCTTCTTCTTTGACTTGCCAAGATCATTTTTCTTGCCAGGCATATTTTGGAGAAGAACATTTCACTTGCTACAAGAATTTATTGTAACAGAATGTTATTACAATTTGAGATTTAACTATCCTGATAGTATAAAATGAAATGCTCAAATATAAAAGCAGACAATGAGCCTTTTATGTTTCTGGTTTCAGGTTAAAGTAGAGCTAATCAGATTAATCACATCTTAAAATTTTGATTAATCACGATTAATCGCTTAATTAAAAAGGACTTTTGATCAACATTTTTTGCCCGCCAAATTTAAAATCCACCTCTGATGTGTTAAGTTTTTCGGCATTTAATGTTAAGAGGACATCTCATCCTCCTCTATTTCGAATCAGTTAACTCATTTGCTTCCAATAACGTGTAAATACGTTATTTTTTTTGTTTTAAGTGTCCCAAAGACGTATTTATACGTTTTTTTGTTAATGCTAGAGCATACAGAAGGCTTTGATGCAGCCTCTCAACTGCAAAGAACGGTTGCAGAAATGGTAGTTATTACACAAACGGCCAGCAGGTGGCAGCAGAGCAAAGGAGATCAACCAGGGCCATCTAGAAAAAAAGCTAAATTACTTACAATTTTAAATAGATTTAAACTTAGCTCTCTTCTAATGCTAATTTCTGCAAAACGAAAACACATAGAAACATACTTTTTTTTTTCCTGATGAAAAAAAAAGAAACTTTAATCTTTCTTTTGGTGGGTTCTGGCAAAATCAGTCAAAATCCAGTAAAACAGCCGGGAGCGAAATGGCTGGGAGTGAATGAGTTAATAACAAAAAAAAAAAATGACCCCAATAGTTTGACATGATCAAATATTGTGAAAGTCACACGCAAGTATTTATGAAATGCTTCACTTTAATGCATGTTATGTTTATTGTTCAAACACAACCTGTGTTACCTTTAACGTAGCCAATCCGCCGTAATACATGATTAATGAGATAATTTTTTGTGATTAATTAATTAGTTGACGCTTTAACTTTGACGGCACTAGGTTAAAGCTAATTTTATTTCAAGCGTCCAGCTTACACTGATTAAAAAATGAAAAAGGTTTTTCAAAGAAGTCCTTGAAGCTATTGAACCGCAAAATCAATAAATGCCAAGAAAATTATTTCATTCACAAATAGACAAGGGCAACATTTTCACATACAATCGCTATAAAATGACTGTGACAGAAATCGGCAAACGGTTTCTGGCAGGATCTCTCGACTTGATCACAAACGATTTCACCGAATTATTGATGGCAATTTCGGCTCATCACAAGAAAATACGCCCTTTAATGAGTGCAATTTTTTTTTTTTTTTTTTTTACTCTTCGTTTGCTTGAACTGTTGCCAAGATATAAAATCAAATCTCACGAAGATCAAACTCATTGACAATCCACCGCGCACCTAGGATACAATTTCCTGGCTCGACCGGCTCCATTTGGATCCGTATGCTACCTTTCCGAGCGGCTTTAGTTCCAGGTCCAATCGTTTGTGTGTGTGTACAGGAAGCAATAGGATTCAACGGTCCGACTACTGGCCCGACAGGAAGTGTGATGTCAAGGCAATCGGCGCTTCCACAGAAGGGGGCTTTGTGGCCAAAACTGGCAGCCCACTCAGCTGTGCAAAGAGATGAAGGAAGGATGCAAATCAAGGAAGGGATGATTCAAAGGAGAAGCAAAGAGTCGTCAGTAATTATTAAAGTTGGAAACTATCGCTGGGAATTAATAGTTTTTGTTTTGTTTTTTAAATCATGAAGAAAACGCATGTGATGGTTGGTTTATTCATCAAATTTTGGATATAGTTGGGGAAATATTCACATGATTTCCATAGTGAATTCACAATCGCACAATATATATTTTACAAATGTACGATAAAATATTTGATCCAAGTTTTTTATGTTCTTTTTTTATTAACTCATTTGCTCCCAATAACGTGTAAATACGTTTTTTTAAAATGTTTTAAGTGTCCCAAAGACGTATTTATACGTTTTTTTGTTTTGTTTTGTTTTATGCTAGAGCATACAGAAGGCTTTGTTGCAGCCTCTCAACTGCAAAGAACCCGTCTGCTTGACATGCTGCTTTTTCACAAAATGCTTTTTTTGGTTTGAAAGCCACGTTTTAGGTGAAATACAGCTGATTGTTAAAGAACGGGAAAGGATAGCAATGAAATTTTTGATGAAAAAAGAAAGTCAGCCCTGAGTGTAAACGCTTTTAAATCCAGGTTGAAAACGTAAGATTTTTTTCCCTCATACCTTTAATTAAGGTATTTTAAACTATTTTAAATAATGTATTTCCCTTTAAATTATTATTTAAAAAAAAACAAAAAAAACTTCCTTACGTAAAATGTTTTTAAAGTTTGCTGTCTAATGTTTTACACATTGTCAATGTGTTTTTCTTTTTTTTTGTCTGTACAAATAAACTTGCCTTGCCTTACTCTTCCCTGCTTATATTGTCACAGAACCCACATTTTGTGGCACTTGAATGATCACTCAAAATGCTCTAAAATGGCAGCGCTTATTCAATTTAACGGGACCTAATGTACCGCAAAGTTTCTGTCGTTTGTCCGCCCTTTTGCAATCATACTGGATCACATAACTGATTTATTGATTTATTTTTAAAGACACTCCCATTTAATGCCTTAAAAGGAATCGATAGTCCGGATATTCCGTTGAAGATGAGTTTTGTGTGACGTACTCACGGCAAATTCAAATTACAAACTTGATTTGGATGTAATTAGACAAAAAACAACAACAACCAAAATCAGTGTTTGTGGGTGGGGGAAAAAAAATAAAAAAAATAAAAATAAAAATAAAAAAAAAGACAATAGCTCATTTTGCCCAAAGCCGTCATCCAATTACACAATGCAATCATCCTCTGGCTGCTCTCGCTGCGGCATCAGGATTTATTTTCCCCCGCACGCGTTCAAGAAGACCGCAACGGTTCGGTCTCGTACGGCGCCCTCATCTGTTGGTATCCTCCCGCAACCTTCTAATTACGTTAAGGTTGCGAAGGTGTCCGGAAAGTGCCGGGGCGGGGGGGTGACTGTGGACACGGAGAGGTTACGACGAGAGGTAATTGTCAAAATCCACCATGGAATAGTGCCATCTCACTAGACAAAAAAAAGACTTATGAATATTTAAATTGCAATTTTCTTCATTTTCTTCAATTGACCTCCTTTCTTTTTTTTCTTCTCTCCAGTAAAGTAAAACTGGAGCACAAGGAAGAAGTAAGTCGTAAAAAAAAGGCAGTGCCGTATTGTTTTTTAATGAGAGGTTCAACCTATCCATTTTTTATTTTTTTTCCCCTTAGCTGCATTTGCATGTATAGTTTCACCGCAATTTTTAGTATGCTTGTGTGCAACTCCCGACGCTAATGGCCACGTGCTGTAATTAGTGCTCAGTGGCAGAAGATACCTTATCGTTAGTAATTGCGTAAATTAGCGACCGACACAATCTGGGATTATATCTAATTTTATTGACACTTTACTTTCTTAAATGGCTAATCCAGTGGATTCTTCCTTTAATCTGGAGTCGCCATTTAGAGGCGTAAACATTTTACAGTGCATACGCAAATCTTGAGTAATCACCAATCCTGATTCTACATAAGTACTAACAAAATTTCCCAAAAAAGCAATGACAAACAATTTTAAGACATACATTCATCAAAATATCAATATAGTATTTGTCCTTAAAATTTCAGGATGTTATGAACATTTTTCATTCTACTAAGTCATCATTTCTAGTTCCTGATCATAAAATTGTGTGTATGGATACCTTGAGACAAGGTCTGGTATCAGCCCAAAACGATACTTGGTATTAGGGATGAACCGATTATGCGTGGGACGATACGGGTAAACCATGATTCGATACTGTGACGATATTTGACTCACAATATCAATAATATCACGATACCTACGATTTTTGATATATTGTCAAAAAAAAATATTTTGCAATATATCACGATATGTGACCCATAAAAAGGAAAATGTCTAATTATGCATTTATTCAGTGCCAAAACTGGAAAATTTGCAAAGTTCTGCATAGTGCCTCACTGCCTCTGAGCCTTTTAACTGTAAACGTAAAGTGAGACAAATTAAAGTGCATAAACATTTATAACATAACATCGATATCTACCGTCAGTGTATCGATAATATATTGCAACAGAGAGCACAACAATATATTGCGATATCGATTTTTTTTTTTCTCCCACCCCTAGTAACGATAAGTGCAATATCGTGATATTGTGTTATTAAAACTGCCAAGAAAAACAAGAAAAGTTTCTCGTCCGGACAAGAAACTATATTGTATATATATATATATATATATATATATATATATATATATAAATAAAAAAATAAAAATAAATAAATAAATAAATAAATAAAAATAAATAATTATATATATATATATATATATTGAAATTAATCGAAAACAGTCCACTTTTCTATGATTTTACACATGTTCTGCAGTTCTACTTAAGCACATCTGCCACTTCTGCTGCCCGGCTGTTGGACCGCGTCAATGTGTATTTCTGTTTGTCAAAGTGATTTCGACCCCTCAAAATCGTGTGCCCAGGGGCACCATTTGCTGATGTGGAGCTGGAGGAGAAAAGATAAGGAGGAGGGAGGTGGGGGGGGGTCATTCCATAAAATCTAAAGCGTCTACAGGGGAACAACATTCGCAGCATATCATCATCGTAGCGGTCGCCGCGCAACCCGTGTTCATCTTCTCACGAGCGCCACACTAAAGCCCCTTCCACGCAATTCGCCGCTGAACGGTGAATATAAAGCCAGGCTTCATATGGGAATCATATCAATCAAACATGGGTGGGTGGGGAGAAAACTAGGGAAAAAAACAAAAAACAAAAAAACACATTTGGTTTGCCTTAAAGCCACATTGCGGGGATGACATGCAATTGTTATCCACCTTAAGACAATTATTTGCCTTCCAACGGCTGCCAATAATCCTCACAAGCGGGCATGTGTCTTGAACCTTTGGCCACCCTGCATATAAAAACAGGGAGCTCATTCTCCTCTAAATCCCCAGACCCACGAGTGCGATCTGACACGTTCCGCCGATGCGTAAATGCATTGATGTCATCTGATTTTTCAATCCTCGTAAGAGAATTGTTATCATATTGAGCTTCAAGTGTGCCCAAGCATCCTTTCAATCGAGTTGATCCTCCATTGCCTGACTTGAAAATGTGCTCATGGGGTGCATATTTTTATTTTTTTTCACGCTGCAGGTTTTAAGAATGATGCAATGATCCCTGTAACTCACGTGCCGGAGAAATCTAAGCAAAGGCAAAAAATGAATAAAAAAATCGGGACTTGGAAGCAAAAGAGATGTATTGCATGTGGATGTCATTTTCTATTCATCTATTCCAGGAAGTCCAACTAAAACCAATTTGGACAAAATCCAAAGTAATAATCCAATATCAGATCATCTAATTCTAATTAATCCGTTTCAGACACCCTAAAAAATTAATGAAAAACATATATTTTATGTTTTCCATCTCACTGTGGATGAACTCCTCCTGGGTGCCTTTCCTTACAGGGTACTTCTGTGCCCCGCCATGTTGTGGTTTTCATGTGTTTGTTGGGTTTTGGGTGTGTCTGTGGGTACGATTATGGGGATGTGGTTTTTTGGGGTTGCTTTTTCTTTTTTTTTTTATTGTATTTTGAATGTATGAAAGGTGCTATATAAATAAAGTTGATTGATTGATTGATTGATTGATTGATAGAAATGAACTAAAGTCTTACATAAGAAAACTGTGAAATATAACTGACGGAATTCAGAAATGAGCAATAAAGATATATTTTACCAACAGCTCTCTGAATTCTGTCTTGAATTCTACCAATCAAAAGGCCACCGCTTGAAATGTTCTGCCCTCCAACACATGTCAAGGTGGATTGCAAGCTACTATTAACAACCCAAACAACTAACAAGGCTCCGGGTCCGCTCGGCAACACTTGGACAAATTGGGCCAACATCTGCATCACATCCTGCCATTTTTTTTGGCAGTCATACTGCTTTTATGAAGTGTAATCATTAAATAAGACAACATGTGGCACATGAAAGTGTTGTGAAGCTCTGTTATTGTGTGCTTTTATTTTGAAGGGCGGACTATTGACAGGAGGTGTTTTGCAGATGTTGCTCAAGTGTTTCAGAGCAGACCGGGAGAGGTTTCCACTTGCTTTGAGTTGCTAATAAAAGCTTGCAATGTGGAATATTTATTGCTGGATGATGAACACGCAACTTAGAAAATACTTGAATCGATTAATGGAAATTAATGAAAACCAGGTTCGATCTTATTTCCCTCAAACGATGAACGATTGGAAATAAGGCGGCTGGTTTATAATGTGGAAGTCCTGATTGAACCACATCGGATCCGGCTGATCCTGCTCAGAGGTGTCGAGGTGCCAGGTGGAAAACGATCCGTCCGGGTGTGTCCAAAATCTGCTCCGGAGCGCAGTCGCCCACGTATGGACATCTCCCGGACATTAATCTGAGATTTAGCGTCCAAAACAAGCCAGGGATTACTGTTGCCGTCTGTCACTCCTGTGTTTGACTGGAACGTGGAATGATCACACCTTGGGTATTAGCGGTTTTTTGTTGTTTTTTTTTTTTTTTTTTTCCCTCGCCCACTGCGCCAAATGCTCGCATGTTGTGCTGATATTCTGTCTTTAATTTGAATGAATTGTATTTAATTTTACTTTGCAATGTGCACATTTTTTAACATGCGAGGTCACTTAAAGGCGCAGTCTGCCGGTTTCACTCAGGAAAATGCACTTTTTAAATACACGATTTAAACAAACAAACTACTTCTCAATTTACAGATCTGGGCTTTTCATAACATGTGGTGGTGATTTTGTCCTAAAGCCCCACACCCCCACCCCCAGCCTGTATTTTGCCATTTTTTGTTTGTTTTGTAAACAGCGGGACGTTTCTGTGGAAAGACAGTGTTTACACCCCTCCAGCCAATCGCAGAGCGGGGGGCGTGGCGTGTCGCAAACTGGGCCGGGCGAACGTGTCGGCTGCGTGACGTCACTCCCGCAGCAATTTGAAAGCACACACGGATTATTTTTTATTTTTTTCACTCACTCACTCACTCACTCACAGAAGCTTACATGTGTGAATGAGTGAGTGAAAAAAAATAATCCGCTCTGCGATTGGCTGGGGGGTGTAAACACTGCCCGCTGTTTACAAAACAAACACAAAATGGCAAAATACAGGCCGGGGGCTGTGGGGGTTTAGGACAAAATCACCCCCACACGTTATGAAAAGCCCAGATCTGTAAATTGAGAAGTAGTTTGTTTGTTTAAATCCTGTATTCAAATTTTCCTGAGTGAAACCGGCAGACAGGCCCTTTTAATTTTTCATCAAAAAGTATGTATTTTCCTTCATTCAAATTCCTTTGGGGCGGCCTTCAAGGGCGAAATCTGTCATGTTTGTGATTAACACGCCATGTATTGTTCAAAAAGGGGGAATACGATATGAATAATAAAATGTTCATCTGCCGTTCGATGCACATAAAACAGCCAAGGCGTTGCAGAATATTCATTTGCCGGTGATTGCGACAAGCGGCCTTGGCCAGCCAGCGGCACAATACGAGTCACAACTATAAATAAAGATATTAGCCTACCTTGACCTAGGGTGGAAAGTATAGCGCGCCAGCTGATGGACCATATTGTTCTGCGTTTTTTTTTTTTTTTTTGTTTTACCCGCACTACCGAGTGCTCCATTTCGGAGATGGAATACCGCCATGCACTCTTGCTTAAAGATCTCCCCACCTCTTTCACTTGGCCTTCCGCAAAGTGACTGCCCGCTCTTAATTGTGAATCACTACGAGATCGCGCGCGAGGGGGCACGGCTTTGACGAGGCGGGAGCGCATCGATCCCGCCTATTATTGAACGCGTCCGAGAGGGGGGGGGTTGCTTCCTCTTAAGAACAGGAAATGGCTTGAAAGACCTGTAATGCACGCTCTTACCCCCCTGAAATCGCTGCGGGCAGTCATCCTGTGATGAATAATTGAGAGCAGGTAATCGTCGAGTCTTTAGTCACTGCATCGGAGCAGCTCAATCAAACTTTTCTACCACTCGTTGCTGAAACGGAGAATGAGTGAACCGGTTCATTCTAGACCCACATAAAAGATGTGCAGTTAAAATGTCTACATTGGTCAAATGGAAACCAACTGGTTACTGTTATCGGTCTGAAAAAAAAAAAAAGTGGTGTTGAATAGGGATGTAACGATAAGTGCAATATGGTGATATTAAAACTGCCACAATATCGTCGCCGTCATGTTCACGATATTTAAAAGCAGCACATCTGGTTAACTCATTTGCTCCCAATAACGTGTAAATATGTTTTTTTTATGTTTTAAGTGTCCCAAAGACGTATTTATATGGTTTTTTTTTAAATGCTAAAGTATACAGAAGGCTTTGATGCAGCCTCTCAGCTGCAAAAAATGGTTGCAGAAATGGTAGTTATTACACAAACGGCCAGAAGGTGGCAGCAGAGCAAAGGAGATCAAGCAGGGTCATCTAGAAAAAAAGCTAAATGACTTACAATTTTAAATAGATTTGTGAAAACCGATGAAACTTAGCTCTCTTCTAATGCTAATTGCCGCAAAACGGTAACAGATAGAAACACTTTTTTTTTCCTGATGAAAGAAGAGACTTTCATCTTTCTTTTGATAGGTTCCATGCTTTTATAGCAATTGAACACAATATTCTGCGGGCCTTGCAAAATCAGTCAAAAATTTTTACATTTCAAACTCCCCACAATATTGTGATAGTTATCGTATTGTGATGTTTGGATATTCTTACATCTCTAGTGTTGAACATCCCTATCAAAGACATCCAAATCGTGACATATTTTAGTTTTAGGTTAATTTAAGTGGCGTTGATTTAAATGTGAATCAAAACATTGTTTTAAATGTAGCAATTACTAGTACTGTAGTGGCATAAAGTCGATACATATTGCTGATTGAATATACATATCAAACACGTGTCCTGCCTGTACGACGGTTGTTTGTTTTATAGTCTGAACACCTAATGGCCCCAATACAAGTAGACTGTAACTCAGAAATATACCTTCAAAATAAAATAACGGGGGGTTTTTTCTCCATTATTTTGTTGACCATTTGTACAGCGTCTTGTGTTGCATCCCACCTACGCACCAGAAAATCGGAACGCAGAATTATCAATCCAAACGGTGAACTGAGCTGGACGTGCCTGCAAAGCGGCAGCGGGGTTCAAGTTCCCGCCCCGGCCAGATTGAGGTTTTTGCATTTTTTTTTTTTTCCTCTCTCTCTCCCCCGCTCTCATTATCATAAAGACGCTCCGACGCCAAGTCCTCCATTCACTCCGCGAGCGGGAGAAAGGGCGGTTGGGATGTTTGCTTCCCTCCTTCGGGGCACTTGCAGTAAAAAAACTGCATATAAACATCAGACGGCCTGCCAAACGCGATAAGAACAGGAAGGCGGCTTCAAAACTAAATTTGATGGAAGACAAATGACTGCCAGTGGACTGGAATGTTGATTCCTGATGCCCGGCTATTTTTAGAAGTCTTGCTTTCGTTCTTCGTTTTCATGTCACCGTTAAATGTCATCGATGTTCACTTCAATATTTTGATGTCTTTCATAAGTCAGAGTAAAATCTAGTGATTTACAAGCATTAATTTGTTGCAATGGGACGTGATCCAATTTCACTTAAAGACCCCATAAAGTGATTTCATAGATTTGTTTTGCTGAAAACATGTCCAAAGAACTGATAACTACAAAGTACTCAACTGAAGAGATAAAGCATTCAACGGTTTTTCACCATTCCAGTCTTCCTTTATTTTATAAACCAGATAATAGAAAAATCTGTCGATAATTATCGGCAATTGATTTCATACAGAAAAACCAGATAATAAAGAAATCCAGCAATAATTATAAAACTGCCATTTTGTTGTGGTTGTGGCTCAAATCAATAAATTTCAGCTTCATGGTGTTTTACATACATTGAAACATTGTGAAAAGTTTATACAATGTTTCAATGTATTTGTTAGACTTATAGTAGGACTCGAAAGTATATTTGCATTCAAGTTAATTTTGCAAACAATTATCGGCTTACTTATCGGTTATCGACATCGGCACCTCTTAAATTGTTGATTTATCGGTCTCGGTTGAAAATAGCATTATCGCGCATCCCTAGTTGAAGCAATGGTAGTTATCACAAAAACGGCCAGCAGGTGGCAGCAGAGTATAAGAGTTCTACCAGGGCCATGTTGCAACAAGCTGTTTTTCCCTACAGTTTTAAACAGATTTGTGAATAATGATGAAACTTAGCTATATTCTATAGCTAACTGCTGCAACGTGGAAACGGATAGAATTTTTATTTTTTTTTTCCTGATGAAAAAAAAAATCCGGGAGTGAAGGCGGTTGCTTCAGTGAAAATACCTGGGAGTGAATGAGTTAAAAAGGTACCAAAACACTAAAACCAGTTATACAATATTTTATAAGAAATATTCAACTCCAGTAGCCATCAAAATCAATTTCTGGATGAGTCCAGAACTCCTGAAAAAGGCCAAAAAAAGGCTTTGATGTGCATATTATTGCAGCCGTTTAGCGTGTAACTCTGCATAACCCCAAGGATCCTGTCATTCCCACTCGTGCAGCTCTCTCAGTGTCGACTCAGCGTGTTGGACAAGCTCCGGCCGTCGCTTAGCCGTCACGCCTGGCACACCGGGTGGCTGCTAGCTACGAGTGTGCGTGCGTGTGTGTGTGCGCGAGTCTATTACAAGGTCAGCTTTAGCCCAGAGGCCGCTCGCATTGGAGACGTCAAGGTTCCCGGTGACCGACCGCATGCTGCGCGGCTGCGTATGATGTCACGTGTTATCAGCGTGAAAAAAAAAGCGAGAGGACAAAGCAGGTCGCGGTCGCCATATTTTGGATAAATTATGTTCGGATGCACGTTTTATACGGCAGGAAGTCACAACTTGACATGAAACTCACGCACATACGTGATGAGTTGCGCATTGGACTGGCTCGTAATAATAAGAGGGTCTCTTGTTGCCTTGGCAACCCCGATCACAGAGTGTTTTTCTGGTTTCATTCTTGTGAAAAATACCGAGTCAAGAGTACCGTACCTCAAGTACATTCATCTTCCTCATATTTATGGTCCACTATTCATGAATTCACCTACAATGAGTGTCCGCATATTTACGGTTCTGGCATTCGTAAATTCACGTGTTTGTAGATTTTCTTTGCCTTCAATATTAACGTGAAAAATAACGCTTTGCTAGCCACCAATATCCTCCACAGAAGAACGAAGGAAGGTGATTTGAGATTTGCGAATCAAGTTCACGGAACAAATTAATAATAATTTATTTACACGAGGGTTCTGTCCATAGGAACGGTATTCATGGGTTATTCATGGCTAGTTGCAATTTTTTCTGTGGAACATTTTGCTTCTATTTGCTGAAAAGCTGACCATTTGGCTTTTTGACGTGATCTTCTGATATGGCCTGAGAATGCCACATTGTAGAAATAGCACAGTAAATTAGTGTCACGGAAGTATGTACCGTATTTTTCGGATTATAAATCGCAGTTTTTTTTTCATAGTTTGGCCGGGGGTGTGACTTATGTGTGAAATTAACACATTATTATATCATTTCGCATGTTATTTTCACACTAAACCGCAAGAGGGCGCTCTAGGCCTGTGTTGATAAGTTCAACATTGCCGGTAGAAGAGGAAGCGTCGCATCGTCTACCTCCCGAGTTGGGGGAGTTGTTTAAAAGTGACACCGAGGATGAAGATTTCATTGGATTTAGTGATTTGGAGTGAAACTGCTAGTTTGGTAAACTTGTTAGCATGTTCTTTATGCTAAGAGTTATATGAATAACTTGTAGTGATGGGAACATGTTATGTGGAAAAGGGGAGTTAGCCTGTTAGCTTCTAGCTGAGTGGGGAGTTGCTGTTAAGACCTCAGAAGCTGATGTCAATAAAACGCCAGCCTTTGGCTCCGCCCTTCAACACTCCGCCTCCGACTCACTCTTATTATATGTTACGTCGTTACTGACATTAGCAGGCATGTCAGTCATGTAACGTTAGTATACCGTACGCTTATTCAGCCTGTTGTTCTCTCTTTTATTTTTATTTTAAATTGCCTTTCAAGATGACGTGTATGTTTTTGGTGTTGGATTTTACCAAATAAATTTCCCCCAAAAATGCGACTTATACTCCAGTGCGACTTATATATGTTTTTTCCTTCTTAATTATGCATTTTTTGGCTGGTTCGACTTATAAATATACGACGGAGCGACGTATAAACCGAAAAATACGGTAGCCTAATTATAAACATTTTACGTGGGTTGTGAATTAGTCAAACTTGGCTTAAAACGTATATGTCAGCATAACATTAATGTGATTTTTATTTTTTTTTTCTCTCAACGTCATCGCGGCGTTCAGAGAGAACAATTTGCCGTGCGCAGCAATTACCGTGGCCTCATTCGACATCAGCGGATGTGCCATTTGCATTGTTGTTCCATTTAGAGGCGCACAAGAACACGACACAATCCAATCAGCGTTGATTCCTAAAAAGCACCTCTCGTGCCCTAATGAGCTCCAGTAATGAAGTGTAAAATTATGCATGCAATTGGAGGTTTGTTCAACAAGCCATTTGTGACATAATTGCACCCCCCCCCCCCCCCCCCCCCCCCAACACTATTTTATGGCTATAGATTTACAGGGGGTAATCATATCTCCTCCCCTCGCCAAATCCTCATTCCGTGTGAGTGAGGGATTATTTTTTGGTTAATACCCCTGTAATTAAACGCATGCGTCGACTGAGTAATTGCAGTTGCTAAGTCATTGCTCCGTGGCTCACATTACAATCATAATCAAATCAGCCGTCCCTTTTTTTTTTTTTTTTTTTTGGAGTCTAATTTTAAAATGAAACAAGTCCCTTTTGGTTTTTATGTTTTGCTTTTTATTATTTTGGTTGACATCTTCCACTTGACACGCGGGATCCATCACTGGCCTTTTTCAAGCAATCACTCCTTGGGGGGGGGGGGGGGGCGAACATACATCACAGTGAGGATCCAGAGCAAGTTTATCAAAGGCTGCAAGGTCTCGGCTGGACATGGAAAGACATTGAAGGAGACTGCAGATTTTTTTTCGATGTCGGAAAACCTACTTTAAAATCTCTTTTTTTTTTTTTTTTTTTCCCCAGAACAGCAAAATACAGTAAACAGATCTCTTTGGGTTGAGAGCACATAATAAAAATCTATAAAATAATGAACATTTTCTCGGATTATTGCCGGCGCCTTATAGTCGCCGGGTGCGTCGTCAACAATAAAATGCCTTCCAGAGTAAGGATGTAACAGTAATTACCTGATTTCATGGATGCTATTGTTCACCCGGAGACATTCAAGTGGACATATTTTGAATAAGTCCCTTTTACATTGCTTAAATATTTTAGTCTCTAGTGCTTCATCCTCAGCAGTGTGTACTTCAGGCTTGAGCTAAATTACACTATACTTCAAAACGGTTTGCTATTTACAATGTCAACATTTTGTACACCAAAAGCTCCGGCAAATCGGAAATTTGTAACTCATGTTAACTCATTTACTCCCAAAAAACGTATAAATATGTTATATTTTCAATATTACCATGCTCCCAAAGATGTATTTGATGTGTTTTGGCTTTGGTGCAGCGTCTGAACTGCAGAGAAAGGTTGAAGCAATGGTGGTTATTACAAAAACGGCCAGCAGGTGGCAGAAAGGTATAAGAGACCAAAAACGTCTTTTCCGCACTATTTTAAACAGATGTGTGAATAATGATGAATCTTAGCCATATTCTAATGATAATTGATGCAAAATGGAAAATATATATATATATAATTATAGAAATAGGACACAATATTCTATGGTCCTTGCAAAATTTATCAAAATCCAGTAAAACAGCGAAAACGTCCTGGGAGTGAATGAGTTAAAGAAGTATGGTGCCAGGTATGACTTTTATTTAATCTGTTACCACAATTGTATCTCAAAGCACTTATCTCACAATCATCTTTCACCATTTAACGACGGTGAATCCGACGAGTTGCTCCGTGCAAACTGTGCATTTCGTCTCACCGACAAAATGATGCATTTAACGGTCGGCGAAACTAGAACACGCGCGAGCAACAGTACATCCGACGTGGTCCATCTCGATTCAAGCGCGTCGTGCGTGGGAAGGAGCGAACGTGCGTTCGTTCGTCATCGCCGCGTCTGCCACCGGGAGGGGTGGGGGGGAACAGAATGGGCCAGATTGTGGCGAGGGATGGGGTGGGGGGGGTGCGAGGGGCTTTGGCGCGCAACCAGGTTGCATCTGAAGCCGCCTGTGATCCGCCAACGTGCCGTTGAGCCGCTCTATTCCCCCAACGCTTTGCCAAACACCTGCCCGGCTCATCCGATCCGCCGATTGTCAGACGGGAAGCATTAGTGACTTCTTTTAATGCTAAATTAAAAGAGAAGAACTTGAAGTTTCATGTTCTGTCACGCATAATTCTGCTTATTGTTCTTTTCGTTTTTTTGCGACTGTGTCATTTCATTATAAAAAGATATACGCAAGTATGGTATCAAAGTGTTACCCGTTACGGCAGGGGTGCGGCCATTTTTTAGTGGCCCGCGACATATGCTAAAAAATTGGCATTTGACTCTGTTCAACTAAAATAAAAACAAAAATGTTTGGAGATGGTCAAAGTAAGAAGAAAGGGTATCGAAAAACAGGTGCTATTAAAAGGTTATTTTTGTTAACTAAAACGAAGATGCTTTTTAAAAAAAAAGAAAACTAACTGAACTGTTTACAAAATTAACTAAAATAAAACTACAATTATAGCAAAAGTGTCCTTCAGTTTAGTCTTTGGTAATTAATTTAATGCATGAGCCTTTTAGTAGATTTATTTTGATGGAACTGGAATAATGATGATGTTCCCATGGTGTTTTTTAAATATTGCACTCGAATAATACACATTTAATAAAATAAAAAAAATAAAATAAAACTAATACTGAAACTAAGCTAAAACTAAGCATTTATTAAATAACTAAAACTAATAAAAAACTAACAGAACTACCCTGAAAAATAATTAAAAATAACTAAATTTAAAAAAAACGAAATAAAAACTAAAATGAAAAATTCCCAAACTGTAATAACCCTACTACCATATTACGAATAAATTGGTTGATATACCGTAGCATTTTTCTAAATATGCAAACGCACAAATAAAGTATTTGTACAATTTTTAAGACTAAACACAATTTCTCTTCATAACCTTATGTGGCCCTTGCGTCCGTCTGATTTTCTGTATGTGGCCCTCACATGAAAAAAATTTGGACACCCCTGCGTTACGGAATGGTTACAAAAACAAAAATAATGAACACGAGTCCATTTGGGCTCAGGCGGGGGAGTTACGACAAAGATGCGTCTGGAGTGAAACTGGAAGGAGGAGGCAAATAAATGAGGCCAACAAGAGCCGAGGAGGCGGCAATGGCGCGGCGAGCTCCCCGGCGATCCGTACCTGCCAGGTCCCCCGTACCCCAAACAGATGCTCGTAACCGTGAGGCTGTGTAGCGTCTCACTCCCCCCCCCCCCTTTCCATCTTGCCGGAGCATGTGTTCAAGGTGTTTGATGCGGCGTTTAACTTCCACGCACGCGGCTGTTATTTTTCGCTCGCCGCCTCTCACGCGGCAACAGCCTCGCCGTTTAATCAGAACTTGTCTAAATATAGCCAGGGAAAGGAGGAGTTGAGACCAAGTGAGGCGGGGTGGGCGTGAAGGATGGTGACAAACACGTTTGTTTTAGCACTCACTCTCTGGGGGAAAAAAAAAAAAAAAAAAAAAAAACACATTATTGTACTTGCACGGGTCGATTTTAGTTGAGCTCAACTTGGGGGCCGAGCTAAAAAATGTTATCTATATTTAATGTTGCTTTGTATGGAACATTTTGCCCTAAAAGCATTGGACGATGGTGGAAAATACAGTAATAATTCTGTCCTCAATGTGTGCGTCCAACACAACTTGACAGATAGCGGACATTTCTACTTTATCTTCTGTAAAACTGAAACAATATAAACATACAATACAATGTGATGTCACTCAAATATACACGCACAAACCATCATGACGATACAAATAGCTGCGCATAAACCGCAACATAACTGGTGTTAGCTATGCAAATAAACAATCAAATGCCAATATGAAATGAAAAGCATCATTAAAGGAAAAAGATAAACTCACAAGCGATGCTTTTCTGTGGCACAAGCAACGTAGTCGTGCTGTGTCGGTCACGACCGATTCGTTCTTTAGAACGAATCTTTTCAGTGAACGTGAGTGAACGGGTCACTTCTTGAAGTGATTCGTTCTCTTCTCAGTTCGCCAACGACCAATCGGAAGCTAGCGTCAGACGTGGGCGGGATTTTACTAACACGTGCAGCCTCACTATTGGTATTCAGCAACGAGTCACCGAGGCAGCTTCCCGTTCGCGAAGACGTGAACGGATCAGTGAGTGAACGAGTCAGTGGGTGAACATGTTGCCATTTCCGGCTCAGGAACGATTCAGTGAATGAGTGTGTTGCCATTTCCGGCTCACGAACGATTCAGTAAGTGAACGAGTCAGTGGGTGAACGTGTTGCCATTTCCGGCTCACGAACGATTCAGTAAGTGAACGAGTCAGTGGGTGAACATGTTGCCATTTCCGGCTCACGAACGATTCAGTGAATGAGTGTGTTGCCATTTCCGGTTCACGAACGATTCAGTAAGTGAACGAGTCAGTGGGTGAACATGTTGCCATTTCCGGCTCACGAACGATTCAGTGAATGAGTGTGTTGCCATTTCCGGCTCACGAACGATTCAGTAAGTGAACGAGTCAGTGGGTGAACGTGTTGCCATTTCCGGCTCAGGAACGATTCAGTGAATGAGTGTGTTGCCATTTCCGGTTCACGAACGATTCAGTAAGTGAACGAGTCAGTGGGTGAACGTGTTGCCATTTCCGGTTCAGGAACTAAACTATTGCATACCATGTTAGCAATAGTGGTGCAGCTCACCTCACAAGAGCCAAAATGTGCCAACCAAATACAAACTATTAGCATTGTTCCAATTTTTTTTTTTTTTTTTTTTTTTTTTGACAGCCACCGCCCACACTGATGAAGTTTAAAGCCCAGCCTATTTTTGAACACAAGTCTTGAATTATGCGGCATGATGAAGCCCTCGCCAATTAAACGAACTACAAAGGGAGTCGAGCGCGGCTATTACGGCGACCCAAATGCGAGAAGAAATAAGATGAGCAGATGGGGGCTTTCTTTGTCTCTTATTGTGGCGCTCTTTAGGAAAGCGCAGGCTGCGTTTAGCCTCCAGTCCACACGGTGCTCAGCTCCCTAACTCCTTTGTAGATCCATGGGGCACTTGAGGCGAGGCTGTATTAAGTGGGATCACTTTATCACTCTGCCTGTGATTGCAGAAGAGCTCTGACCTGAATTGAAAGAGTCTGACGTTTTGGGTGTGAAAGTAAGAAATGCTGTTCGCCGGCCTTCGAATCGCCGTTACAAATAACACAACTTTGCACTTTGCGAACTGAGCACACGCGCCGTTTATTTGCGAGACGATTCCCCTGCGCTCCCCGCAACCAGTTCACCAGACAATGGGAGATGCATGTTGCTTTACCGCCATTAAATTATCTTAAAAGTAATGTTATTTTCTTTAACTCATTTGCTCCCAACGACGTATTTATACGTTTTTTTATGTTTTTATGCTAGAGCATACAGAAGGCTTTGATGCAGCCTCTAAACTGAAGAAAACACTTGAAGCAATGGTAGTTATTACAAAAACAGCCAGCAGGTGGCAGCAGAGTATAAGAGATCAAACAGAGCCATGTTGCAAAAAAACTCTTTTCCCCATTGTTTTAAACAAAATTGTGATGAAACTTAGCTATATTCTAATGCCAATTGCTGCAAAACGGAAACAGATAGAAATGTACTTTTTTTTCCTGATGAAAGAAGAGATGCTAATTTTTCTTTTGGTAGATTCCATGTTTTATAGCAATAGAACAGACAGACACTTTAATGTCTCTATTTGTCATTTTGTCTTGCAAAGCAGACTGGAGTCAATTATGACAATGTTGTGCATATTTGGAAATTGAAGCAGAAATCATTTAACAAGCAAATCATTTTGAATCGAAAATTGTTTGAATCGAAAATCGATTCTGAATCGAATCGTACACCCAAAAATCGAATTGAATCGTGAGACAGTCCAAGATTCCCAGCCCGAACTAACGGCCATGAAAGAGTCACTTTTTTGGGGGACACAATGTACAATCCGGATCATGATTGGGCGAGATAATTTGATGGAAATTAGACAGGAAAAAAACAAAAAAACAAAAAAAACATCAGACCTTTTTGCCTCCTACTAACGTCACTGCGCAAAAAGCTTCTGTCAGCTCTGACAGACGCGTCTTGGACACCATGTCCTTCATCCATGACCGGAATGCAATCGAGCGCCGCGAGTATCAGCGCATATTCTGACGATATCTGCATCCCGCCATCGATTAGCATAACTGGATGTCGGGGCCTGTGGTTGCTTGTTATTCATTGACATGACACAACGAGGGGGTGCACAGATGGAGACGCGCTGAAACCAACTGTTCTGGTTTCGGTGTTTATACATGGCTGCTTCGATTATGGTTACAATTTCAGTTACAGGTTAGGGAAAAGGTCTGGTTAAACCACTGTTTGCTGCCTGAAAAACCTGTATTCATAGCTTGTGTCGATTTTTTTTTCCATTCAGACACCTTAGGGGTAAAAAAAGAACAAACTATTTGACTAAAAATAGATTGGGCTGTACCCCATAGCAACCCCTAAATCTCAATTCTTCAGCCTACCAAGATATTTTGGGCCATATAGGCTTCCACCTTTGTGGGAAGAATTTTTTGGAGGAGGGCCCGTGACTCTGCTCCGAGACGAGATGACTGACACATCCATCTTCACTGCAGTGCATTTGACCGATCGCAGGTCCCTCATGCATGAAGAAGAACAGCACCGCTTATTTAGTAAGAGAGAGAGAGAAAGACGGCGCACGATTGCATCGTCTCAATATCGCTTTGATGAAGGGCGCCGTCTCCTCGTGATGAGAATATCTCCGAATGTTTCGATCGTATTCGCCATCAATCACGAGCGACGTCGGTCGGTCGGTTAGTTCGACTTTTTTTAAGCGGCATCATCTCCAAACCATTGACTATCCGTAACGCAAAAAAAAGAGGAGTTTGCGTCAGATCGTGTTATCCTGGCAACGTTTCAATATTACCGTACAACTCGAGGTGATGTTTCATGCTAAAAAAAAAAAAATAAAAAAAAATAAAAATAAAAATAAAAATTCCACCCGACATTGTGACAGCTGAGGTGAGACAATGCAGTAGCATGTGCTATGGCGCTTTGGGCTGAACAAGATTCACTCATTTTCTCCCAAAGACGTATTTATACGTTTGTTTTTAGTTTTTTTTTATGCTAGAACATACAGAAGGCTTTGATGCAGCCTCGAAACTGAAGAAAACGCTTGAAGCAATGGTAGTCATTACAAAAAAAAAGCCAGCAGGTGGCAGCAGAGTATAAGAGATCAAACAGAGCCATGTTGACAAAAAACTATTTTCCCCACTGTTTTAAACAAAATTGTGATGAAACTTGGCTATATTCGAATGCCAATTATTGCAAAACGGAAACAGATAGAAATGTACTTTTTTTTTTTCCCGATGAAAGAAGAGATTCTAATTTTTCTTTTGGTAGATTCCATGTTTTATAGCAATAGAACACAAATACTCTGTGGGCCTTGCAAAAGCAGTCAAAATCCAGTGAAAATGGGTGGGAGTGAATGAGTTAATGCGAGAGTGATCTCCGCAGCCAACAAAAACCTCTCAAAGCTACATTTCCTGTCGAATCAAAGCCAAAGAGTTATTAAAATCTTCATATCTGGCTGGTGAGCGGTCCGAAAGCGTGTTTATGAACTGATCAAATCAATACATCTGACCTATTACCCGCAAGGGCTCGTCACGATCGCTATTACACAAGAACAGCCTTTTGGGTGCCAACGCTCGTATTGATTGCTTTCTTTCGGGAACGCTTGTGGCGAGAGGACACAGCCAGTGAGGAAGAATATGACATGCTTCACCTCCTGTTATTGCAACCGAGGGGGGGTTTTGACCTGACCAGTCCACAGCTTGTCAGGCTTTTATTGGTGACAGATTGTTGCCAGATGAGGTTTATGACGTTCAAATTGTTGTCGGATGAGGTTTATGACGTTCTGAACAGAAAAGGTCTCGCATCAATTTGTGCAGACAGGCCGTTTGCGTATTTTTACCTGAGGATTACCCCCCCCCGTGTTTGTGTTGTCATGGTCACCCACTGAAAAGACAAGAGTGATGCGCTGCCTGTTTGGTAAACGGTGACATTTACTGGCTTGCCGATTCCCATTAAAATATATATTAAAAATAATGGCTCCACTTTTAAGCACCAGCCATCCGGAATCGGGAATTTCGGATTCATGGAAAGGGGTGGGCGAGTAAGGCAATTGATTGGTATACACGGTGAGTTGATAAGATGTACGGTTTGGTTGTTTGGTCAGTTGGTTAGGCAGTTATGGTAAAGCTATGAGCCAATGAATTATTGAGCTGTGTTTTTGCGTGAGCACTGTGTTACCATGCGTCTAGTAAAAAAAAAAAAAAAAAAGTCAATCTGGAGCCCTGTAAAACCACAATTGCCTTCGACTCCATGAATTTCAAGCCTCCTAATAATCACCCTTGCACACACTAAGCTAATGCAGCCGCTGCTTGTACACTGCTTCCCATCTGTCCAGGTATGATATGAAAATGGTCGGAGCAGATGTCAACCCGCCGCACAAATAAGGTCAAGGAAGCAGACTGGAGCATAACGACAGATGGCCAAGAAGGCATGAACTCTACAAGCTCTAAAAGCTACAAGCTGTATTTGGAGAATTCCGCTGCCAGGTGACACATAATGGACCAAAAAAAAAAAAGCATATTATCATGCTACGCTAAATGAGCTGTGAATACACACAGTTCTTTTTTTTCGTCAACAGGTGGCATGGAGCATCGCCAGACGAGCAGGTTAGAACACACACTACTTTGAGGGGGAAATGATTAGCTCGATGACGACTCTGTTCTGCCAAAGAGCACAATGTTGGCACATTCAAGTGCGCTTGACCCCAGTGGGAAGCCGAGGTACATGCAAGATCGGGCTGGGTATTTCCGCCAACCTCACGATACGATACGTATCGCGATACGATACGTATCACATTCATTTACTTGCATTTTATAATAACCTAAAGGATATGTTTATTATGCTGGATGACAAAAATGTTTTTGTTAGCAGCTCTTCTGGTTGACCACCAAGCGGCATGCCTGGTTTAAATGTGTACGCACTGCAGAGCAAGGAGCAGTTTTCACAGACACACCCGGAAAATTTATTAATAGGCATGAGCCGATATGAGTAAAAATATCAAAGTATTAAAATTACAGCTCTAAAATGTGCTTACTTGAAATATTTGGGGAATTAATTTTCATGTACCACATTCTATTTTGTTTTTTAAACAAAATACAAGAAAATCGGTGCATTAAGACACGTGCCATGTTAAGTTTATAAGTAAATAAATGTTGATATTCTTCCTCTACTTTAAATTTTCTTAGCAAGACACACTGTCCAATCACTGGTGAGCTAATTTTGAGTTAATTGAAGGCAATTAACTTCAAAGACGTTGCTGCTTTTTATTTCTTAGGTACAATGCAAGCTGCAAAGGCAAACGTTAACTGTGCCTATTCAAAGTTAACGAGCAATATCGATTCTGACGCCTGCGTATCGATACGTGTATTGTAATGAGGCTCGCAAACGATATATTGCCGTATCGATTTTTTTTAACACACCCCTAATGCAAGATGACTCTCAACGAATATCTTCGACATAGTGCATCCCAAGTAAAGTGATTGATCACAGTGATTGACCTAAGTGGATTGACAAAGTCTCTGTGATGATCGAAGATGTTGAGAAGAAAGAAGGAAGGATGAGAGATGGAATGGAAGAATTGGATTTCGTATGTAGTGCAGTCGATTCCATTAACAGCACTTTGTCCTGCACAAATTTCTTAATCTTAAGGATCCACAACAAGACGTTTGCTAAAAAATCTTTTTAAACCTAAAATAAATGAAAGCGGGTTTTGGTGCACCTCTACCTACAACCGTAAAGAGTGATTCGGAACAGGACAAATCAGTCCACGCTAACTTCTGTGACAAGTTTTTCTCACTCTCTCTGGCCAGTGTGGAAAACGGCTTTATAACTGAAGGAGAAAGATAGCATATTGCTATGTGTGAGATGGCGGTAAGGGGGTTCAATGAAAACCCCTGCTGGCAGACCCGATAGATATAGTCATCCATCCATGAAGCTCGCCACACTTTGTCAAGTGTCAAATTACGCACCGGCATGAGAAAACCGAGCCGTAGACCTGCAGAAAACCGAGGATAATCAACTATGAAGTCATTTTTTTCATTTTTTTTTTGTTTCCCCTCAAGATGTGAAGAATGACAATTGTCAGTGCGCAGGTGGTAAATTAAATTGTGATATTTCTCGCGATCTATTTCCTTGGGGTGTCTAGTATGCGGCTTGTGCAAAAAATAAGGCTGAAGGCAATTAGTAGCAATTGGGAGGGAATTAATGGCTGCGCTGTTATAATTTGTAATACCTCACGAGTGCAATGACTTGTTGCAACCCGCTATACAGTATTAAAGCATTATGTAGAGCAGGGGTGTCCAAACTACGGCCCGGGGGCCATTTGCGGCCCGCCATATATTTTTTGGCGTTACATTATATCAACAATTTACAATTGCTTCATCGATTTTTACCAGGTGTAACTCATTCACTGCCAGTGACGGAAAAAGACGTCAAATGAGTGCCCCTTGCAGCTTTCTATTTTTCTGTATGTGGCCCTCAGAGGAAAAAGTTTGGACACCCCCGATGTACAGCATGGAAGTAGGAAGCTCGAGGCCTTTGCTTTTATTACAATATTCTAAATATGTCGGCCCAAACCCAGCATTTTATATTCATCATTATATGGGTAATTTTAAAAAATACAGTTTCATTCTTTTCCATACCCTGGAACTATTACACACCTGTATTATGCAGTTTGACGACCATTTATAAATACAACATAAATATGAATATTTCTATTCAATTTTGAAACTATTTTCCTTCAAATATAGCCTGGCAAATCTCATCCCTCTTTACAAAACTGCCGTGATCCAGTGGGAA
This sequence comes from Festucalex cinctus, assembly GCF_051991245.1. Lineage (NCBI taxonomy): Eukaryota > Metazoa > Chordata > Actinopteri > Syngnathiformes > Syngnathidae > Festucalex > Festucalex cinctus. Next base: position 23,471,597 of record NC_135426.1, read on the forward strand.
AAAAAAACAAAATCGCGACTTCCTGCTTCTTCTGGGGGCTGTCACTTCAAGTCCACGGGTTAAAATTTAATGAGGCTTTAGAAGTTTCCCCCCCAGAACAGTTTTGGTGTGGGGTTGGGGGGGCAGGGTTTAGTTGCCACGCAGGTTTCGAGCACACTTATTGCAGGTCCGCACCTCGCCGGTAAATAGCGTGTCGAGTCTCGTTACGTTCCCGAGGGGAACACGAGACGAGAGTGGTCGGCTCTTGGGACGCCCGTGTTGCGCCGTGCGCACTGCAGTCGGAAAGGGCAGAGGAACAAACAGCTAGCTCTGTGAGTCGGATGAGTTCACTTCTTCTCACCAAAGCGTATGAAGTATTCCCCAGTTAGCAGAGACATGTTTGCGGGTTTGTGTGGAGTTCGCTACATTCCTGAAGCAACTATTGAGGTTTCGTAACGCGCCTTTTTATGTTTCCAAAATGGATCAATGTGTCCTGCTGCATGCTTTAAACTCATTCACTGACAGCTGTTTTCAAAGCCAAGTTCCCCATATTGCCAGCTGTTTCACACATTTTCAATGACGGTGACAATATAAGCACCAAGCCTACCGAAAGAACAAGTCGAATTTTGTCTGCTTCAGCTTTCTGTTCTTTTGTAATCAGCAGCAGAACTTGGGTTGGTTTCACCAAAAACTGATCAGAAAAGTGACATTGACTCTAATATTTATGCTCTTGTAACACCAATACCAAAAACAAGACTGAGAAAAGACTTTTGATGGCAAAATGATCCGCTATTTACAGATATGCAACTAAGAAACGTGGATTGAGTGGAACATCAGCGGCTTTTTTTACTTGACACTGGCCATTCACTCCAGAAACTGCCTCAACTTTTCTCATAACGCACACTCTGTACAGACTATTGTGACACATACTTTACTTATAGCATAAATATACAGTCTGTTGTAGTGTAATGTGCCAAACGTGCCCAGCATCCGTGTTGCCATTTCTCTCAACAAACAGCTTTACTACCTCATTTTTGACTCAAAAGCTGTGCACCACCATCTATCGGGATCTGTTAAGTCATCACAGTGGTTTAAAAACTGGAATTTTGCAGGTACAGTCAAACCTCAGTTTTCGAACATAATCCGTTCCAGGAGGCTCTTCCAAAAGCGAATTTTTCGAAATCCGAAACAATTTACACAAATTAAATTAGCGCAGTTAACTCATTTACTCCCAATAACGTGTAAATATGTTTTTTTATGTTCTAAGTGTCCCAAAGACGGATTTATACGTTTTTTTGTTTTTTTTATGCTAGAGCATACAGAAGGCTTTGATGCAGCCTTTCAACTGCAAAGAACGGTTGCAGAAATGGTAGTTATTACACAAACGGCCAGCAGGTGGCAGCAGAGCAAAGGAGATCAAAAAGGGCCATCTAGAAAAAAAGCTCAATTACTTTGAATTTTAAATAGATTTGTGAAAACTGATGAAGCTTAGCTCTTTTCTAATGCTAATTGCTGCAAAACGGAAACAGATAGAAACATACTTTTTTTTTTCCTGATGAAAGAAGAGACTTTTGTCTTTCTTTTGATAGGTTCCATGCTTTTGTAGCAATAGAACACAATATTCTGTGGTCAAAATCAGTCAAAATCCAGTAAAACAGCCGGGAGCGAACGGGACTGCTTCTGTGAAAATGGCGGCGAGTGAATGAGTTAAGCTAGCGTCATTTAGAGACATCTCTTCCGGTACGCGCTCTTATTGTGAAATGGTGACACTTCCGGTTTCGGGCTTAGCAGCGCAACATCAACTTACGTGTGCTATTTGGTAACGTGCGGATGAGGAAACACCGTCCCAAACATTGGTAACAAACATTTTAGAAGGAACAAGCTATAGCTGATTCTGGCAAGAAGGTTACAGACAAGAAATAAGGACAACAGGACCCAGCAGTCATTGACGCACACGCTAGCTAGCGCCAGACTTCTTGATGCTATCGCTGCTGGCGAAGACCGATTCTGTTCAAGCGGCCACGCGCACCAACGCGAGGGTTAAGTTGTGTCACGTGAACTCGCTTTCCATTGAACAGAATACAAATGATGTAAATTAGGATTCGTCTCAGGTACGCAGTTAAAGTCGAACATATCAGACTTAAGGAGCTTTTGTAGCCTTTTCTACACTCGGCGAGTGAGTCGCGTTCAGGTACGCTCGGCTATTTTCAGTTCGAGAGCCGATTTTTTTGGACGAGTTCCGAGACGTCGAAAACAGAAGCGTTCGAAAACCGAGGTTTGACTGTAAATTGGAGGAGACCCTCTTCAATGCCTAACTGTAATCGTTGGATTCCAGTTGACGAATATAAAAGTCCACAGAAGTTGATAATATAAAGATCCATGGCTCTGAAAATGGAAGATGTGAAGATGTTGGGGGTGAGTTCCACAGGAAACAACGTTAACAGATCGACTTGTGAATAGCAAACTGCAAACAGGAAAGAGCTGACCGTACTGTATATCTATCAGACTACAAATTGGAGATCAAGCAGGAAGCGTCTCTGTCAGTCGTGCAGTAAGTGAGCGAATCATTTGCGGATGTCTTGTTCCTATCAGTTCACTATCATGACATCCCGTCTTCTAATACCCGTGCTGACAAGAAAATATAACATCTTTCATTGTGTCAAAACTCCTAAGCGGAGGAGCCATCTGACAGCCTCCGAGCTAAATACGTCAAGCGGTGTCACTCAAAACTGTGCCCGCGTTGGAGGCGAGCGCCGCTTCAACATCGGGAAATTATCGCGTATGCGGCCCGAGCGCCGGGGCCGGACTGTTGATTCGTTCGACGGACAAGAAATTGTGTCTGCTGAAAAGGCAGGAAAGTAGAGCACTTAAACGGTTACAAACCGGCAGCTTCGCCTCCATAGAAACCACAAACAACCGGAGAAGAAACGATTTGTCTTTTTGTGACGAAACTGAGGGGAAGTCGCGCAGACAAAATTTTAATCCGTTTGCTTCTGTACTCGAATAGTCAAGCAATTGCTCCTCTCAGGAACGAAAACAGTTATGATTATTCAAGACCAAACCAAAAACCCAGTTGCAAACTGAAGTTAGTGAACATCCACTTACAGCGCTCGAGCTTCAAGGTTGTCTTTTGTAATTGGGATGTGTGCTTTCGCAACATTGACAAAAAGCCACACAAGTGTCATCACTCCAATGTTATTTCGCACTAATTGTAGCATGATATGTAAAAGTGTGAAAAAAAAAAAAGTTTGAAAATGAGGAAAAAGGATGCATGGGCCAGATAGTTCGCAAACGGTTCACTTCTGTTGTTTCAGGACTTGCAGCAATTAAAAGATCCCCAAAAATAGATAACCGTGATAAGACGTCCTTGGCAGAAACAATGGCCATCTTTGATCTTCCCAATGCTGCTCTCCTGGTGGAGCCACTGGGAAAAAAAAAGAAAAAAAAAAAGAGCTTGTTAATTTTCCGTAACGCTATGATTCGGTGCAGGAATTCATCCCGCAGCTGCGTGACTGCGAACTTTAAATCCCAACGAGGTGGCGGATGTAGCCAAAGTGAAAAGTCAATTTGGGACACGTCGGTTTCAAACCGTTTTTTTTTTTTTTTTTTTTTTTTTTTTTGCTCCTCAAACGATTTTATCAGCCTACAACAAAGCAACGACCTTGTTGAATTTGAAGGCTATTGAAGGTGTCTGAGGTGGCCGGAATTGAAAAAGTCAAATCAGGACATTTTGGTCTCAAAGCTCGACATGGTTCTTTTCGGCACTTTGGGTCGCTCTTTTTCAACCATCGCTCTTCAAACTCCTTATTAGTCGACAACAAAGCCTGTAGTCTGTTGATTGTGAATAATATCGAGGGTGCAGATGTTTTCAAACCACTTCTAAGGATGTGAAAGGTTCTGCGTCGTTCAAACATGGCTTTTAGAATGGCGGCGTGCTGCCGCAAATAAATGCCATATGTCGACAACGCGGCTATTACACGGAAAGTCTCGCTCAGACAGGAACCAATATCCCCAAGCTGTCCACACGGGAGATGCCGTCAACAGAAATGCGGAGGTGGTGGGGATATATTTCCGAGGGGGGGAAAAAAAAGAAGAAGAGGGCACCCTTTCTGAAAGAATCTCGCCTGTCAGCCGTCCTCGGAATGTCAGCGCAAAGTGGATGCCAGCCCATATTTGACTCCAATCGTCTTCGTGAGTCGTTCCGTCCCAATCGAGATTGGGCCCATTCCGCTTCTGACGCGGGCGCCTGTCGCCGAGGCGTCAGGTTGACATTGCTGATGCGAGCCGGGCCTTACGTACACGGGGGGGTATTTGTCGAACACGGCGCGAGCACGTGTCCATTACTAAAATATAAGCATCCATTGTAGAGCGCTCAAATTGAACTCTTTCCGTGCATTCGGCAGCACGATTGCCAAGCAAATTGGGTGACCTATTGAGCAGCGTTGACTCCAGGAATACCAACCTGTTGGCGGCTCCATGTGGATGTGAGGAACAATTAATCCATTATGCATGAGCGTCCGCGTGGGATGGCGGATGGACAGAATCTTGGCCTGAATACCAACATGGCAGCGTGGCGTCTCAACACCGTGCAGAGGGGAAAAGTGCTCCGAGAGCATCCCGCAACATCAAAATGGAATCGATCGGAAGCTAGGGCGCCACTGTGTTATATGGAGGCTTCCACAGTGTGACGTGCAGCAATTTTCCTGGCCAAACATTAGAGACCCATCTTAAAAAATGAAGGCGCATATAATAACTGGGCTGTAGCAAGACTCGAGTCCAGATTCAACGCAGATTTGACTCTGACTCTTTGGCATTTGACTCAGACTTTGCCAGTGGACTCAAAATATTTTTATTGACTCGACAGAGTCCAACTCAATCTTAAAAATCGTCCTCCTCCAAAATAAACTTGAAAAAAAAGTTTTTCAGACTATCAAAATAAACCGGCATTTACAATGGCCACCAAGTAGCCATGGTTCCATCCATCCATCCATCATCTACCGCTTATCCGAGGTCGGGTCGCGGGGGCAGCAGCTTTAGGAGGGAAACCCAGACTTTCCCTCTCCCCAGCCACTTCAACCAGCTCCTCCGGCGGGATCCCAAGGCGTTCCCAGGCCAGCCGAGAGACATAGTCTCTCCAGCGTGTCCTGGGTCGTCCCCGGGGCCTCCCGCCGGTGGGACATGCCCGGAACAGCTCTCCTGTCCAGGAGGCATCCGAACCAGATGCCCGAGCCACTTCAGCTGGCTAATCTCAACGCAGAGGATCGGCGGCTCGACTCTTGAGTCCCTCCTGGATGACCGAGTTTTTCCACCCTATCTCTGCGGAGGAAACTCATTTCGGCCGCTTGCATCCGGGATCTCGTTCTTTCGGTCACGACCCGCAGCTCGTGAGTCGTGACCATAGGTGAGGGTAGCCATGGTTATCGGGCACAAAGTCATCTGATCGATTATCCTGACTGCATGCGCCAAAGAACTTTTTCTTTCAGCCATGTCACAGCGAGGTTATAAAATTAGCTTTTACCTCCCATCGAGAACTGGCCACAATGCCTTCAAAAACAAACAAACAACCTGCAGATTCCATAAGAAGACATACGGCACCAGGTCGAACTTCATTCAACACTTGCAGAGGCATCACAAAAAGAGGTAAGCTGCCGCCCGTCAGCGTTCTTTCCGACACAAGCTTAATGTCTTCACATGAATGACCCATCGCAGGTTTTGTGTGTCATGACGAACGCGCAGACTGACCAATGTTGGCATGAGGAATGAGTCACACAACACACGCCCTCAAGGCGATTCTTTGTAAAGGCGGAACGATCCATTTTGAATGGCTCGTTTTCCCAACTCTGCGTCAGCTGCCTCAGCGGGGGAGGCCAGAGCAGCTGCGAGCGGGCAGCCAATGCCTCCTTTCCCCTCCCTCTCGCTCGCTCCCATTTGTGCTTCCCCGGAAACATCAAAGGCAGGATTCGGCCCGGGCCCGAGCGAGCGCCGGCCGCGCTTCACGGGACTTGCGGGGCGCCCAATCGACGCGTTAGCGGCCAAGAGTCTCGCTTTAGTCGCCCGAGTGTGTCATCTTCGTGCTGAATGCCGACCGACCCCATCAAGGTTTTGTGTGATGTGCACCGAGAGGAGGGGGGCAATCGTTCCGCGAGTTTTTCTTGGATGGATCAGTCGCCTTACGCCAGCCACCTGGATGCCAGCGGCAAAGATTTCGGGAACTTTTCAAGCTTTACGTTGGCAGGTGAAATTGACCCATTGAAAGTTTCAAACTTTGAAAAATGGATACAAATGTTAAAACTCATTCCGCCAGCCTTGTTCAATTCAATTTTATCTGCAGTATAGAGTGCCAATTCACAATAGAAGAGGTCTCGGGGGTGATTATTTTATTATTTTCACACACAAATGGGGAAAAAAAATTTTTTCGGATCAAACTTCTTCTGTACCTTTAGGGATGTAACGATAAGGGCAATATCGTGATATCGTGATATAAAAACTGCCGCAATATCGTCATCGTCGTCGTGTTCACAATATTTAAAAGGAACACATCAGTTTAAAAAGTCAGGTTGATTTCCATTTGTGCAGTTCTAGCACCCTCTGGTGGCTAGTTTATTAGTGCAATTTAATTTTCATTAGGGGTGTTTTGGCCTTTTATGTTTAACATCTGTGCCAATGGTTAGGTGAAGGGAACGTAATATGCTTGTGAACCTAGTCAATATGTGGCGGAACGTAATATGCATTAGCAAGTAAGTACCTCAATATTAAGTCTTATTAGAGATTGTAGGTTGTGCATATTGCTGTAATTCACAAAAGCACAAACTTTTGTTTTTTTTTTTTGTTTTTTTTGTTTTTCACAATATTGTGACCTTTATTAGTATCGCCAACCTCCCCACAATAACGTGATAATTATCGTATCGTGACCTTTATATCGTGATAATATCGTATCGTGACGTTTGGATATCGTTACATCCCTACCTTGTTACATACTTTTTTATTATTAATATTTAGTCATAGTTGAACATATTCACGTTAACTATAGAAACAAAAATGACAAAACACCATCTCCACTTCATTTGTGGGTGTTGATTAGTTAGCTTAGCATAAAATAAAGGCAAACCATAAGCTCACGTTCTCACTTTCTGTTCTCTTCATCCGTGTCTTTCAGCGTTAATTCAATTCAGACACCTTGGGAATTAGGCAGCAAGTTTTACTGAAATATCACAGCGCTCTCGGTCACAAGAAGGTGGGCGGGGTGGGTGTTGCGGGGGTTGAGACAGCATCTATTCGGTGATAATGAGGGAGAAAATGTGAAAGCTCCGTGCAGTTTTCCAGAAATGTGTTCGCTTCATTTTTGCGTTCCAAGACTTTTTTTTTTTTTTAGTAACATGAAAATTACATCCAGCATTGTATTGTGGGTAAGTTTGGTTTAATTAGTTTAGAAGTGAAATCACCTGTTACCAAACAGCACTTGTATGAGAAATTTAAAGGGACAGTGTGCCGTAATTAGTGCCATCTAGTGGTAAACTAACTCTTCATTTTAACTCATTCACTCGCCGCCATTTTCTCCTTTGTGTAGTACGCGTACGACAAAATTGTTGCATTCTTTTATTTCACCACTTGATGGCACTAAATAATACACCCTGTCCCTTTAAGCTTTCAAGTCTAAGTAAAAAAAATAAAAAATAAATCAATAAAAATGAGTGGATCAACGATCTGAGTTGAACAAAATTGCAGCTACCTCACAGCTTAATATTCATTAAATTAAACTAAAAGTTCAATTTAATTCAATTGAAAAAAAATATCTAAAAATGTAAATACACAAGCTACAGTTTAGAAGAATTTAAAAATTTTAAGACATTTTCTATATTGGAATATATTGGAATAACTCCCAGAGGCTTTATCGCTGACTCAAACATGCCTAAGCTGTGATAAGTACTTAAAGTTGAATACATAATGCAATATGTTGGCTTGATGGGGAACGTCGACATGGACCTTGCAATTTCTCCAGCTGCGCTTTCCTGCTTACACCGTCGCTGTCACACATACACCTAATCCTAGTGGGGGGGAGGGGGGATAGTCAAAAATCTGATGCATAATGAGGCCAGGCAGGCATATTTTGCCTCGCATCAGTCAGGACGTAGCGCCCGCGCATTGATCGGTTTGCGGCTCGGCGGGAATGAGAAGCGAGCGGGCGCGTCGGGAACGCTGGGAACAGTTCGTGCTGGAGTGCGGAAGGATTAGCCTGCCGTCCATTCAGCACTTTTTTTTTTTTTTTTTGGCGGCCCGCAGAGCACAATCGCTTGGAGAGGGGGAAAAAAAAAAAAAAAAAAAAAGTGCTCTGTGCAAAAATCCACCTAACGTGTTCGACTGCGTGCCAGTGCCTAATGAGTGCAGAGTGACGGGGTGTGAAGAGGGTTTTTTTGTGCTGATGATAACAATCATGGTAAATCATTGTCAGGCGACCAATTAGTCATTGTTAGGAATGTGATATAATGGAACTCTAGCATTAAAACGGGACGTCTGATATGAAATGTTGACTGAACAATGTTTGCAGCATTGTCAAGATCAACAGCTAAATAAAGAACGAGTCACATGACATACCAATATTTAGAATGACTGACATACAGACTGACCAGTAGAGAATGAGGCACTTGTACGCGATTTGTTACGGAACGTGAAGGAGGCGATTTCAGCACCACGGACAGCGACCCTACTCAAAAAAAAAAATGTGTCTGAGTGCCAAACAGAGGCAAGAATATTCTTCTCCGTGCATTTCTTTTTGCGTATTTGTTTGGCTGGAGGCGACCCAGGAGGTGTGGATTTTGCCTGAGCAAGGATAATTAGCATTTGTAATTCTAGAATTAATGAGGTCTTTTGACGCTTGCGTGACAACGCGAACAATGACAAGTGGGAACGATTGACGAGGAGCAGAAAACATGGCATTAATGTACAGTTCTTGTGTCTTCAAGCATTTATAAAGATGTACCAACTTGTATAATCAGCCAAATGGCTTGCGTGGTCTGGCGGTCTTTGACGGCGACCTACCATTGCATCATCATTGCCGTCAAAATCGCTCTCAGACTTGATTTCGTTCTCTTTTAGTTTGAGGTGTCTCGAAAGATAAAAAATGTTGTGCTCTGCTTTCTTTTCACAAAAAGTTTTTTTTTCTTCTCTAAAATGGATGCCAATAAAAAATGAGGAGTAAAGTGTATAATTAAAAAAATTAAAAAATAAATAACATCCATCCAGGTCAATCATAATGAAGATAAAATTGTCATTTTCCAAATAAACATAATTTAACCCCACCCCTAATTACAGGTCTTCTCTTAAAGCACATTTCCAACATGGCGGGGTTGATATTTATTGAGAAGAAAAAAAATTGCAGATTTGCCAATTGGAATGACATTATTAATTCATGCTCACATATCCAATAAGCCATTAATGTTCCAAGCTTCCCATTCAAATGAATGGGAGAGGGATGGACAGTAAAGATATAACTTAAAAAAAAAAAAAAACGCCCAGTATTTATGCTCAGGGCCAACAAAGTTCATAAAGAGCAATGTCTTCAACCGCCCCCCCCCCCCTTCCCCCCCCCCCCCCCCAAAGGTAATGAGGGGTGTAATATAGCTGATGAAATTGGGACCCCAAAGGGCTCAACAAGGGAGAGGTGGCATTAAAGCTCGTGATAACAGCGCCACCGGCTTTTCTCCTGGTGCAATAACCTCAAATGCTGCTGAAATCGGGTAAAAAATAAAAAATAAAAATTATATTCTGTGCCAGGAGGAGCCAGAACCCGGCGTTTTGACGTTATGTTCTGATTATGAGGAAGAATATGAAAAAGAAGGGAAAACGGGAGTACAGTAGTACAAACATGATCTGCCCTTGTGTACATATTTAGTCTTGATTGGATTATACAGCACTTCACGGCTGCTCCCTAAAAGATTAGAATGATTACTCTTCTTCAGTGGAGGAAACAATGGCACTTAGACGGTGTATTTGTTATTTTTGCCTGATTAATTTTTGCTATTTGTACTGCTGAATTATGCATTTCTCAAAAGCCCGTTTTATTTTATTAGCTTGTAATATGTGCAAATATCCTCCTGAGGGAACACTGACATTAGAATAATTGACTGACCAGCGGCAGCATGAAAGAGTCATGACCGACCCATCGCTGCTGCTGCATTTATTGATTGACATGTTGACTGATCAACGTTTGAATGAAGAACAATTCCAATGACTGTTCAATCACCGGTGCCTCATATAACGAATTATTTCTTCATCATCCAATCACGAGTGCTGCGTGCATTGATTGACAATGAGATGGGGTGTTGCTATAATGCAGGGGTGTCCAAACTACGGCCCGGGGGGCCATTTGCGGCCCGCCATCCATTTCTTAGTGGCCCGCAACATATGCTAAAAATGGCATTTGACTCAGTTTAAAAAAAAAAACAAAAAAACAAACACAGGTGCTATTAAAGTTTATTTTAGTTAACTAAAACTAATGAAAAAACAAAAATTCAAAACTAAATTTTCGTTAAAACAAATAAAATAAAAACGAAGATGCTTTTTAAAAAAAGAAAACTAATTGAAACTACATTTTATGTTTACAAAACCAACTAAAAATAAAAGTAACTAATTATAGCAAAAATGTCTTTCGTTTTAGTCTTTGGTAATTAATTTAATGCATGAACCTTTGGGGATGATTTTAAATGTGATTTTTAGCAGATTTATTTTGATATAAACCGGAATAATGATGTTGCAACCATGGTGTTTTTTAAATATTGTGCACAAGTAATACACATAAAAAAACTAAAAACTAAAACTAATACTGAAACTAACTAAACTAAAACTAAGCATTTATTACAGGACTAAAACTAATTTTTTAAAAAACTAACAGAACCACCCTGAGAAGTAATTAAAACTAAATTAAAAAAACAAAACAAAACAAATTAAAAAATAAAATGGAAAAATTCCAAAATTATAATAACCCTATTGCCCTATTACAAATAAGTCGTTTTATATACGGTACCATTTTTTTAAATATGCAAAAGGAAATTATAAATGATTTTGACAATTTTTAAGACTAAACACAATTTCTCTTCAGAAAATTATATGGCCCTTGCGTCCTTCTGATTTTCTATATGTGGCCCTCAAATGAAAGAGTTTGGACACTTTGGCTTGCATTCTGTTGTACAAGTGTTTTAGAAACAAAGTTTGATTGACTGATTGATTGGCCATTGTAACAAACGAGTCACATGACCAACCAATCAGGGGAAAACGGGGTTAAATGAATATAAATTATTAGGTTCACCAGCTACATGATTTTCCACGAGTCTTTTTTTTTTTTTTTTTTTTTTTTTTTTTACATTAACTTTCCATGGGTTATAATAACGTGTATAACATCCAATTAACGTATAACGACAAAAAAAAAAATCTGCATAAGCCACAATTTGAGTCCACAGTTGAAGGTGACGCCTGATTCCAAGTATCGGTCGAGTTTACGACAATTCTGCATGCCGAGGAGTTCACATTTTAAATGTGAAGCAATACCATTAAAGTTTCATGCCTTCCTTTTTTTGATCGCCGTGCCTGAGTTCTGTGTTCCGGGTCATCAACAGTCGGTTTAAAAAAAAAAAAAAAAAAAAAAAAAAAAAAAAAAAAAGGGTAGATAATCATCTTGCAAATGCAAGTGAAACATTGTGAGAAAATGTCTAGACTGAGGATACGCGAGCACAAAAGCATCAATAATGTGTTTGCATACTCGTCTTCGGAGAGGGCTGAATAATTCATACCCCGCTGAAATATATTCCTTCCCTCTTTGCTCCCGTTTCTCAACTAATGGCTCTTTCCTTTCTGCTTAATTTCAGCCTCCGCATCCCCAACCGGCCTCTGATGGCGTGCGACGTCGAGCGCGCTCGCACAAGAGTAACGCTAACATTAGCACAGTCGGGCATTCTTTAGCAGCCAAAAACCATTTTTATAATGGTGCTGCAGGAGCTGGCGAGGGGGGGGGGAGGACCAGAGTGCATGAATAACTACAAAAACCCTTTCAAAATTGTGTGTGATGGCTCAAGCATTGCAACGATTGTCGTGGATATTACAACTCTGAAAACGTGGCAACATATATTGCCAATGCGTACACAGTAAATTCTGTTGAGTACATTTGACTCGCGGCACCAAATAGGCTCAGTTTTAGAGTAATATGTACACTTAGAAGAAAGCAAAATAAAGAAAAAATAAAAGTCACTCAAGGGTTGAGGAACGAACTCACGACCTTCAGCTTGGGAGACTGTCACGCTGCCACTTGAGCTATGCCACTCCTACTCATTGCATATATCCAAGAGGACACCAAAAACGGAATAAATTTTTGGTGTTGGAGTTATGAAGCTTCCAGCTGACATGAGAGATATATGAACATACAGCAGGAGCTGCGTGGATCACGGAGTAGATCGTCTCTCTCCCTAGCTGAAGTCATGAGTGTTCCTAAACCCTTTAATGACTTTTTTTTCTCTCACTTCTTTATTTTACACTTTTCCAAGTGTAATTATTACTCTAAAACTGAGTTTATTTGGTCCTACTCTTTCAAAATTCACTATGTGGGATGAATAAAGTATAGCGGATAACTATCTATCTATGAGCATAGGTCAGTCAACATGTCAATCATTATTGGTAATAATAGAATCCATGTGAACGTGTGTGTGTGTGTCTTGGCATTTCCCCCAATTAAGGGGGCGAGGGACTCGGAGGTGCGAGAACGCGGCAGGCAGGCGCTTGAGGCGTGAACAAAGACATGGCCGTCGTCAGACTGATATCGATCTGGAAAAATGCTCCGTGTAACCCAACCGGCAGCAGAATGTTGGTCCCACTCGGAAAGTGTGGCGTCAGACCATTTGTCATGGGAGCCAAGCAAGTTTTTTTTTTTTTTTTTTTTTTTGGGTTGGGTTTAGGTGCTCACTGTCATTTGTTGTAGCGCAGCAGTGCAATTATTGTCGGCCCGTGGAAAAGCATCTCCTACGAGTACAATTCTCACCAATGACACAGCCGGATGTCAAGGTGGTAATTGATGAAATAGCCCCCCCCCCCCACAAATCCCACATAGCTCTTTTTTTTTTTCCTCCCACTATATCGAGTGAGTGAGAAGCATGGCTACAAATAAAAACCCTTTCAATTTATATCGGGGTGGCATTAAAACACGAATGAGTGTATTCGTATCAGAGCGTCGTTGGGAATAAAGAAGCAACATTGATCGCTTGTCATAATGCAAACCCCCCCCCCCCCCCCCCCAGCCCCTCCCCTGCATATATTATGACAACCCCCTCTTCAACCCACCTTTCCCGACCGACTTCCTGTGGGAGTAGTTTTTACATTCTAATCTCCTCACTTGAAGGCAGTTCTGCGCAGGCATCTTAATCAAGATGGCTGCTTAAACCAGTTGGGTCGCCAATCGTGGGCAATTTATTCCGGTGGACTCACTATTAGCACCATGCTGAAAACGTTGCTTTCTCCAAAACAAGTAAGATGGGCACAAGTGGAGATTCAAAAGTCTCCCAGGATAAGACATAAATCTCCCATAAAACACCAACTAAGTTTTGCACATTTGAAAACATATCCTTAATTAAATTGCAATGGACCAGTGTTCCCAAGTGATTAAATGTCATAAATTAACTCATTAGCTCCCAAAAAAAACGTATAAATACGTTCTATTTTAAATGCATTACGTGCCCCAAAGATGTATTTAATGTTTTTTTTTTTATGCTAGAGCATACAGAAGGCTTGCATGCAGTCTCTCAACTGCAGGGAACGGGTGAAGCAATGGTATTATTACAAAAATGGCCAGCAGGTGGCAGCGGAGTATAAGAGATCAACCAGGGCCATGATGAAAACAAGCCCTTTCCTCACAATTCTCAGCAGATTTGTGAATAATGATGAAACTTAGCTCTCATCTAATGCTAATTGCTGCAAAACAGAAACAGATAAAAAATACACTTTTTTTTTTCCTGATGAAAGAAGACACTAATCTTTCTTTTGGTAGGTTCCATGTTTTGTTTTTTGTTTTTTATAGCAATCGAACAGTCAAAATCAGTCAAAATCCAGTAAAAGCAGATGGGAGCGAAGCGGATTGCTTCAGTGAAAATGGCTGGGAGGGAATAAGTTAAAAATATGTTTTGGGTCCAAGTAACCTTGATAACTGAGAATATGACTTTGCTTTTCCCTATTCTATTCATAAAAACCAACAGGGGTGTGTTCAATTTAGAATTTTAAGTTAAAAGAATAACTCTTCAGTTGTGTCTAAAAATATATCGATATATCGTATCGTGACCTTCACATCGTGATATTATCGTATCGTGACGTTTGGATATCGTTACATCCCAACTCTATCGCGCTCGAAGAGCGACCGAGACTGACGACAGAACGAGCGACAAACAGAACCAATTGAATCGGTGTCACGCATCTTTCGCCCCATATCGGCAACGGCGCAAGCGTTACAAAAAGCTTTTTATCTCTCAAGGATGCTCTCCGTGTGAGGAAACACTCAACTTGTATTATCTCTCCAACGCTGCCATGAATAACCATTTGGGCAACATCAGCATCAGCGTAGTCATCCACTTAAGCGCAGTCCTTGATTGCGGAGAGACTGCAGGAGGACAGGGGGAGCGTTTCGGCCCCGCCCGAGGGACACGCTTGGCCCCTTCCAGTGAAAACGGGCTCTAATGGAAGAACAGGCCCATGCTGCCGTTTTTTTTTTTTTAAACACAGGTCACGTTTTATGGTAATCATAAAGTAGGGCTAAATGGATATCGAGGTCATCCGTGAATGAGTCAGGGCGGCAGCCGCTCGCCGTTCGCCAGGTGTCTGTCTGCGTATCCTCGGCGGCGCAAAACACCCGCGCTCCCGTCCCGTCGCCTCACTCGTTTTCACTCGCCGTTTATGAAGCTCTGGGGGCCAGTTTATGAAAAATTCATTCGCCCACTGGGATAAGCAGCTAGCTCCACGCCAAATGCCGGATGTTACGTCCCGCCCGCCACTTACGGCGCCGCGCTTGCCGTATGTCGTGCGCTCGAGCCAAACGAGCCACTTCGGGGAGAAAGAAGAGCGACGCAGCGTGAAAATGCAGCGTGAGATTTGCACGTTTTTTTTCTCTGACGCGGCGGAGAACGCAGCTTGTCGAGCCCCATGTATTTTCTTCATTGGCTTGGAAATTGACAAAGTTGGACCGCTCTGGGAGAAAACGAAGTCGTCAGCGGAGAGTGTGGCATTTCCGTTCACTTGGTGCATGTGGTAGTTGGCGGGCTACTTTGTTGTTATTGGAGAATTATCAATACGTCGGTATTACATTATTTCTACCGCATAGAACTGAAGAATATGGGAGATTGTGGTCAAATGTTGCTGGGATGTACCAGAAATTCCAGAGAAATTTAAAAAGAGGAAACACATTTTTCATTAATTTAAAAAAAAAAAAAAAAAAAAAAAAAAAAAAGTGGGGAAATAAAACAGGCTACTTGACAAAAGAGCATTGTGTGATCTGGGCAAAAATAAATAAATAAATGTAATTTTTTAAATACTGTATTTTTCGGATGACAAGTCGCGTTTTTTTTTCATAGTTTGGGTGCGACTTATGTGTGAAATTAACACATTATTTCATTTCATGTTATTTTCACACTAAACCGCAAGAGGGCGCTCTATGCCTGTGTTAATAAGTTAAACATTGCATCGTCTACCTCCCGAGTTGGGGGAGTTGTTTAAAAGTGACACCGAGGATGAAGATTTCATTGGATTTAGTGATTTGGAGTGAAACTGATAGTTTGGTGAACGTGTTAGCATGTTCTTTATGCTAAGAGTTATATGAATAACTTGTAGTGATGGGAACATAATTCACCCACGGAACGTTGGGACGAAGGCAGAGTTCCGGGTGGGAAGGTTTTGTTTTGTGGAAAAGGGGAGTTAGCCTGTTAGCTTCTAGCTGAGTGGGGAGTTGCTGTTAAGACCTCAGAAGCTGATGTCAATAAAAACACCAGCCTTTGGCTCCGTGCTTCAACACTCCGCCTCCGACTCACTCTTAATATGTTACGTCGTTATTGACATTAGCAGGCATGTCAGTCATGTAACGTTAGTATACCGTACACTTATTCAGCCTGTTGTTCTCTCTTTTATTTTTATTTTAAATTGCCTTTCAAGATGACATGTATGTTTTTGGTGTTGGATTTTACCAAATAAATTTCCCCCAAAAATGCGACTTATACTCCAGTGCGACTTATATATGTTTTTTCCTTCTTAATTATGCATTTTTTGGCTGGTTCGATTTATAATCCGGAGCGACGTATAAACCGAAAAATACGGTACTGTACATACAAAATACATACAAAAATCCCCAAAAATATGAATAAAAAAAAAGTAAATATCCAGTGTCCAAATACCATTAAAAAATATCTTTGTCCAACCATTTCTTCAGGAATGAGGTTAAAAGAACATCAAGTTGTTCGAGTAGCGTTCAAGTACAAAGTATGTTTACGAACCATTGAACCAGTTTTAGAGGTCACAAGTTTTTTTCAGCTTTTTGTGAAGAGTCTGGTTTCCATGACTGTGGTGTCTGAACTCTGAACACTATCACGTCAAAGTAGAAGCATTCTGCCAGGCAGAGGAAAAGAAACTAGACTGAACTCGCTCTGTATCGGCGAGTAAAAATGGAAAACTAAATTTGAAAATAACGATGAGTTATCTTGTACGGTCGACGCTTTTATAGCGCGCTACGATATGCGTTGCCTTCCCAACCTACCCCATAGACACGACTGTGGTCAACTGTTGTCACATGCAGCTACACAGACAGAACTTGCCAGAAATTCCTGCAACTGTTATATTGTTTGTCTATTTGTTAGTTAGCAGGCCAAAACGTGGTTCACGAAGGATGAAGTAAAACCGACAACATTGGACCATATATTTCTTACAGCCAGGACATTAAGAATAAAGGAGATTGCTGTTCAATGCTGGACACAACCAGAAATTCCTGCAGATCCTTTATCATTGCTGTCGGCATCTTCGCAGGAAATTGTATAATTCCGACCGTCTTTCCACCCCATAGGCATAAAAGTCCAAACAATACAAGCTATTTTTGTCATCTATTGAAGTTGGAGTTCCATTGTGACGCATACACACATTTTATCTGAATTTGCACAAAATGATTGGGTTCCTATGGGTATATATGTGCGCAGTTGTGACATGAGCAATGGAGATACGCTCATCAGATGAATTTAATCTCACTCCGATGGAATTAAATTCGGAGTCCAATTCAAAACGTTAGACAATGTAATCCATATCCGTCGCTCTACAAATCCCTCTGTGCATGAATTCATTTCTTTCGGTCTGCAAGATTAATAGCAGCCCGAGGCCGGGGTGGGATAAGAAGAGCGTAAATACGTTACCCACCTCCCAACCACTAAGGCTAATTTGCGCTGCGCTCACAATGGTCATCGTGTTAAGATCATATTCTCATCAGCACAAGTGCAGTGATTAGGGACGTGTCCGCTGATATCGAAGCCCGGAAAAAAGCCTTTAAGACCCGGCTGGCTCTCGAGGAGGAGAAGCTCACGGACGGCCTTGAATGCGACATTGGCGTACATTTGCGCTTTGGGCCGTGTTCTCATGGCCGTGGCTCATTGGTGGGCGGAGTTTCCATTGCTGCACTTGTTCTCCATCATGCCTAGCCGTATATCTTCATATAGTTTGTTATGTTTCCTAAAACTGCATAATATCAGTTGCAATTCGGGGTGTTCAAAAAAATCGATGCGGCAATGCTCCCAATAACGTGTAAATACGTTTTTATGTTCTAAGTGTCCCAAAGACGTATTTGTACGTTTTTTTGCTTTTTGTTTTTATGCTAGAGCATACAGAAGGCTTTGATGCAGCCTCTCAACTGCAAAGAACGGTTGCAGAAATGGTAGTTATTACACAAACGGCCAGCAGGTGGCAGCAGAGCAAAGGAGATCAACCAGGGCCATGTGGAAAAAAAGCTCAATTACTTTTTAAATTTTGAATAGATTTGTGAAAACTGATGAAACTTAGCTCTCTTCTAATGCTAATTGCTGCAAAACGGAAACAGATAGAAACACTTTTTTTTCTGATGAAAGAAGGGACTTTAATCTTTCTTTTGATAGGTTGATAGGTATAGCAATAGAACACAATATTCTGTGGGCCTTGCAAAATCAGTCAAAATCCAGTAAAACAGCCGGGAGCGAACGGGACTGCTTCTGTGAAAATGGCGGCGAGTGAATGAGTTAATTGACAGACTGAAGTGGATAGGACAATCTGCACAGCCACGAGCGCCTTTTAATTCTTGTGTGCATGTAAGAATATGGCCCTGTGAGTACATACATAAAAATAACTAGAGCAAAATCAGTAGAGACGGGGAAAAAAAAAACTGTGGCTTGCTCGTAGCAGAGCAGTGTGCGCCAATATCACTTTAAGACAAGATCAATCCACAACTAATTTCGCACAATCAATTATTACTGCCATCTTTGCCGGAGATTATGTACTTTGTTTATTTAACTGGTTTTCTTTCACTTAGTGCAGATAGAGTGTGAAAAAAAATGAATGGAAAGATGCACAGTAATGCCATAAACGTCAATTCATGTCGTGGTGGTCCCTGCGAGGGGCGTGTAATCGCAATGACACGCTGGTGTAATCCATTTAAAACACTTTGGCTCAGGCCTAAGGCGACTTTGACTCCCACTGCAGGCTTTTCTTTTTTTTTTTTTTTTCACCTCTCACTCTATCCAAGTCAGATATGTTTCACTGACTGTTTGCAATTAGCACGGCTGCCTGGAGCGGACGAGCTGGATGTTCAAGTCGAAACACCATTTGATCGTTTTCGAATGAAGTGTGAGCTCATTGTCCGCAAGGAAAGAGGCGCTTTCTCTCTCGCATGCGCTTTTTCTTGCCCGTCCCGGAGTAATGGTGCCGCCGGATCTCATTGCCGAAGCAAACATTAGCTCACGCTTGAACCTTTGCAACCGTGTCTGCAGGGCTAGGCCACCGGTGAGTTGTTAAAACAGTGACTTATAATCTTAATGGAGTAAATATACCGGTGGCCTTTTATTTAATGTGGGGCAACCTGAGAGGTCAACGCTAATTGAACTAATTGCGCACTCAGAGGGACCATATTAAAACGGATTGCCGCATGATTTAGCCACCAATAAAACGTTGGCCGTGCATTAGTGGCCCTTAATGCTGCCGTCGCTGAGGTTTGTTTTCCTATCGCTGAATTTTGGTGGTACCTTGTTGAGGCAAAATTGTCGCTATGCCAAGGCCACACATGGATGACAGAAGGTCTAAACTTTCCACTTCCTGTCTAAAAGCATTTCTCAAACTGTACTGAGACAAGGCATTTTAGGTTCGAAAACACAAAATATCACAAGTATATCCTGCAAATTGAAGTACCGTATTTTCCGCACTGTAAGGCGCACCTTCAATGAATGACATATTTTCAAACTTTTTCCATATACAAGGCGCTAC
The DNA here is from genome assembly GCF_051991245.1 of Festucalex cinctus. Lineage (NCBI taxonomy): Eukaryota > Metazoa > Chordata > Actinopteri > Syngnathiformes > Syngnathidae > Festucalex > Festucalex cinctus. The sequence goes on from NC_135426.1 coordinate 23,491,073, forward strand.
AGTAGAGGCTGGGGTTACGTTACGCATCCATTAGATGGTGCTGGGCTCAAGGGAATGTCAACAAAACAGTCAGATAGGTCAGTCAAACTTTATTAATAGATTACAAACCAGCTTTCTGACAACTCCAAAATGAATAAACAGCTGTTTTGTTATTTTCTCTGAGGTAAAGTATTAGTATTAGCGAGCGATCCAAGATGGCGGGCTCTTCTCCGCATGCTCGTCACCGATCGTGCAGGGTGACCGATAGCGTCTTGACAGCGAGACCTATTGCGGCTCAATGTTGATCCATATATAAGGCGCACTGGATTATAAGGCGCATGGTCAACTTTTGAAAAAAATGAAGGCTTTTAGGTGCGCCTGATAGTGCGGAAAAAAGGAAGCTTGCGAATAGTTGAAATGACGTGACTTAATGGAGTAAACAAACATATTGTTGTCTTTTATTTAATACAGGAATTGAGTTATATTACTGGTTTGACACCAAACGTTATACGTCGCAAAATTGGTAAGGTGGAAAGTCTAGAGAAAATAGAGAGTCAACGAAAGGACCTCAGCTACAATCACAAGTTCCAACCAATTGGGGTGTATGTATTTACAATTAGAAACATACCCTGAATGCCAAAGTTTGAGTATTTATTTATTTTTTTTCCAATTCACCACATTAATGGATAACGTCTGCCTGGTGCCATGTTAATAAGCCGGATGGTTCCCGCACTTGCAACAAAATGACACTAACTCTCAGAGGATATCACATTCCCCAAGACAACAGCTCAATCTCACCTTCCTCGCCGACGACTGCCATCACCCCCCCCCCCCCCAACACACCCCCTACCCATCTCCCCGCCCACTTCCATTCCATTCCGACTAGATGGATTGTCTCACCCTCAATTCCACGCTTCCTCAGACGGCGAGATTGATTCGTCTGCGGGACTCCTCTGACCTTTGATATGATCCAATAAGGGACACATGGCACTAACCGTATTAGCCAATCAAAGGGGGGGGGGGGAACATTAGGAGCGAAAGGAAGGTGTTCCCTTTCCCCGGAGGCGTTCCGACTGCTACCTTTTTTCCATAAAGCTCGGTCGTCTGTCCATCTCCGGCCAACCCGAATGGCGTGGCTCAGGGGGAAACTAAAAGACGCGAGTTGCACTTTAGCTAAAGGCTATTTGCGTCAAATTAAATTTTGAGCATCGATCCAAGTTATTCGTACAGGAATGCTACTGCGCATTTATCTTCTTTCCCCTGTCACGTTCATTTAGGTATTCTGTTGCCAACATCTTGGGTATTCCCACATTCCGCCTTTTAACGGTATTCCTTTGGGGGAGCCTGATCTTTCCAGACTCTTTAGAGGCCTTTATCCAGGGCTGTTGCGACGCTACGCTAAGATTTAACTGCATGCATAAGCCTGACAATTGAAGGGCACAACTCTTTAGGGACGATTTTACAATATTTTCATCCAGAATAACAAATGTGCACCACCTTGAACGTGTGCATACCTACAACACTCGCAGAACACCTGCATTTTATTTTTATTTATTTATTTATTTATTTTTATACATTGCATGTCAATATTAGTTGATGCTGAGTCTGTGCTTTTTTTGTGTGAGTAGTTCAAATTTGGAAGAACGCTTAGAAATGGCCGACAAGGCCATTCAAATGCCCGATTGTTGTCCACTTACAAGTAGGGATGGGCGAGTACCGATACCAGGTATCGGTATCGGGCCGATACCAGCCTTTTTTTCCAAGTACTCGAGTACTTGTGACGCAGACGAGTACAAGCGAGCGATGGCAGAAGAGGAAGACGTTAAGTGAGTCCTCCTTGCCTGTAAGTGGCGCTAGCTTGCAGCAGTTTTTCACCAAAACTTCATCGGTTTGGAAATACTTGAAAATTGTCAATCTTAAACTAAAAACTTAAACTTTTTTTGTAAAAATTAAAGGAAATATATTTGTTTAAAAATATCTTTTAGTGATTTTTTTTTATTTGTCAAAATATACTACTGGTATCGGCAGTTGGTATCGGTATCGGTGAGTACTGAGGGTCTGAGTATCGGTATCGGTCTAAAAAAAAAAAAAAAAAAAGTGGTATCGAACATCCCTACTGACAAGACATCATTTTGCTGGGATACTGTGACATTTGGCGAGAATCTGAGACCTCAAAAAGTGGATTTACTAGTCAAAATAAAATGAAAAAGACGGAACGAAGCAATTTCGAGAGGGACCGTGCGCGGCGCGCTCAAAGGTTTTGACAGATCCCAGCCTGGCCCTTGTTGGATCAAGCGGAAGAGGGCCATGCTGCGAATTCGACAAGTGGTGCAAAATGAGATGACAAGGCATGTCATGTAACAAGAGCAGAAGGAAGGGCGGGGGGGGGGGGGTTGTTTGGAGAACCAAGACGCTCCTCCTCAGTACCGTTGGTCTGTCAGCTGCAAACTAGCAGAACTGAGCTCTGGAAGCCAGGGTGTTAGATAAAGACGAGCCCAGGATGGCCTAAGCGTCGCAAGGGAGGCTGATCCCCCCCCCGCTCTCCCACAATCCCTCATTGTTATTCTCCCATGATGCCGAGCGCCGAAGCACCGGCAGGGCTGGCTGAGAAGGAAGATGGGGGTGTTTACATGTGTGCTCAATTTCAGCTCACTGTACACACAGGATTAGGGGGGTGGGGGGGGGGTAGGGGGATTGCAATGCTCTAAGCCTTAAAAAAATAGAAATCCCATCTCCCATTACTGTCACTCCACAATCAGCTTTTCTGTTTTCTGTCATATTCTGATGAGAAAAAAAACTTCATTATCATCATTAATCCCTCAATTTGTTATCCATCACAATTTTTTTTAGCAACACTGCGGATCATACATGCTGGTAAAAATCTTGACAACCAGCGTGACAGTGAAGCTATCGTGGTTAATTCATGGGACAAACTGATAATTGATAATCCAGTGAATATATACCAAGCATATATTTGAAAGAATTTTTTTTTTTATAGTCAGTTTGGCAAAACGTGAGCCCTTTCACTCATTCACTCCCAGCCTTTTTCACTGAAGCAACCCTGTTCCCTGTTTTACTGGATTTGGACTGATTTTTGCAAGGCCCACAGAATATTGTGTTCTACTGCTGTAAAAACATGGACCCTACCAAAAGAAAGTTTAGAGTCTCTTCTTTCATCAGGAAAAAAAAAAAAGTATATGTCTTATCTGTTTCCGTTTTGCAGCAATTAGCATTAGAAGAGAGCTAAGTTTCATCATGATTCACAAGTTGCTCGTTGCAACGTGGGCCTGGTTGATCTCTTATACTCTGCTGCCACCTGATGGCCGAATTTTGTAATAACTACCATTGTTTTTAAGCGACCTCTTCAGGTCAGAGGCTGCATCAAAGCCTCAAACCCTGCTCTAGTATTAAAAAAAAAAAAAAAAACAGGGGAAAAAAACGTGTAAATACGTCTTTGGGAGCAAATGAGTTAATTGACTAAAAATGGCTGATATAAAAAAAATGAATAATGTGCATTACTTGTGCGCAATATTTAAAAAAAAACACAGTGGGAGCGATGTCATTTGAAGGTGCTTTTCTATTGGCTTCTGCTAGATGACGTCACTTCTGTGCGACACTTTCAAACGTCATTATTCCGGTTGATATCAAAATATATCTACTAAAAAAATCACACCAAAGACTAAAACGAAGGACATTTTTTGCTATAATTATAGTTTTATTTAGTTTTGTAAACATACAAAGTAATTTTCGGGTTTTTTTATTTCGTTAACGAAATTGTTTTTTGAATTTTAGTTTGTTATTTCGTTAGTTTTAGTGAACTAAAATAACCTTTAATGGCACCTGTGTTTTTAGACACCCTCCCTTCTTTCTTTGACAATGTAGAAAACATTTTTGTTTTTATTTTATTTATTATACTGAGTCAAATGCTATTTTTACCATATGCCGTGGGCCACTGAAAAATGGACGGCGGGCCGCAAATGGCCCCCCGGGCCGTAGTTTGTACATCCCTGCCTTAGATGCTAACCGAGTAGGGTCTAATTGATTTCTCTTGTTCGGTTTCAGGCTTCGAGCTGTGCAGAGAGAGGCCTTACGTCTTACTGCCTTCATACCCGTCACAGCAGCAGCAGAAGTTATATAGCGCGAGAGAAGCGGCATATGCATCGCACTCACTGGCCGGAATGCAAGAAAGGATCCTTTAATTGGGGAGAAGTCGGCGGCCGGATCACATAGATCAAGCTTAATAGCGTCGGCGTCTCCTGCGGAAGGCAAACATTGTCGTGGCGCAACTTAACAAGCGTCTGATTTACGAGCAAGAGCCAACGCAAGTAAACAGGGCAGGTGAGCCGCTTTCGTCGGGCGCAGCATTTTCAGAGATTCGCAAGGAAGAAAAAAAAAAAAAAAGGTTTTCTCGTGTACATTTGTCACACTAAAAGCGTCAGGAGGACTAAACAAGGGAGCACCCGGACGTTAAATATTGCATCGTCGGCGTTTTGAGGGGGAAAATTAGCGGGCCTTAAACATACTTTTTAAGTAATCTACACACAATTACTTGAATTTGAACTTGTTGCCGGGCAGAATTCATGGAGGGGTATTGCCAGCAGGTCAAAATGACATACATTCAGTCATTGCACCACTCCACACATTTTGGTGGCAAACTATGAGTTAACCCTCATAAAATAGGACAGGAAAAAGAACAGGACATTTAAATCAATTAAATACAAAAACATGCAGCGACAACTGTATTTAACTCATTCGCTCCCAAAAACGTATAAATACGTTCTATTTTAAATATTACCATGCTACCAAAGACGTATTTACACGTTTTTATGCTTTTTTTTTTTCTTTTTCTTTTTAATGCTACAGCATAAAGAAGGCTTTGATGCTGAACTGAAGAGAATGCTTGAAGCAATGGTAGTCATTACAAAAACGACCAGAAGGTGGCAGCAGAGTATAAGAGATCATGTTGCAAAAGGCTCTTTTCCCCACTATTTTAAACAGATGTGTGAATAATGATGAAACCTAGCTATATTCTAATGCCAATTGCTGCAAAATGGATACAGATGGAAATATACTTTTTTTTTTTTTATTAAATCTTTCTTTTGACAGGTTCCATGTTTTTATAGCAATATAGAACACCATATTCTGTGGGCCTTGCAAAAATCAGTCAAAATCCAGTAAAACAGCCGGGAGCTAAGGGGGTTGCTTCAGTGAAAATGGCTGGGAGTGAATGAGTTAATAACATTGAATTCAGAAGCATTAAATAAAACCATATCGAGGGACACGCCCATGACGTTCTGATGGCAAACGAGGACATAACCCGCCTGGTATTCACAACAACAAGAAGAATATGCAGAGCCAAATGTATTCAATCCCATTAAATTCACAATCACGACTGTATTAAATATAAACCATAACGTGAGACACGCCCATCAGGCTGTTCAGATGGCAAACTAACCATACCCTACTAGACTGGACCATTAAAAAAAAATGCACCAACAGATGTATTAATTCGCATTCATTTCATTAGCACTGCTCTGCATGTATTCTCTTCAAAGAATTTCCAAGTCAAGCATGCTTTGCAAAGCCTTTTACAACAAAACAAAAAAAAAATGTTGCTAGGCAGACTCTACAGGGCACAATGCTTTTTTTTTTTTTCCTTCAAAAAACTGAAGGAAGGCGTTATATTTGGCAGCCGCACATGTTGGCAAAAAAAATAAATATATGACACACCATGAGATGAGCGGCAGTGTGGTTTTTTTTTTTGTCTTTGTTCACTTTGGCAGGCACAGACACGATATTTTAGGACAGATCGACGGCTTCCTGAAAAAAAAACAACAGCAGCCGTTCCAACTTGCAGGTTTCATCTAATTATCTGACTGTGCAGCCTCATTATAAAAGCATCCCAACGGAGCTGGGATGCTTGGATCTCGAAGCCGTGGACCACCATCAAGGTGGTCCTCACGGGTACGTTGTTCAAACGAAAGGGGCTCGAGATTTATGTTCAACTAAAAGACGGCGCACGGGGTAAAGAAGGCAAAAAAGTTTGTCAGCGTATGATCAAGTAAGTCAGTCATGATTTGACTATGGAACGGATACTTTTGGGGAAATTTGTGGGATTTCATGATACTCTTCGAGAGTCAAGTACTATACAGTGCTTAAAGACCCTAGAAAGTGAAAATAAACATCCGCTTAAAGCAGTGCTTCTCAAATAGTGGGGGGGGGGGGGTGGTGCGTTTGACCTCGGGGAACATGCGTTTTTATTTTGATTTTTTTTTTTTTTTTTTTTTTTACTGTCCTGGAATAAAGTGCAATTGCACCTCCACTACATTAGGGGGCAGTGGCGCTCTCTTTATTGGCAGAGTGCGCACGGGAAGCATTCACTCGGTGGTGTAGGGGTTTTGTTTGCACTGAGCATGCGCGCTTTGCGCACAGCCAAAAAATAAATAAAATCTGCATAAATGATTTTATATTTTTTTGTTTTGCAGGTTAAAGTTTTTTTTTGTTTTTTTTTTTAATATTGTGATTATTGATTTTATGTAATTTTATTTTTCCATATCATATGGTTTGTCATGGTGAGTCAAAAAAAATGTTTATAGTTTAATGAAGGATTTAATTTTATTTTTGAATTTCAGATGCACTTTGACTCTTTTCTGTTAGTTAATAAAACTATTCTTTGTTGTAAGTTGCTACATATTTCTTTCGTTTTTTATTCTCTTTTACGTTAATACGGATACAGTGTTATGCACAGGTGTGCTTATAACAATTTTATAGACAAATGAACGATACTACATATGGTCGCATGGGGGTGGGGGGCACGAGATGTTTTCTTCTTACTAGGGGGGGGCATGACAGAAAATAACCATTTTTAGCAAGAAAGAACTTAATATTTTGTCTATAATTCATTTGCTAATTTACTTATTTTCATGTACAATGAATACCACTTTGCTGTCGACTGAAAATGACATCACGTCTTGCTCAAGGCTCGGGTAACGACCAATCATGGCCCAAATTCACGAACGTCACGTGACCAAGCCCTGACAACAGGTGAGCCGTGATTGGTTGCTACCTGAGCCTTGAGCACCTGTGATGTCATTTTTTGGGTCGACAGCAAGTAGCGCCCACATTTGAAAAAGGCAGGAAAAAAAAAAAAAAAAAAAAAAAAAAAAGAAGAGTTTTGTTGTCCTCTGTAATTTTCACACCCAACGGTTTTGTTTACTTCCTTGCAGCAGGCGGCACGGAAGTCGGCGGCGCTCATTCGGCACCTTATCACAACACATTTTTGCCACTTTCCTCATCAACTTTTGCCCAACTTTTCCGTTATGATCTCCACTTTTAACGCCCACCCCTTTTTGAAGCTTCAAATAACAACTCACTGCCTCTGCATACCAAAAAAATGCTTTCAAACTTTTTTTTTTTTTTTTTTTTTTAGCATGCCCCATTAAGATGCTGCAGTTGCTGCATCCTGCTTTTTTTTTTTTTTTTTTAATTCATCAGCGGTTGATGGAAGCAGCATAGCGTGTGTCGTAAGCGATGTATAAATGATGAGGGGATGTGCATGGCGGAACATCGCGCATCCCAACTTCACCGCACATGACAAAGATGCAGAGAAAAGTGTTCACTTACTATACACGCCGGGGTGGTTGAACGGTAAATCACCCGGTAACTGTGTTTAAAAAAAAAAGAGAGAGAGAGAGAGAGAGAGAGCGGTTAGGGAGATGGAGTCAAGGTTGGAATTCTCTCGCAATCAGCTCATCCAAAAGGTCTTACTTACCAGCGCTTGAAGGTTTAATTCCCTGAGGAAATTCCAGAGGAGTCCCTTTCATCCAAGTCAGAAAAACAGCAATGCGTTTCTTATTCCAAAAAAATGTTTGTCCTCTTCTTCTTTTTTTTTTTTTTTGGGAAACTGTAAAAGAAGAAATCCATTAGCCATCATCAAAAGTCCAACATCTGGGGATGAGCAGGGGGGGGAAAAGTAAAAAAAAAAAAAAAAAAAAAATCTATAAATATGTCTAGGTGTATCGGACACATGGTACCTGCTCTCTTTAGCACTGCCTGGATGAGAGCGCCACGAAGAAGACGGGCAGGGGAGCAAAACACGCTTTTCCCGAGGAAACGCAGCCGCTGCGCGCTGTCGGATTTACACCAGCGAGCGCACACACACGCGCAGGCGGGCACTCGCACAGCTCATGGGCTTGGAGGGAGAGAGAGAGAGAGAGAGAGAAAGAACGTCTGTGTAAGAGAGGAGAGAAAGTGAGCTTTTTTCCCCACTCCCGCCGCACGAGGGCAAACGCGAGCGGCAAGCTCAAAAAGACTATTCGTGTGCACGTGCCTACTGAATATTAAAATGTGTTTATTAGTTTGTGTGCTACTTAGCGGTTGATGGACATTGAAGAAAAGACATTTGTTAATAATGAGCCATTCCAGAATTGGAGGGTATTTTACGTCCCACCCATTAAAAAATTAAATAATCCACATACAAAAACACTAAAACATGCAGTTTCTGAGTGCATTTGCTTGTCCTGAGACCAAATGTTAAAAAAAATAAAATAAATAAAAATAAGAGAAAAGTATGACGGCGTATTAGGGGCACGTAATTTTTTTTCGAGGGCGGGGTCAATATGAAGAGAGAAAAAAAAAGTGGCAAATTTGCCAGTTTATAAAGTAGCAAATTTGCCACTTTTTTTTTTTTTTTTTTCTCGCCACGCTACACAAGTCACAGTTTGCAAAAATGTCTACGGAGGAAGCGCTCCTTAAAATGTAATTTTCGGTCTAGTTTTCCAACAAGGAAATATGAATTGCTTTAGCAGAGGTGAACAATATCGTAGCCGCCAGTTTATAAAGTGGCAAATTTGCCACTTTTTTTTCCTCGTCATATTGCCCCCGCCCCCTCAAAAAAAAAAAAAAAAAAAAAAAAAAAAAAAACTAATAATAATAATAATAATAATAATAATAATAATAATAATAATAAATATATATATATATATATATATATATATATATATATATATATATATATATATATATTTGTATGTGTCCCTAATACGCCGTCGTAGAATTTAAAGGATGTTAGAAAATAAATGTATTGTAGCGTCGCTGGGGAGCCTGGGGGTTGCTCCCAGCATGCTTTGCGACACTGTGGGAACGAAAGGGCGTTTAAACTGCATGTTCTGAGTGAATTGTTTTGGTTAGTTAGTGGTTCAGTCGTGTTGCTTTGTGATTGTGTTTTTAGGCTGCTGTTTTGTGGGGATTTGATTTTTCCGTGACACCATAAGTGTATGTAACATGGAAACGAGTGACTTTGCCTGCAATTTTGACAGTTATGGGAAGAGAGCCTTCGGCTTACAAAATGAATGTGGTCACGCTACGTCACTTCCTTGTCAGCGCCACAGTATTATAATAATAATAATGCATGGAGGTTAATATAATCATTTACTGTTCTTAATGTTTCACCTTATGAAAGTAAATTTAAACATATTACATCACAATCGCGGAAATCTCACTTGTTTTGCCTCCAACTTACCGTTGACGGTATGGCGGCCGTTGGCGAAGCTACTTCCGAGCCACTACTGCCACCTGCAGCTTAATCATTGAATAAAACTAAACAAAAAGGTGCAATTTAACACTATTACAAACGTCGGAGCATAATAATATACTACACATATAACAAAAAAGTGTAATACAGTTTGTGCTGGCGGCTTTGTGTCGGTCTGTTAAATATGTCTTGTCTTTACTCTTCATTTGCATTTTTTTTTTTTTTGCTACCAGTCGAGTGAGTAAGAGGCAAAAAGCGCCCTCAAAACAGTGTCAGCATTAATAAAAATTAAACACATGGACAACAAAACGGGGTTTATGTCACTTACCGGCAGCGAACAAACAAACAAACGGAGGTGTTCCAACACCGTGCTAATTGTTTTTGCAACAGGTGTCTTGCTAGCAGCAAATTGGAAGGAAGAACCGGTGTCGGTACCATATGTGTTCGGCCTGCCAGATCCATTCGGGGGCCTTCGCGTCTGGTCGGCGCTTGCTGATGACGTCAGTACAGCAAGCGAGCAGTGTCAAATGTGTTCACGTTGGTTTGGTGTCCTAATTTTCCTGTTCACGTATCACAATACATCACAAATAACAGTCGTAATGATTATACGAACACATTAGCACGTCAACTGACAATATTTCGTCCCATCGCAGTAAATTGATTTGAGTAAATATTAGTTTTCCTTCCTGCATTTATGTGCTATTTGACCTCCATTCTTTTATATTTATCTTATCTAATGTATTTTTTCAATCTATTTCATTAGTTATTCAATCTTAAAGTATCCTGCTTTTATACTTAGGTTTATTTACGGTTTTGCAATCTCAGCCCATACATTTTGTTATTTAAATGACATCTTTAATATTTTCTTGCCAATGTCTCCTCAGAGGTGACACTGCACTATGAAGTGCGGAGGGTCGTGCGTATTGCAGAAAATAATTACGATGATGATGATAATGAAATGATGCAATTATTGCCTGAGATGTGACATTTCCTCACCAATATGTTCTGTACTCAGCCTCAGGTTATTAGGTAACTACGAATTTATTTGTAACCTGCATGTGTATGCATGTGTGTCTCATGGACTATTGATATAAATATTAATCAAAGGTAATGGCCTACTACCGTAAAGTCAAAACATTTACTATAATCTAATACTTGAGAAACTCACAAGTTAACTTAATCAACTACAGTAGCACATTTTACTTTTTCTTTAAAGATGTCAAATTCATTAACAAATCAATGAATGACACGTGAATGAATGAATGAATGAATGCACAACTTTTCTTTATATGTTCAGAATTTTCTTCCTTTATCCACAAAACAACAACAAACAAGTCTGAAAGGGTTTCACAGCAAACCTTTAATCCTAGACAAGGGAAGACCAGAGATCAATACATTAGAATAGCCACGGTGAGATGTAACAAAACACATGAATTATGACCTGTGTGTCACTAGCGGATCAAATGGGATGGCGCTTATTGATTTACGGAGGTGACAGAAAAAACAAAAACACAATTCTAGTAACATACTTGATGTGCATTTGAAAAAAGAGTTGACTCAAATACGACAAAGATGTTCTTTGCTGTGTCACTTTGAGTAATAGTAAATCTTTTAATCAGGTCATCCAGTGTTTGTTTTTGAGAGTGTTAAACTTTTGTTTACCAATTGCATTTGGCTGCAGACGAGACTGCAGTACCCCGGATGAGGGTTTTCCGAGTAAAAGGCTTGTAGTACTCCTCTTTTCCCTGTCCCAACATATCCTGTGAATAAGATTGAAATACCATACAGATTATATAAACAATCATACTGACCAATGGCAAATGACGGCATGGCATGTTCTATGACTACTTATGACACTGAACATCAATGCTCAAAAACATCCATCCATTTTTTTGACTGCTTATTCCTCACAAGGGTCTCGGGGGTGCTGGAGCCTATCTCAGCTGCCTTTGGGCAGTAGGCGGGGTACACCTTGTACTGGTTGCCAGCCAATCTCAGGGCACACAGAGACAAACAACCACCCCCCACACACACCTAAGGACAATTCACAGCACCCAATTAACCTGCCATGCACGTCTTTTGGAATGTGGGAGGAGACCGGAGTACACGGAGAAGACCATGCTCTATAACATAATTAAGAATATCCACTGAAAGCTATATACCAGGACTGCTGTTTTTATAAGGGGTTCCACATTCCCAGCAGTTCTGAATCTTGTACATTGTATAAAATTCATTAACATGGGAAGCAGAATACTTGTTCCATGGAGCAACACCTGTGGAAAATAAATTGTGAAGCAAAAATGAACATTTCATTAGAGCTGGTAAAAACATGAAACTCTGTGTTGTGTAGCTTTAATTTAAGGCCTTACTGTCAAGCCACTGGAAATGTGCCTGTCTCCTGAAGCTGACAGTGGAGACTGTGTTCCTGAATGCAGTGCACACGACGGCGAGTTTCAGGATTGCTCCATCTCCTTCAATGAGGACCACTTCTTTAAGTATGTCTGACAGGATACATACTGGCAACTGTAAAATATAGGTCAGGCACAATAAAACCAAAATTTTAAGAGTGAGTGGGAAAAATCTGTCAAACACATAAACCTGGAAAATTAAAGTAAAATGTCTATTACAATAAAACATTTACCAGACGCTTTGTTGAGCATAAAATATTAAATTCAGATTACCTGCAATATGAAGCACCTGTTGGCCTTTTCAAATTCAACCTTTGAGGAAAAAAAAAACAATTAGTGAGCCAGTGATTAAGCAGGTACAAGCAAGCAAGCTTGTAGGTAGGATGATAAAATACTTGTTTCAAATAATCAGATTTTTCCACATGACTCAGCTATAAGTACCGGTACACTTGGTGTTACTGCCAAGCTTTCCACATGGCCTCGCTTTCTGGCCTTTGGGATCCTGAAAATTGGTTCCAGTGACCCTTGGAGCAAGGCTCTGGACTCATTGGTCCAGTATGCCAATCTTTGTCCATGGCTGTAAGTGATGTATTAGTGACATAAAAAAAAGTTAACCAATTGGAAAGTACTTTAGTAAATTAAATTAGAAAGATTATATTACCCATCAATCTGGAACCGTTCCATCAGGCTGATGCACCACCATTTGCGGATGTGTGCCATATCCCCCTAAAAGACATTATCTTAAATATGCTAATAACAACACACTTTCTGGTTTATGATTGGCCAACTATAAACATTGCTGTATAGGAAATTTAATTTATGATCAATTTCTGAACTTCCTTCTATGTCATTAAAATAAATACCCACCTCAGTGAACAAAAATGGCACACCTGTGCTCATGCTGAGTGCATACTGCAAAAAGCAAAGATATGTTCAAGCATTTAAGAATATATTACCAACAACATATTTAAACAGACAGAAAAATGTTTACCATCAAGATGAAAATGCCACAACTGTCGCCACTTGTTTGGTTAGGAAAGCCCTGTTTATGAAGATATTAAAGAACAAATATAGCATCCATCCATCCATTTTCTTGACCGCTTATTCCTCACAAGGGTCGCGGGGGCTGCTGGCGCCTATCTCAGCTGGCTCTGGGCAGTAGGCGGGGGACACCCTGGACTGGTTGCCAACCAATCGCAGGGCACACAGAGACAAACAACCATCCACACTCACACGCACACCTAGGGACAATTCGGAGCGCCCAATTAACCTGCCATGCATGTCTTTGGAATGTGGGAGGAGACCGGAGTACCCGGAGAAGACCCACGCAGGCACGGGGAGAACATGCAAACTCCACCCAGGAAGGTCCAAGCGTGGACTCGAACCGGAGACCTCAGAACTGGGAAGCGGACGTGACAAATATAGCAGTCTTATTGTAAAATCAATGTCTTAAAATACAATCCAATGTACTTAGATGTACCTGAATATCTCTGCCAAACTTAATTGTCCACTGGCCTGGATTAATGTGATGAGCTAGGTTACTGTAAAAATCATCAGAAATAGCAAGGCTTCAGGGCTTTAACAAGAGTATACCTTATATAGCCATTGAACGAGGCTAACCTTTAAAACAGCCTTTGAACGAGGCTTGAAGGATGCTAATACTTTTTCCACTGTACGGCGTCTTCCTGGATGACCCCCAGTGCCCAGATTGTCGTGGCAGATGGTTAAAATATCTCTGACTTGTGACTGATACACGATCAATCGGAGCTTGCCCTTGAATCTGTAATATAACTTCTCATCTAAAGTCGAAGAAAAACAATTACTGAGGGTACGCGTAGTTAAATAAATAGGTGCAGCTGAAGAACTAAACGGCTTCCATTTGTTGTAAATAAAAAAAAGAAAAGTCAAAACGTTACTTACTTTGAATTGTGTAGGATTTTGACGCGGTACGAATCGTTGCCTTTCGGGTCGCCGAACACTTTGATGCAGAAGTGCGGCTATGATAAGTCCCGTTAGATAAATAATAATGAATTTCTTCATAAAAATCATCCATGTTTCACCTCCTCAGAATTGTGTTTTCCCTCCAACGACTGTAAAGTTGCCTCACCAATCACAATCGTCGACATCTCAGCCAATCCTGTAGCGTAAAACGTCTCAGCCAATCCTGTAGCGTAACGTCATCTGTAGGCGAAGGACCCCGAATAGATATGGCAGGCCGAACACATATGGTACCGACACCGGCATGGAGCCGTGAATCAGGAATCACATGTAAAAAGTCCAGGTAGGGATAAATCTTCATATTTTCCTTCCTCGCTGTCATATATTATAGCTCGAGCCTCTTAATGTTGTATTGTGACGTTGTTTGTCCGCAATCACACATTTTTAGCACAATTATGAAAGCAATCTCTCAAAAATCATCATTGCCTGTTTTGCCGTTGCTTGACAGGGAGCGACACATTGAGCCATTATCAATCGTTATCAATAAAAACAGCAAGAAGATCATATTTGGCCATAATTATTATGATAACTTCGTTATTTTTCATGAACAAGTAATACCTTTCAAAAACAAATTTTGGCCACTTATTGTCGACTGAAGATGACAACAACCCCGTGCTCAGGAAACAGGTGACGACCAATCATGGCTCAGTTTGCTGGCCAAACCGAGAAAACAGGTGAGCCGTGGTTGGGCGTTTACCTATGTGATGTCATCTTCAGTCGACAGCAAGCAGCAAGTGGGGGAAATATGTTTTGAAAGGTGTTCATTGTGGGCTACATAAAAAATAATGAAGTTGTCACATTTATTCTGGACAAAAAAAAAAAAAAAAAATATATATATATATATATATATATATATATATATATATATATATATATATATATATATATATATATATATATACTTCTGAAAATGGCTCAATGAGTCCAAAAGTATTCAATTAAATTAAAATTAAATTAAATAATAAAAAAAAAGAATAATTATTAAAAAATAAATAAATTTAAAAAAATCCACAAATTGAATGGTTGCGCTGGCGCAAGTAGCCTAGTAGAAAATTTTAATTGCACTGGTTGAAATTTTAGGGATAAAATGCTACCAATTAGCGGCAGTCTGGAGCCCTGATGTGTGTCAACTTCCATGAACTATGCTAAAATATGTACAAAAAATTTAGAATTGTCATGTGTTCAATCAAAAGTGTTGAGATTTTGTGAATATTTGTAACCCTTTGTACAGTAACCGTATGTTTGCCTATATCAGGGATGTCCAAACTTTTTCATTTGAGGGCCACATACAGAAAATCCGAAGGACGCAAGGGCCACATCATGTAATGAAGAGAAATTGTGTTTAGTCCTAAAAATTGTAAAAAAAAATATTTTTGTGCTTTTGTATATTTAGAAAAATGCTACAGTATATAAACCAATTTATTTGTAATATGGCAGTAGGGTTATTATAGTTTTGGAATTTTTCATTTTAGTTTCTATTCTGTTTTGAGTTTTGTTTTTTGTTTTTTTAATTTAGTTAGTTTTAATTATTTTTCAGGGAGGTTCTGTTAGTTTTTTTTAAATTAGTTTTAGTTCTTTTATAAATTTAAATAAATGTATTTCAGTATTAGTTTTAGTTTTTTTTTTTTTTTTTTTTTTTTTAAATGTGTATCACTCTTGCGCAACATTAAAAAAAAAAAAAAAAAAACACCATGGGGGCGACATCATTATTCCGGTTTATATTAAAATAAATCTACTTAAAAGTCACATTTAAAATCATCCCCAAAGACTCATGCATTAGATTAATTACCAAAGACTAAAACGAAGGACATTTTTGCTATAATTATAATTTTATTTTAGTTAGTTTTGTAAACATAAAATGTAGTTTCGGTTAGTTTTCTTTTTTTTTTTTTTTTTTTTAAAAAGCATCTTCGTTTTTGTTTTATTTCGTTAACAAAATTGTTTTTTGAAGTTTAGTTTTTCCATTAGTTTTAGTTCACTAAAATAACCTTTAATAGCACTTGTGTTTTTCCAACACCTTCCCTTCTTACTTTGACCATCTCCAAACATTTTTGTTTTTATTTTATTTGAGTCGAATGCCGATTTTAGCATATGTCGCGGGCCGCTAAAAAAATGGACGGCGGGCCGCAAATGGCCCCCCGGGCCGTAGTTTGAACACCACTGGTCTATATGGACACTGTGATTGGCTGATGACCAGTCTGTAACCTGCCTCCTACTCACAATAAGGCTTGACCCAGTGGATAACTTCATATAGTGTTTCAGTTTATTTAAAAAAAATATATATATATATATAATGGGTTGTCATTTGGTTTAATATGTAACTCCCAAAAATTTAAGACGACTATGATTTGTGTCCCTGGAGGTTTCATTTACTGCGATAAATAACGACGAAATTAATCCTTTTGAAAAGATTTCAGTTTGCATTACGTTGATGACAACAAACCCACAGGCCCTCAAGCCTTCATTTTCTCTTTTAGCGACTTGCTGAGAAAAGCTAACCTTGTTGGCTTTTTTACTTCTTCTTCATTTGCAGATTACCCCCACAAATTGAGCAAAACGTGTTATTTTTGATTCCCTACCGATGCCACACCAGCAAACTGAGCCGAAGAAGCTTCTTTTTTTTGTGTGCCTCTGCCAAATTGGGTTTCGCAATCTTGGCCCATTGGAAATCAACAAATTGACAGCTTCCAAGACTTGCTTTGCATGACAAGCAGTGAGAAAGGGACCCACTCATTTCAACATCCCCTTACACCCGGACACGCCGCCAAGTCCGAGTGGGGGGGGGGGAGTTGCGCAACATGTATCGCAGCCTCTGTGAAGCCAGCCAAGCGGTCGTGTCTCTAATAATGTTGCAAAATGTTACATTTGTTCCCATAAATCCCGTCATTTTTTTCTGAACAAACCCGAAACTCACAAGCAGCTTGTCCGCTTGTCCCTGGAGGCTAATGCGCTAATGAACTCCACACCCACACGTGGAACCAATTTTTTATTTTTTTTGGAATGTGATGTTTGGAAGTCATGAAAACAACTTAGATCAGTTTGTTTTTTTTGTATGCAGGAGTGGAGGCTGAGATGCAAAACAATCGACAGGCATGCACAACTGCTTACCAAATGGCAAAGAAAAAGTCTCAGAACAGGGGTGTCCAAACGACAGGCCCGGGGGCCATTTGCGGCCCGCCGTCCATTTTTCAGTGGCCCGCGACATTTGCTAAAAAAATGGCATTTGACTCAGTTCAAATAAAATAAAATAAAAATAAAAAAAATGTTTGGAGATGTTTAAAGTAAGAAGGGAGGGTGTCGAAAAACACAGATGCTATTAAAAGTTATTTTAGTCAACTAAAACTAACGAAAAAACTAAAATTCAAAAAAAAAATTCGTTAACGAAATAAAATAAAAACGAAGATGCTTTTTTTAAAAAAAAAAAACAAAACGAACAAACTACATTTGATGTTTACAAAACTAACTAAAACTAACTATCATTATAGCAAAAATGTCCTTCGTTTTAGTCTTTGGTAATTAATTTAATGCATGAGCCTTTGGGGATGATTTTAAATGTGATTTTTTTTAGTCGATTTATTTTGATATCAACCGGAATCGCGCCCATGGTGTTTTTTAAATATTGTGCACAATACTACACATTAAAAAAATAAAATACATATAAAACTAATACTAAAACTAAAAAAAAAATTATTTATTAAAGAACTAAAACTAATTTAAAAAAAAACCTTATAGAACCACCGTGAAAACTAATTAAAACGAACTAAATTTAAAAAAAATAAACCCAAAACAAAATAAAAACTCAAATGAAAAATTCCAAAACCATAATAACCCTCCTGCCATATTACAAATAAATTGGTTGATATACTGTAGCATTTTTTCTAAATATGCAAAAGCACAAATATATTATTTGTACAATATTTAGGACTAAACACAATTTCTCTTCATAACATTTTGTGGCCCTTGCAATTTCTCTATGTGGCCCTCAAATGAAAAAGTTTGGACACCCCTGTCATCGAAGGTAAATGCCATTTTAAAAGATTCTTATTCGTCATTTGCGGCCAATTTTATATGTAAGGATAGCATCAAAAAAAAAATTTAATATGTAAAATACATTTTAAAAAAAATTGCCTTTCTGCACACATCGCTACCAATCTGAGGCGCTGCTACAAGAACTGACATTATTATTTTCTCCGAAGACAGCACACCTTTTTTTTTTTTTTTTTTTAGGGCTGCTTCGTGACTCCAGGAATTCTCACACCGTTATTATTATTCCACTCCATGATGGACTATGTTGCATAAGTCTCCGTTATAGATTGAGTGAAACGACCACTGGATAACCGCCAAGTGAGCAATAGAAATAAAACTGGAGCTGAGGTGATATTTGTGAGTCATTTTTATTTTCGGGTGGATGAGGAGGGTGGGGGGGTTCTTGCTCCTAAAGTATTGCGACCCACTTCTTAAGTCGTTACATAATCAGCGAGGAGTCGGACTGGACTCAAATGATAAACAGCGGTAGCCCGTTTGCACGAGCGAGTGAATTGGGAGTAGGAGGTCCGGGATGCAAAGCTATCTTTAGATTGGCGGGCTAACCTCACACAGACCTTGCCTGGAGCCAAAATGAGAAAGAGAAGCGGAGAGATTACACGGCTGGCACGCTGGAGCAACACGGTTGCAAATCCCCCTCTCCCGTTAACAGTATGTTGTTTTCACCGAGCAGCCCGTCAGAAACAATTACGTTTGCTCTTGAAGGAGTTCTGTCCTGAGAGATTGTAACCGAAAGAGACTGGCAGCAGAACCGAAACGGTTCCAAACCCCCCCCCTCGTTGTGCCTCGGCTTGAATGCAGGCAGGCTTGATGGCGACTGCCTCCAACTTTAAATATCACCAGCATGGAATGAAGTTGGATTTTAAATCTGCACTCACATACTGTCTGCATCAGAGTTAGCACACAAAAATCTGGAAAAAAAAACCTCTCTGATCATTAAAAAAAAAAAAAAAAAAGTCTACATGAGGAGAAATGCGTACTAAATTGGCCTTTTCACTTTGATTAGCTCCTAATTAATCCCAAACGGGAATGTGAAAGAAATCAAATGAGTTATGTACATACAAAAACAGTTCATTAAGTACGACGGCAGAATCTAATGTGAACCAAGAGCACGGACAGTAAAGACTGCAGACCTCAGCCATGGCTGAAAACTATATATATATATATATATATATATATATATATATATATATATATATATATATATATATATATATATATATATCGATATTGCAATGTATTGTTGCGCTCTCTGTTGCAATAAATTATCGATACGCTGACGGTAGATATCGATGTAATGTATCCAGTTGTGCAGTGTTATGTTATTAATGTTTATGCACTTTAATTTGTCTCACTTTACAATGTTTACGGTTTAAAGACGAAGAGGCAGTGAGAACCTTTTTTGTCCAGAAAGTTTTGGCATTGAATAAATGCATAATTAGACATTTTCCTTTTTATGGGCATTTGTTGGCTTTTTCACTCACATATCGTGACATATTGCTATTTTTTTTTTTTTTGACAATATATCAAAAATCGTAGATATCGTGCGTCGTGATATTATCGATATCGTGAGCCAAATATCGTCACAGTATCGAATCGTGGTTTACCCGTATGCAAAAAAAACAAAATAAATATATATATATATATATATATATATATATATATATATATATATATATAGTTTCAAAAAGTTTGTAATGAGCGTTTGTGTCTGCATGTCCAATTGATCTCGCCGAACAACAACAAGGCCCTTTTCTGTTGACATTATGGATTCCCTGGAGAAGAGCGCAGACACTCGGCTAATTTACAGTGTCGATAGCGGCCATGTTGTCCTTTAGCATCAGCGTCAACACGTTGCTCATTGTTGTTTGCAAACCTTGACCCCGATATTGACGTACGAGTGCTGGATCGCTTCCCAGGAATGTAAAAGCAACATATGGTATTTCCATTTTGGTCAGCCCACACAGAAATATGGATTGAAAACCCGGCACTTGTCATTGTTGCATAATGCCCCCGCTTAATCGTGAACAAAAAATGTCCTTGGCATGCGAGCCAGTTTCATTTGATTTCTTTTCCTGTTAACAAGAGTCTTTCTGTTTTTGGTTACTTCGCCGTATTGGTCCGAGCAATAACTCCCGCACGGCCGCTACCCTCTTCCAAAATTCAATAACATCCCACTCTGTCGGAACTGTCGGCTTTCACTATGCACTGAAGCTGACCTGAGGGGGGGAAATATGAACAATTTCCTCTATTAGTGATCGTATTATTCCTCTTTTTTTTTTTTTTTTTTTTTTACACCAAGTGTGTGTGTGTTACTAAACATATACTCCACAGGGCACACTTCCTCAAGTGTGAACTAAATTATAAATGTCTAATATCATCTCCAACTCCAGGCTAGGAGGCCTTCCAGTGACTAGCATGGATTTTTTTTTTATTTTGATTTTTTTTATCCCAAATGACAAAATAAATAAAAAATGCAATAGCCTCGGGGTCTAACGAGAGAGTGGGCGGCCAAATGAGGTGATTCTGACAGGAAAGTATGTGTTACTTTTTTTTTTTTTTTTTTAATAAGGAAACTTGAAGAATAACCTTAAAAAAATCCACATAAGTGAACAATTTTAATGGCTGTACATGAAAGCTTTAAATAAATAAATAAATAAATTATATATATATATTTTTTTTTAGATCAAATTGATAACATTTATTTATTTATTTATTTATTATTATTATTAGATATACAGTGTGACCATTTTTGTGTGATTAATAATTGTCCATTTAAAAAAAAATCATGAATCTCTGTCTGTTTTTAAGGAATATATATATATATACTGATTACTTTTGCATCCAGTTGGGAGAAATTTTTTTCGTGAAATTATTTGCCTTGTGAGGAGGAGACAACCTTTTCATCCAAGCAGCAGATGAACGCCGGCATTAGCATACAAATATTTGTCGTCGACGCAGTTCAGCCTGATGATTCCAGTGAGGGGGGAAAAAAAAAAAAAAAAAAAAAGTATGCCTGACAGATGGGGGATTTCAAAGCACTGTTGGTTTTTATTTGGGAGTTTTATTTGAGAGTTCTTAGTATCCACTTTTCTTTTATCGTACCACATCTTTCTTCTCATATCTTTTTATTGAATCTCCTGAAAGGTGGAGAGTCCAAAATAGCCTGGACACAAAGAACAAACAACCACAGAGGCCACTACAGAATGTGTGTTCTCTTTGTTTTATTTGTAGTTTTATCCATTTTTATACACGACTTTGGTTTATCTGAAATAAAGCCACAAGCATGCTGCTTCTTTTTATAGAAAAAAATAATAATAATCAGGTCATTTTAGCCCTTTTTTTTTTTTTTTCCAGGTAGTCTCAATTGTGGGGCTGTCAAGCATCCCTCGAGGCCTTTTGTTCAGTCGGGCTGCACAAAGTGCCGCTGTCCCACAAAGGTAGAAAACGACTTCTGGGGTGCAGTAACGCTGCAAATTTGCAAAAAAATGTTATCATGAAATAATGAGCTCAAGTACCGGTACTTTTTTTTTTTTTTTTTTTGCTCCCTTGCAACCTAAAGAAAAGGATCATTTGCATGAGGAAAGAAAGACTTATTGGTGGTCATTGTGCCCTTAACGACCATTGAGTTACTACTGCAAATATAATGGAGGCAAAAGATGTTGAATCATCAGCCATTTTTAATTTCACTCGCCTCCATTTTCACATTTCGCAATCCCGTTCGCTAACGGCTATTTTACTGGATTTTGACTGATTTTGCAAGGCCCACAGAATATTGTGTTCTATTGCTATAAAAGCATGGAACCTATCAAAAGAAAGATTAAAGTCTCTTCTTTCATCAGGGAAAAAAAAAAGTATGTTTCTATCTGTTTCCGTTTTGCAGCAATTAGCATTAGAAGAGTGCTAAGTTTCATCAGTTTTGACAAATCGATTCAAAATTGTAAGTAATTGAGCTTTTTTTTCTACATGGCCCTGGTTGATCTCCTTTGCTCTGCTCCCACCTGCTGGCCGTTTGTGTAATAACTACCATTTCTGCAACCGTTCTTTGCAGTTGAGAGGCTGCATCAAAGCCTTCTGTATGCTCTAGCATAAAAAAAAAACAAATAACAAAAAAACAAAAAAAACGTATAAATACGTCTTTGGGACACTTAGAACATTAAAAAAAGTATTTATACGTTATTGGGAGTAAATGAGTTAAGCCTTCTGTATGCTTTAGCATTAAAAAAAAAAAACTAACATATAAATACGTCTTTTGGACACTTAGAACATTAACAAAAAAACGTATTTATACATTATTGGGAGCAAATGAGTTAAGGGTTCTTGAGGAAACTTAAAAAAAAAAAAAAAAAAAATCCTGTATCTGCATCTAGTTGTATCCTGTCAATCAAGAAAATTTACGACTAGTGTAAAAAATAAATAAATAAATAAATAAATAAATAAATAAATAAAAGGTTGACATCCAAAAATAACCAATCCGCAACTGTTTTGATCATTTTTAAAAGCGCCTTCAGAAAAATTGAAACATAAAAAATGGAAAATGACTCCACCTACTATTGGATGATGAATCAAGCCATTGGGATGTTGTGAATAGAATGTATGAATGCATTCCTCTCGGTTTTATTGACAAACTAATTCGTTTCGAAGCGTACGCTTCTCTTCTCCCTGGACTGCCAACCACGGCGACTTAATAGATCCCTTCGGGAATGGCGCGCGCTGAACTATGAGACAAAATGTTAGCTTGCGATTGGCCTTGTGAAGACCTACGGAAGCGAGACAGCGTGTGGGCATGTATGTGTGTGTTTGAGAAACAGCAGACTTGTGAGATGTAAACTATGGAAAGTATTGAGAAAAAAAATGTAGAAGTTGGTATAGGTCATGAAAACAGAAGACCGCAATGCATTGTTTGCAATGAAGGGAATCGTTGCTGTGTTGTTGCCATGGCAACCCTTGATTGCCAAATTTATTCCACTATAAAACAAAACAGAAAAAGGAATTATCTTCTTTTTTTTTTTTTTTAAACAACATTCCAAATTGTAATGAGTACTGATGTCCATCTGGCACCTTCGCAGCACAGTACCGAGTAGGCGGAGCTAGCTACACTCCAGTCTGTTGATTGGTCGACACAAAATTGTGACAAATGAAAGTGAAACTAAATATTACTACAGTGCAGTGCTTCTCAAATAGTGGGGCGGGGCCGCCCCCCCCCCCCCCTCCGCCCCTCCATCAAGGGGGGCGCGTTTGACCTCGGGAAAACATGCTTTTTTATTTTTATTTTTATTTTATTTTATTTTTTTAGAATAAAGTGCAATTGCACCTCCACTACATTAGGGGGCAGTGGCGCTCTCATTACTGGCAGAGTGTGCGCAGGGAGCATTCGCTCGGTGGTATAGGGGTTTTGTTTGCACTGAGCATGCGCGCTTTGCACACAGCAAAAAAAATCAGCAAGTTTAATTAAGGTTTTAATTTTATTTTTGAATTTCAGATGCACTTTGAATCTTTTCTGTTACAGTTAATAAAGCTATTTTTTGTCGTAAGTTGGCCCATATTTCTTTCTTTTTTTTTTTATTCTCTTATACGTTAATACGGATACAGTGTTATTCACAGGTGTGCTTATAACAATTTTCTAGACAAATGATACTATTTATAGTCGCGGGGGTGGTGGGTGGTGGGGGGGGGGCGATATGTTTTCTTCTTACTAGGTGATTTTAAATGCGTAATTTGAAGTTTCTGTGGAGGTCTGCGAGCTCTTGCGCATGTGATAAATCGCGCCGTCGCTCTCCCGGGTCAGAATCCAAGCTGTCTCAGTGCATTTAGCTGTGGAATTGGATTAAGTTTATTGTGGCAACGCTGCCTCGTTTTTGCTGGCTCCGTCTGACCTTAAGCTCCCGTCTCTTTATGTATGCGCAACGGAGCCCCATTAAAAAAAAAAAAACGAAAAAAAAACGAAAAAAAAAACGGAAAAAAAAACGTATGTGTTGCATTAGCATTTTATCCGTCAGT
This sequence comes from Festucalex cinctus, assembly GCF_051991245.1. Lineage (NCBI taxonomy): Eukaryota > Metazoa > Chordata > Actinopteri > Syngnathiformes > Syngnathidae > Festucalex > Festucalex cinctus. Next base: position 23,515,034 of record NC_135426.1, read on the forward strand.
GCGTGATTATCATATGCTGGGCGTATCATGTATTATTTGCGTGGCCAGAGTTGAACATTGGCATTCTATAAGGTTGTTCTGTAGTTCACGAAACAGTTCACAAATCAAATGCGGTTGCAATAGACTGCCACGGCAACGATGTCCTGGCGTGGCCCCCTTTTTGCGCACACCGGTTCCCGAAAAGCAAGTGGTGGGATGTCAGGGCCTTCGCTGATAAACATTTACAACCTGAATTCTAATATTTGTTCCCTGACATTGTAATTATTCATCCCCAGTCTATTCTCTTCATTTTTTTTTTTTGGTAGTGTTTTGCTTGGCTGTCAAGCTTCTTGTACGGTCACTCTATGTGGATGTTGATGTTTTGTTTTTGTTTTTTGTTTTTTTAAATCGGCCTCTGCTGAATGTTAAATTAATAATGGGAATGTTTCTTTTAAGTCACTTCCCACAGTTACATTCACATTTTTCACTACTCTGAATGGTTGGTCAGAAAAAGAGGTCTACACATAGGATACATCTCATAATCATTATTTTTGCTGAGCATGATGTATTTTTAGGGCCCGAACAGTCTGGCACATGGAAGAGCACATGACCTCCTAAAAAAAATGTAAATCTTACAGGAAATTCCCAATTTTGATTTACTTTGGAATTTGTCACAATTTTTGTGGGGCCTTTTATAGAGGTCATATTTTAACTCATTTGCTCCCAATAACGTGTAAATACGTTTTTTTATAATGTTGTAAGTGTCCCAAAGACGTATTTATACGTTTTTATTTTTTATTATTATTTTTTTTTTATGCTAGAGCATACAGAAGGCTTTGATGCAGCCTCTCAACTGCAAAGAACGGTTGTAGAAATGGAAGTTATTACAAAAACGGCCAGCAGGTGGCAGCAGAGCAAAGGAGATCAACCAGGGCCATGTAGAAAAAAAGCTCAATTACTTACAATTTTAAATAGATTTGCGAAAACTGATGAAACTTAGCTCTCTTCTAATGCTAATTGCTGCAAAACGGAAACAGATAGAAACATATTTTTTTTTTCCTGATGAAAGAAGAGACTTTAATCTTTCTTTTGAGAGGTTCCATACTTTTATAGCAATAGAACACAATATTCTGTGGGAATCGCAAAATCAGTCAAAATCCAGTAAAACAGCGAACGGGATTGCGACATGTGAAAATGGCGGCGAGTGAATGAGGTAATGTATATGATACGTGTGTGATGTCGCTTACAAATTTGTGTCTTTAAATTCAAGCACAATCCTATGCAACCGCAGGATTTTTCTCTGTCCTACCTCGGAGAAAAAAATAATAAAATCCTCTCTGGAGTGTGCACATTTGAAGCAGTGACGTAATGGTCTCATTAGCCAAAGACTGTGTCAGTAAAATTCTATATAATCTGCTTTTATCGGCGGAGCGAGACTACAGGGAGAAAGCGGGGACTTATTTTGGAAATGCATCACACTAGGGAAGGCATCATTATCTGTGTTTGCATGCTTTTTTTTTTTTTTTCTCTTTCCCTGGGTGTCCTGTCACGTACAGAGATTTATTAGAATTTATTTTGCCCCCGTTTTTATCCCTCCTTGGGGGCTGGATGCACTTATCTATGTGACAGGATGCTTAGCATGAACTTTTTAGAACGCGGGGAAAATTTCCGTCTGCGACGTGCTTGATTGCATCCCTGCTCTGAGCTTGCGAAATCGCTCCTTTGCCCTGTCAAGCCACATGCGTGCGTTATAAACCACATCAGTTTGCTTTGATATTACTTCATGTTGTTATTATGCATTAATAGTTTTTTTTTTTGTGTGTTTGTGATGAATGAAAAATCTTGTAAATCTTTCATGGTCACAGTCAAGCTTCATCCTTAGGTTGCTATCGTGAGTATCATCGGCAGACAAATGCATATCAAGTACAGGTAGGACACAATATTGATATTACTATATTGACTAATCAATAACGTTTTTGTTTGATTTTTATCATGGGTGTCAAATATGATTACCACGACAATGTTAGAGCTCAGGGCATAACCTAAGACCTCAATATTGATTAGGGCTGGGTATTGTTCATATTTCCCGCCTCACGATACGATACGTATCACGATACAGGGGTCACGATTCGGTACGTATCGCGATACATGTGTATCCCAATTCTTGATCTTCAAGTCGATACGTATCCCGATATTTCACATTCATTTACTTGTATTTTTATTTAAAAAAAACGATACGATACGTATCACGATACAGGGCTCACGATTCGATACGTACGCGATACATATTGTATCCCAGCACTTGATCTTCAAGGCGATACGTATCCCGATATTTCACATTCATTTACTTGCATTTTATCATATCATGTCATATGTATACCTAAAGGATATGTTTATTATGCTGGATGACAAAAATGTTTTTGTTAGTAGCTCTTCTGGTTTACCACCAAGCGGCATAAAATTAAAAAAAAATTAAAAACGCACTGCAGAGCAAGGAGCAGTTTTCACAGACACACCCGGAAAATTTATTAATAGGCATGAGCCGATATGAGTAAAAATATCAAAGTATTAAAATGACGGCTCTAAAATTTGCTTATTTTGAAATATTTGGGAAAATAAAAACAGCATTTTGTTTCCTTCATGTAACACATTCCATTTCGTTTTTTAAACAAAATATACAAAAATTGGTACATTAAGACAGATGTGCAATTGTAAATTTATAAGTAAATAAATGTTGATATTCTTCCTCTGCTTTAATGTTTCTTATCAAGACACAGTGTCCAATCACTGGTGAGCTATATTTGCATTAATTGAAGGCAATTAACTTCAAAGACGCTGCTGCGTTTTATTTTTTGTTTTTTTTTAGGTACAATGCAAACGTTAGCTGCCTATTTAAAGTTAACGAGCAATATCGATTCTGACGCCTGCGTATCGATACGTGTATTGTAATGAGGCCCGCAACGATATAGTGCCGTATCGATTTTTTTGAGCACACCCCTAATATTGATATCGTGTTTTCTATCACCAACAGAAATCCATGTGTGATTTTAAAATCAGTTTATTGAAGCGCATTCGAGTTTGCAAATGAACTTGAATAAAATATGAACACATTTACCTTAACTTTAACTTACTGTAAGTTAATATTATAAGGTTTCGTTTTCGCAAATATTTTCCCTCAAATTGTGATTTATTTTTTTAATGACGTCGAAAGCCATTGTACGCTAAGTGTCTTGAATGCTAAAGTGCGGCACACACGGTATCACGCTTCAGTGCTTCCCACCAGCGGATGGAGTGACACAACCGTGAGATGACAATTCCAGTCTTTGCTCGCTTCCATTTTCCAGCCTCCCCACCCGACTTTCGTTTTTCCGCTCTCTTTGTTTTGCTCCCTTGTTTAGCCCCCCCCCCCCCCACTTCCCCTCCCTCCCCTCCCCCCTGCCTTCTTTTCATTCCATCACCAGGTTGGAGTTGTTTTTTTTTTTCTTCTCCCGCCTCAATTCTTTCCTCCGCTATATTTCACACGACTGCGTGACATGGCCGCGGGACGTGTAAACACGGGGTTTGACGGATGCAAATGAGCGTGTCACCCGCCCAATGTACAGATTTGTCAGGCCCTCAGACTCGGGGAGGTTTTGACACCTGACGCCGCCAGGAAAAGCGTTTGGAGTTTATTTGCGGAGATGCCGCTTCCGCATCCAAGCCGCGTGAAGTTGTCGACAGAAAAAATGGATGGATTGTTTGCCTTCTCGTCAGTGATATCATACGTATACTTGACACTATAACGGTTGCAAAAATCTGGAATGATCAAATGAGAAATATTCTTTGAGAATTGACCAAATTTAGAATGGCAGTACGTAAAATGAATGGAAAGCAAAAAAAAAAAAAGTTGTCAAAATGACTTAACATTTTTATGTATTTATTTTCTAAAGTTCATGATAGTTTCAACTCGGGCTGGGATTCACGATTCGATTACGGTTTTTGGGTCTACGATTCGATTCGGAATCGATTTTCGATTCAAAATGATTTGATTGTCAAATGATTTCTGCTTCAATTTACAGATATGCACGACATTGTCATGATCGACTCCAGTCTGCTTTGTAAGACAAAATGACAAATAGACACATTAAATTGTCGTTTGTTTTTTTTTGTTTCAACATTTTTTAATTTTGTATTGTAAGTGCCTTTTTCCACAAAAACAGCATGCGGGCTACAATTGCCTTTTCCCCGTCTTCTTAATTTCTAATTTAAATAAAATTGATATTTGGATATTAATATCGATTCGATTAATAAATGAGAATCTCGATTCTTTTATGAATCGATTTTTTTTTGGAACACCCCTAGTTTCAACTGATGTTTTCTCTTGACCCAAATGACCAAATTCTTTATGCTATCATGTACCCCGCCATGATTTCAACTCTGGCCAGGGCTGGACTGCCCCCAAAAAAAAAATAAAAAATAAAATTGGCCCTGGCATTTTTGATTTACGCCCAGCCCAACTCCAGATCACCTCGCCTAACATAGTTCTGTCACTGATGTTGACACATGTTGGTTCAGTTTGCTGTCTATATTCGAAATAGATTAATGGACTAGTCCCTTTAAATTGTGAGCCAGTATTTTGGCATAAAATAGAAGGAAACGATAATTAAATCGGCCCCAAAAGATGCCGGCCCACCGGGCATCTGCCCCTGTATGCCATATGACCAGTCCAGCCCTGACTGGAGCTGAGATATAATTCAAAAATGTTCATCGCCGCGAGTACAAATTGGGCTCCCGAAGTCTGCGCACTTTGCATTTTTACCGCATCCCAGCGATGGCGGCGTATTCAAATGTGTGACGCCGAGTCACTCGTGGGCCACGTTGGGCTGTCAGATGTGATCTTGTGCTACAATCAAAACCTACGCTACACTGCATTCATAAATATGCCATCGCGGGCTCGTTCAATATTTAGTGGCGAGTGGGTGAGAAGGGATTGGATGTGTGTCGCAGGAATCAGGAAAGTAAAGTTTGAAAACTAGTTTGTAGTCTTTAAGGTGATTTAAAAAATAAAAATAAAAAATCATAACTGACTGTATTATTTAAGTAGGTGCTGCTGATTTGGTTAGCAATAGACTCAGCGGTAAAGCCTTGTGTCCAAGGTGGAACACTGCTATTTATTTGTCAGCATGCAATAATGCATTTTTGCTACCTGGAAATGAGTCACCATTTGTCTTAAAGACACATTCTGCCGGTTTCACTCAGGAAAAGTCACTTTTTAAATACAGGATTTAAACAAACAAACTACTTCTCAATTTACAGATCTGGGCTTTTCATAACGTGTGGGGGTGATTTTGTCCTAAAAGTATTTTCCGATTTTGTGTTTGTTTGGTAAACAGGCGGCCGTTTCTGTGGAAAGACAGTGTTTACATCCCGTCCAGCCAATCGCAGAGCGGGGGCGTGTCGCAAACGGGGCCGGGCGAACGTGCCGGCTGCGTGACGACACGGATTTTTTATTTATTTTTTTTCACTCACTCATTCACACATGTAAGCTTCTGTGAGTGAGTGAGTGAGTGAGTGAAAAAATAATAATTATCCGTGCGTGCTCTCAAATTGCCGCGGGAGTGACGTCACGCAGCCGACACATTGGCCCGGCCCCATTTGCGACCCCCCCCCCTCCCCCCCTTCCCCGCTCTGCGATTGGCTGGAGGTGTGTAAACTGTCTTTCCACAGTAACGGCCCGCTGTTTACAAAACAAACAAAAAAATGGCAAAATACAGGCTGGGGGTGTGGGGGTTTAGGACAAAATCACCCCCACACGTTATGAAAAGCCCAGATCTGTAAATTGAGAAGTAGTTTGTTTGTTTAAATCCTGTATTTAAAAAGTGACTTTTCCTGAGTGAAACCGGCAGACAGGCCCTTTTCAGCTTGGCTGATTTAAAAAAAAAAAAAAAAAAAATACCACCTAGTGACTGGATGTCATCATTGCACAGATGCTCAAATTACAACATGTTGCAGAACTTGCAGTTTGTGCTCACTAGACTGCAAAAAAAAAAAGTGTCTTTTCCAAGTGTCATATTATTTTCAAGCAGTAGCAAACTGACTGTACTAATGCTTCGGGAGTCCTTTTTTTTTTTTTTTTTTTCGAGAACTTCTTATTTCCTGTCCTAATTTGGTGGAATGCCTTTGAACCAGTCACTGCGATGTAAAGCTTTTTTTGTGTGAATCGCATCAAATTATCGCCACCCCCACCCTGAGAAGAAGAAAAAAAAAAAACGCATAAACAAGGTCGTGCATAAGGTATTCATCCCGTCAGAAGACTTCTCAAACAGACGGAAGCGCGGAATCGGCATCATCACAGGAGTCTCGCCACCCCCCCCCACCCATCCCCCCCCCCCCCCCTCGTGACAGGCGTCTCCATGGTACCGCTCAGATCACGGCGGCGCAGCCGCGGCAGCTCCGTACGTTTCAACCTCACCAGTTCCCTTCTTCTTCCCCCGCAACCCGAACGTCGACGGCGCTCGCTAACAAACTTTGAGAGCCTCGAATCGGGATAAGTCGCCGATTCCGCGCGAGGTGTGGCATCTTGTTACCTCACATGGGGGACACGGCAAAAACAACAGTACGTAGACTGAAAGGCTGCAAAAAAAATGACAGCTGCTTTTGTCATATGGACATTGACCTCCGAGGTCAAACGTTGCCCGAGCGCTGAATAGAATCTTTTTTTTTTTTTTTTTTTCTTGAGCCAAACGGCGACAGCTCAGCTATCTTTTGTCGCCTTTGTAACGCCGACAATAAAGCGCTCTTTCCGTCCACAAACACTTCTCAGGCGCTCAGTGGGATTTATTGGAAAACGTTTTTGTTTTCTCACATTCTTATCTGTCAAGAGTATCGAAGTAAGTCGTTTGAAACTAAAGGAAGGCCTGCGTCCGCTTTCGTCCGCATCTCGAGCGCTGAATAGAATCCATCTTTGTTAACAGGAATGATTTGAATCTTCTTAACGGTCATTGCTTATTCGATAAAACCCAAATTTGAACGCCACTTAACTCATTTGCTCCCAATAACGTGTAAATACGTTTTTGTTTGTTTTAAGTGTCCCAAAGACGTATTTATACGTTTTTTTTGTTTTTGTTTTTTTAATGCTAGAGCATACAGAAGGCTTTGATGCAGCCTTTCAACTGCAAAGAACGGTTGCAGAAATAGTAGTTATTACACAAACGGCCAACAGGTGGCAGCAGAGCAAAGGAGATCAACCAGGGCCATGTTGGAAAAAAGCTCAATTAGTTACAATTTTAAATAGATTTGTGAAAACTGATGAGACTTAGCTCTCTTCTAATGCTAATTGCCGCAAAACGGAAACAGATAGAAACATACTTTTTTTTCCTGATGAAAGAAGTGACTTTAATCTTTCCTTTGATGCTTTTATAGCAATTGAACACGATATTCTGTGGGCCTTTCAAAATCAGTCAAAATCCAGTAAAACAGCCGGGAGCGAACGACATTGCTTCTGTGAAAATGGCTGGGAGTGAATGAGTTAAACACTGAATATAATCCATCTCCTGTTAATGATCTGAATTTTATATTTATATTCAGGGTGTCGGGCAATTATTTTTTTTTTTAAATTGTTGTTAATCGCATGACTTCAATAGTTAACTCACGATTAATCACAAATGTTATATCTGTTCTAAAGGTAGTATAAAATATACACTAAAATATTTTTAAAAAAATGAAAAAAGTTAAACAAATATAAATATGGCTACATCTTTTAGTTAGTGATACAGTACTTTTGTAATAATTCATAAAAGTGCGTTCAAATTAAAAAATATATACTGTCCTTAAAAACCGAGTGTGATATTGATTTGTGCTGGTCATTTTTCTGCCACTAGATGGCATAATTGCATTTATAAGATGTTGGTGACATCTCCATGTATTTTTCTTTTCATATTAACTCTTTTACTGCCAAAAACGTTTAATAACGATCAGTAAAATCACGACGTATGCCGCCATAAACGTTAAATGACGTCAACTAAGTTTATTTTTATTTTTTTTTCTCAGTGCAACGTCTAAGTGCAGTGCTGCCTGGTCAATGGGTTGTGGAATCAAAAACACCCACTAACTATGGCCAGCAGATGGAAGCATTGTATCTCTTTTCGTGAATGATCAAAGCCTTTGTCATATCAAAGTTTTTTTTTTGAAACGTGTGGCAGTAAAAGTGTTAAGAGCTATCTAATCTTCAACATAAAGTAACTTGTGAAATTCTGCATTTTTAAAAATGTAAAATACAACTTGACCCCAGTCTCCACAAATATATGCATCATTATTACATTTATTACTGCTAAATTTTGACGTGGACATGTCTGCTGTGTTGCGACTGGAATTCCCACAGTGCACGTTTTCCAAGTAAGGGGTAGTCATTAATTGTGTGTTGAACTCAAAAAATTAACGCACAAATTTTGAAACCCCTAATTTATATATGTGTATATGTATTTTGCATGTATTTTTGCATTAGTCCCAGTGGCTAATTGTTCCTTTACTGCCGCTTTAACGCAAGGCATGGAAAGAGACAGCTGGAACAATCCATGATGGATTTTGTTTTCATTGCAGCGCAGTAAACATTATAGCACCTCCCCGCCGCCGCCGCCGCCGCGTACTCTGGAGGTTTTGAGCTAGTTTATTGATTTTCGTGTTGCTCTGCCGGCGGTCTCGTCTCCGAAGGCGCCGACGAGTGAAGGCCGTCAACATGGCCTCTTATGTTTGCGGCAAATGAACCCGACAAGGGATGCGGAGAAGTGGCCCGTTTTCAAGTCCCCCGAGGACGTTCACTTCGCACGTTGTGACCTTCGACTGCCTTCACGGCTCGCGCTGATGTGTCGGAATTGACTGCATAGAGTCCTTTTAACAAAAGGGAGGATTCATTGTATCGTCTGTTATTGCCGGATGCTTAGCTTGCATTGTTTAGAGAGGCGGAATGGAATCGGAACCCGATCAACATGCTCAGTTTGCTTGCATGCACTATAATGTACAATATTCACCACAAAGTAAAAGAAAACTATAGAACAATAACACTATATTGATACATACAATCCGTTTTTTTTATGTTGTAAGTTTCCCAAAGACGTATTTATACGTTTTTGTTTGTTTTTGTTTTTTTATGCTAGAGCATACAGAAGGCTTTGATGCAGCCTCTCAACTGCAAAGAACGGTTGCAGAAATGGTAGTTATTGCACAAACGGCCAGCAGGTGGCAGCAGAGCAAAGGAGATCAACCAGAGCCATCTAGAAAAAAAGCTCAATTACTTACAATTTTGAATAGATTTGTGAAAACTGATGAAGCTTAGCTCTCTTCTAATGCTAACTGCTGCAAAATGGAAACAGATAGAAACATAACTTTTTTTCCTGATGAAAGAAGAGACTTTAATCTTTCTTTTGATAGGTTCCATGCTTTTATAGCAATAGAACACAATATTCTGTGGGCCTTTCAAAATCAGTCAAAATCCAGTAAAACAGCCGGGAGCGAACGGGATTGCGAAATGTGAAAATGGCGGCGAGTGAATGAGTTAAGTTGTCTTTATAAAAAGGATGTGCCGTGTCACGTCTAATTTTGTTACTTTCCACCTCGGTTCTAAATCTCTCCTTGTACACGTTCGCCGGTGTTTAGTTTAAACAGTGAATTAAGCGTTAAGCATTTATGACGTTTTGCCGACATGATTGCGAAATAGGAGCTGGCGAGTGTTTTATTCTGAAAAGTAACCGGAAATGTATTTTGAAACTGCGTCGGTCTTCTTGTCCCGCTCGATGTGTTCTGTGCTAGCTTGCCATTTTGACGGAGGCCAAAGAAAAAAGTAATATAGTACATACTACAAGTTAATTATATACAGTATTTAATACTTTGAAAAAAAAAAAAAAAAAAGTTTAACTCAAGGATTTCAATTCAGCAAAGTCTTGCGAGACTGCTCCAGAATTTGCTTCACCGAGCGCCAGAGAACGTCTGTTAACTTTGGCGTTTTTTTTTTATACATCGTCACCAAATACATCGTTCGTGCCTTTTTAATGAGAGACGCATTAACGGCGCCTTGTAAAAGTTGCATGGGCGTCCTTGTTATTCGGGCACAGAGTGTGCTTGTTTGCCCGAGGACGAGGAGACTTTGGTGTGTTGCTCTTTATCTGCCTGTCATGTCGACTCAAGTGCTGCAGAAGAAAGAGGCAGAATTAAGGCATGCTTTAATAGAGCTCATTCAATTACGGAGACGAACTGTATACAGATCCTGGCTGGATATGACTAATTGTTGAGATAATAATACGCAGCGTGAATCACTGCAGGCTACTTGCGCACGGTGGATTTCTTGGGTTTATGAATATTCCGTTGGTAAAATGACACCCTTTAGCAACATCTGTTGGGATTTGACATTAGGGTGGACCAACTATTGAGGATTTTTTTTTTTGCTCAATGTAGGCTTCTTCCAAATGTGGTTTGGGTTTGGTTAGTTTTGTTTGTTTGCTTTGTTTGGTTTTGTTTTTTTCATGTTTCTTCTTCTTCTTCTTCTTCTTCTTCTTCTTCTTCTTCTTCTTCTTCTTCTTCATCTTCTTCTTCGTCTTCGTCTTCGTCTTCTTCTTCGTCTTCGTCTTCTTCTTCTTCATCGTCTTCGTCTTCTTCATCGTCTTCTTCTTCTTCTTCGTCTTCTTCATCGTCTTCTTCTTCTTCGTCTTCTTCTTCTTTGTCGTCTTCTTCATCGTCTTCTTTTTCTTCTTCTTCTTCTTTTGTCGTCTTCTTCTTCATCTTCTTCTTCTTCTTCTTCTTCTTTGTCGTCTTCTTTGTCGTCTTCTTCTTCATCGTCATCTTCTTCTTCTTCTTCTTCTTCTTCTTCTTCATCGTCATCTTCTTCTTCATCGTCTTCGTCTTCTTCATCGTCTTCTTCTTCTTCTTCGTCTTCTTCTTCTTTGTCGTCTTCTTCATCGTCTTCTTCTTCTTCGTCTTCTTCTTCTTTGTCGTCTTCTTCATCGTCTTCTTTTTCTTCTTCTTCTTCTTCTTCTTTTGTCGTCTTCTTCTTCATCTTCTTCTTCTTCTTCTTCTTCTTTGTCGTCTTCTTTGTCGTCTTCTTCTTCATCGTCATCTTCTTCTTCTTCTTCTTCTTCTTCTTCTTCTTCTTCATCGTCATCTTCTTCTTCATCGTCTTCGTCTTCTTCATCGTCTTCTTCTTCTTCTTCGTCTTCTTCTTCTTTGTCGTCTTCTTCATCGTCTTCTTCTTCTTCGTCTTCTTCTTCTTTGTCGTCTTCTTCATCGTCTTCTTTTTCTTCTTCTTCTTCTTCTTCTTTTGTCGTCTTCTTCTTCATCTTCTTCTTCTTCTTCTTCTTCTTTGTCGTCTTCTTTGTCGTCTTCTTCTTCATCGTCATCTTCTTCTTCTTCTTCTTCTTCTTCTTCTTCTTCATCGTCATCTTCTTCTTCTTCTTCTTCGTCTTCTTCTTCTTCGTCTTCTTCTTCGTCTTCTTCTTCTAGTTACATTTACAATCCCTTAATTGTATCAAGTCTGAGCGATATGAAAACATTTATGTATTGTTGTCGACTCTTGTATAACCCCTTGAAAGTGAATTTGTTTTTGTTTTGTTGAAATGAGTAATAAAAAAAAAATAGTCTTCTTCTTCTTCTTCTTCTTCTTCTTCTTCTTCTTCTTCTTTATGTGACAGTCTCCATTGCGTAATGAGACCAAGTCATTGCACAATCCCACACCAGCTTGCGTCGGAAAAGTTGCCCTTGCCGTACATCGCTCTGACAAACATTCAAAATTTAAACTGTTTATATTTAGCTGCTTCATGACTGAATAATGCGCCCAACCCGCCGTGGATTGCATGCCAAAACCACTGCAGGGTGCCCGCCGTGATAAAAAATAGATACGCATTCCATTCCAGTCTCCCTCTTCCCGCCCCAGCCGATACTCCAAAAACTCTGAAAAACAAAAGCACCTTTCGGGGAACAGTGGCTTGTCCTTGGGGTGCTACCATAAAAAGTCCACCTTCAGTCATTCAGTAAAGTTTTGGCAGTAATGCTATGAAATGTTCCATTACCATTAAAGCAGGGGTGTCCAAACCTTTTTATTTGAGGGCCACATACAGAAAATCAGAAGGACGCAAGGGCCACATAATGATATGAAGAGAAATTGTGTTTAGTCCTAAAAATTGTACAAATAATTTATTTGTGCTTTTGCATATTTAGAAAAATGCTACAGTATATAAAGCAATTTATTTGTAAGATGGCAGTTGGGTTATTATAGTTTTGGAATTTTTCATTTTAGTTTTTATTTAGTTTTGAGTTTTGTTTTTTTAAATTTAGTTTAATTAGTTTTCAGGGTGGTTCTGTTAGTTTTTTTTATTAGTTTTAGTTCTTTAATAAATGCTTAGTTTTAGATTAGTTAGTTAGTTTCAGTGTTAGTTATAGTTTTTTGTTTTTTTTAATGTGTATTACTTGTGCGCAATATTTTTTATTTTGTTTTATTTTAGTTAGTTTTGTACACATAAAATGTAGTTTCAGTTAGTTTTCTTTTTTATTTTATTTTGTTAACGAAATTGTTTTTTGGATTTTTTTTTTTTTTCGTTAATTTTAGTGAACTAAAATAAATTTGAATGGCACCTGTGTTTTTCGACACCCTCCCTTCTTACTTTGACCATCTCCAAACATTTTTGTTTTTATTTGATTTGAACTGAGTCAAATGACATTTTTTAGCATATGTCGCGGGCCACTAAAAAGTGGACGGCGGGCCGCAAATGGCCCCCGGGCCCGAGTTTGGACACCACTGCATTAAAGAAAACCCGGCTAATTGCAAAATAACAGCAAAAGTCTGATCAAGACTGTATGAATTCACTTACAACTTGCTTAACTCAAGTCCTGACATGAAACTGAGCAAAAGAAAAGTGACTATTACTAGAACACAATTCATGCTACATCATTAGCGTCAGAAAATCCATAAGACAACAAACTAAATCCGGTCGTAATGATTCATGGATTTGTAATTAGCATCGAAAGAGATCGACGACAATAACATTATCCCTCCCGAGCTAATCTGTTTCGCCGCAAACGTACACAACGCAGCCACAAAGACAAAAGAGGCGAGTTCTTAGCGTTTACGTTAAACCTGCGTCAATCTGCGGGAGAGCAAACAGATGAGATGCGCCACTTTTCCCCCGATAACGAGCAAAGCGGCCGTCGGCGTCTTAAGTAGCCCCTGATTGACACGCCGTCGCAACTCGGGGTCTCGGGGTAGACGTGTGTCACGAGTTCCCTGCCTTTAATTACAGCTCACGACAATCTCATAGCAGGAGCTGATCCGCCGACTCGTTTTTCCAGAGTGACGTTCGGATGTTACACAAGCGCAGCTGTCCGCATTTACATATCACAGTTGTGCCGTTTATGTTGCGAGCCGAGTGCACGAGATGAAGTCTGTTCGTTAAAAGTTGTCTTTTCCTCTCATTTTGGATGATGAACTTTTTTCTCCCCCAAAACAAATAATAATGTGATAAGAATGAAGATGTAATTTACCATGACTAACGTAACAGAAGATACCTCACAAATCAAATAATGCAGGAATGTTTATCAGAATAATTTTTTATTTTTTTTTCTTCGAAACATTACAGCTCTATTCTTGGAAAATCACAGAAAAAAATAATGAAATGAAATACAAATTAGCTAATGATAATGCCTAAAAAAAACTAGGGATGTAACGATATCCAAACGTCACGATATGAAGCTTATGATACGATAATAATCACAATATTGTGGGGAGTTTGCCGATACAAAAAAAAAGGTCACAATATTGTAAAAAAAAAAAAAAAATTATCATGCTTTTGTACATAACAGCAATGAAAAAGATTATAAAAACATAAATATATACAAAAATAAATAAGATATATAAAAATATTGAGGAGCTTACTTGCTCCTCCACATATTGACTTCGCTTCACAAGCACATTACGACGATCTGTCGATTAGCATAGATTTTAAACGTAGAAGGGCCAAAACATCCCTAATAAAAATTAAATTGTACAAAAAAAAGTAGCCACCAGAGGGTGCTACAACTGCACAAATGGAAATCAATCTGACTTTTTGAAGAAATGTGTTGCTTATAAATATCGTGAACATGACGACGACGATATTGTGGCAGTTTTAATATCACGATATCACGATATTGCCCTTATCGTTACATCCCTAAAAAAACAAAACAGACCTGTATATGTTTTTTTTTCAGATTTGACAGAAAAATTCTGAAGACAAGAAGTAGGTGGGGGCTTTTTTAAGACTGAAAAGAGGCTTCATCCCCAATTCAGTTGAAATCTCGCCAGCTTCTCCGCGCCGTCCCGATTCTCGGTCGGCGGCGAAAGGGCCGTGGCGGCGGGCCATGGCCTGGGATGCCGCTTGCTGACTCAGAAGAGGATTATTAGCATACAGCTGCCACGAGCCCGAGCCAGGCTGCAGCTGCCGACAGGGGAAACGGGAAGCGGGGGAGACTGTAACAAAGGGCTATGTACGCATCCGACCACTGAGAGCGCTATCGCTTTCTCTCGCTCTCTCTCTCTGGATTACAGTTGACAAATATAAACGTCATGGTAGTGAATGAGTTAAAAAATTTTGATAGTTAACGCTTTACAACCCGCAGACGCGAAGTTTTGTCACGTGACACCCGGAAGTTGTCACCCGCAGACGAGAAAACTCGTCAGCTATGTTTTTTTTGTGTTTTTTTTTGTTTTTTCTTAATGAATGGGTGGGTGAGACTCTTGGGCAACTTCACTCTGAGTAGTGAGCCCGTGAAGCACTGTCGTGACGAACTGTGCCCTCTTGATGGCAGTGATGGTCTCTTTACATGAGAAGGATGTGATTTTCCTAGCAAAGAAGAAAAGGTGGGGGAGAAAAGACGGGTGCTAACGGCTAACCGGAGGCCGCTAAAGGCCTTGAAAATGGGTGAAAATGTGCGAAATCTGCTGGGATTCTGGAGTTATCTTGTCAGAAAATGGGTGGGAGGATTTAAAGAGTTAACAACATGACTTTATCTTGGAAAGCTAAAAGTCCAAAAACAAGTGATTTATACTGTTTCCATGACTCAATATCCAAAGACTTAAGGATGCGCTCTTCAAGGAAATTTGCTTAGACCGAATGCTTTTCATCTTGCCCCCACTTCACGCTGCCATTTGTCGTTAGGCGCGTCGTCGAGACTGAATCACATTCCGGCTGCGGGCAGATTGCTTATCTGTCAGCATCAGCCCAAACAGGTCGCTGATGCCGCCGCTTAACGTCGTCTCAGTAAAGGGCCCTCGTCGACGTCAAATCTGTCCCTGCCAGCCCCGTGATGTATCGACGGCGTTTTGTCTCCTCGGAGTCCAATTTTCTGACCAATCCTCCGCCGGGTTATCGGAGCATCGTAAAGAACGTATGACAGGACCCGCGAGCCGAGAGGAACGGGCTTCGGCGAAGCGGCGACGGAATAAATGCACGGCAGCGTAACTTACGGCCTTGAGTCGGCGTTACATGGCCACCTTGAAATCTCGGCGTCAGACGCTCTTCAAGAAGTGGCCGAGTGGAAAAAGGAAATGTTCAAGGAAGAACTCCGGGAAAGTCACTTTACAGTGAAGGAAGTATTTGTCATGGCTCCAGTGCACATAAATAATACTAAATTGGACTTGATCGCCATGTTCCACCCATACAGTTTGCATACTTTATAGTAGCCCATATATGTGGCTCAAAATTTGGTCACGATGTGTCATGTCTGGGGTCACGCCTGGGTTAAGTTTGAGTATGAGTTCATGACCTGTTAAGTTTGAGGTCACTCAAGTGTCTGTTTTCAACTGATGTAACTATCCTCTAGTTTCAACTAGTTTTAGGCTACGTGATGTCAATCTTTAATCCTTTAGGTCAGGGGTGTCCAAACTTTTTCATTTGAGGGCCACATACAGAAACTCAGAAGGACGCAAGGGCCACATCATGTTATGATGAGAAATTGTGTTTGGTCCTAAAAATTGTACAAATAATTTATTTGTGCTTTTGCATATTTAGAAAAATGTTACAGTATATAAACCAATTTATTTGTAATATGGCAGTCGGGTTATTATAGTTTTTTGAATTTTTTATTTTAGTTTTTATTTTGTTTTGAGTTTTTTTTTTTTTAAATGTAGTTAGTTTTTATTATTTTTCAGGGTGGTTCTGTTAGTTTTTTTATTAGTTTTAGACAGTTCTTTAATAAATGTTTTAGTTTAGTTAGTTTCAGTATTAGTTTTATTTTTTTTACGTGTATTACTCGTGCGCAACATTTAAAAAGCACCATGGGCGCGATGTCATCATTCCAGTTTATATCAAAATAAATCTAATAAAAGTCACATTTAAAATCATCCCCAAAGGCTCATGCATTCAATTAATTACCAAAGACTAAAACGAAGGACGTTTGCTATAATTATAGTTTTATTTTAGTTAGTTTTGTAAACCTAAAATGTAGTTTCAGTTAGTTTTCTTTTTTTAAAAAGCATCTTCGTTTTTTGTTTTTATTTCATTAACGAAATTGTTTTTTTGAATTTTAGTTTTTCCATTAGTTTTATTTAACTAAAATAACCTTTAATAGCTCCTGTGTTTTTCGACACCTTCCCTTCTTACTTTGACCATCTCCAAACATTTTTGTTTTGTTTATTTTATTTGAACTGAGTCAAACGCCACTTTTTAGCATATGTCGCGGGCCACTAAAAAAATGGACGGCGGGCCGCAAATGGCCCCCGGGCCGTAGTTTGGACACCCCTGCTTTAGGTGATGTCTGGACCTATGTGATGTCGTTCTTTAGTCCTTTACTTGCTGCAACCAATCAGATCGATTCCCCGTCCGTAGGTGCAGTCTGAGAATTGTGTGCGTTTTGCCGGATTATTGCCCTCTGTCCCTCTGTGCAACTCTCTTTGTTTCTCGTCGAGTCAAGTTTGTTCTACGCCTCTCGATGTGAATAAATAGTGAAAACCTTATTTGTGTCTGCGCTTTGGGAAATCTTTCAGACCAAGTTAATTTTTGAGGGACCTGTGGAAAATGACCACAAAATGGCAGCTTTGAACCAAAATGTCAGAAATTCAGGTATGGCTTTTTCCACTGCTTTTTTTTTATTAGACAAACCTGACTAACTAAAGCTCCTCCCCCCACTAAGATTTCACTAGAATAGGTGAGTTTTTCAGTGAATGACTGAGGATAGTTTCCAACCTGAATTGTGAATGGGTGAATTGACGCATGCTAAACCTCGGATGTGCAGCGGTTCACTGTGGTTGTACAGAGAGGTTGAATTCTGCAAAAGGACCTCCAACGGGCCGTTTTTTTTTTTTTTTAAACCAAAAGTCGACACACAAAGAAGCAAGATCAATACGAAGGTCTGGATAGTGACACCCAAACAAATTAAAATGGCCCCGGTGGCACAATGGCGGCCAATCTATGTTGGGTGGGCCCGATGTCGAGATGGGACGACGGCGAGATGATACCCTCTCTCATTGTTTGCGGCTTAGCGACGCCTCCAGAGGATTCCGGTGGCCAAGATGCCATTAACTGTCTCCGATTGGGCACAATTGCGGAGCGACGAGCTCATTTCTTGCAAAAAGTTCCTTTTCCAATTAATCTTACGGGGGAGGTTGTTTTTTTTTTTTTTTTTTTTTTGGCACTCTCCTGTATGGAGCTCACGAGCACAGGATCCAAAGGAGCTTGCTGGCCGACAATGAATAGGCCTTCGAGGAGACTTATCCGCGCAAGTCACAATGCGACTTGATTATATCTACATAATAGCGCCCGCCATGTTGTTATATCTTATAGAAAATTGTATTTAGAGAATTGCATTTTAAATGAGACAAAAAAAAAAATACTTCTGCAAATATGTTGATAGTTCAATAAAAAATAAAAAAAAATAAAAAATAAATAAATAAAGAGAAAATCCTAGTTGTAATCATCAAACATTTGACTGATGTCAGACTTCCTGTCTCAAATTTGGGAAAAATTTCAGCACCCACTGAAATTCAAACGTTAAAACTACTCATGATGTTTAGTTTGTCTTGTTTTCTCCGAATATTTTTTTTGGGAGGGTTCTGAAGTGGTCCTCAGCTGAAAACAACCTTGAGAGACGCATACAAAGGCAAACGCGCGCATGTGATTAATTCATTTCTGTGCCTGACTGCATGCGGCAAGTGGCGGGGAAATTAATTATAAATTTTGCAGAAGCGCAAAGATGAATGTTTGTTTTGAGAAAAAAACAAAACAAAACACATTGTTGGTACTCTGCCTGTGCGGTGTGTACCTACACGCTCACTGTGGAGGGTCAAAGTTGTTTTAAAGTCAAACGGATTGCAATCGGAATCCTGTGCTCCGTTCGTGCCGATTAGGTCAAATGTAGAGCAAAAGAGCGGATGAATAATTGATTCATTGTGGTTACTTTACAAATCGCTCCAGATACATTCGGGTTATGTGGCCTGTTAATTTGACTGATCTTTTTTTTTTTTATAATTTTGAATTAAAACTAATTGGAAATCATCATTTTTGGAATGAACTGATGAACAAATGTTAATATAAAAAAAAGGGAAAAAAAAGAAAAATTATTCACCAAGAAACTGTGGAGCTCGATTAAGAATTTCAAATACATGTGTAAATGCAAGATTAGTAATAGTTATGAAATGGCAGCGTAGTTTATAGTTATTGCACGGCGGGCCGCAACGATACACACACACACACACATATATATATATATATATATATATATATATATATATATATATATATATATATATATATATATATATGTCAGTAATAATAACATATTTTTGTAAATATATGCATAATTCCTTGTTATTGTATGTATATTTCTTTTTTCTTTTTTACTTATTGATTGTTACGACCAAAAAACTAAACTAAACTAAAAAAAAAAAAACATTTTTTTTTTTTTTTTTTTTTTTGTAATTTTATGTCTAATTTACACAGTATTACACGGTAATCTCATTTTGCAGCAGGTCACACTGACCCATGCACATCTTTGGCGTATCAAAGACACAAACTTAAGAGGAGGCTTTATACAAATGACACAGACGTACGTCATCTCTTCCGTGGCTCGAACAAAAGTCTTTGCCGTGTTAAGAAGCGCTCCATTGTGATGCGACTGCAGCTTCCCGAGCCAGAAGATCTCACAGTAATGGGGACTTCATCTTTTTTTCTTTCTTTTTTGGGGACTATTCTATTAAAGGTTCCAGTGACTGAGGTCCCAGTGGTACCCATTACAGCGGCCGAGTCGTCATTAATCACTGACGAGTAAGCATTTCAACGCAGAGTCCGCCTTGACTTTGCAATAGCCATTCATTAGCACTTTCCGCCGCTGTCTCTTTTCTTAGCATCTGCAGCCCCACCCCCCCTAAGTCCCCCCCCCCACCCACATTTCCCCGCTATCCCACCTGGAGTTGGTCCTTTTCTTGCTGACGTACCTGCTTTTGAGTCACTGCGTTGTGCGAGGGGAGCAGGCTGCTTCTTAGCTTTCCGAGTCGGCTACAGAAAACATTTCTAAGAGAACCGCTGCAAAGTATCCAAGAATTTTGTAAATTGGATGATGGGTTGTGGAGGAATTGACCTATTTGTGTGTGCAGGGGGGGGGGGGGGAAGAAGCCTTTTTGGGGATTGTTTGGATGTGATATTGAAAATGAAAAAGCTGGTCAAAATGTTTTCCAATCGACCAAAATTAGGAGGCATACTGTAAGTAACAGCCCAAGACCTACAAAAAAAGTCTCTTGGAGCCATACCCTGAACCCAACATATCCACCATGTTTAATTTCCTTTAAAAAAAAAATAAAAAATGTCTGTTTTATTAAAATCCCCAGGCGAGTTCATCGAAACATATTAAAATGAAATTTACCTTCAGCGTTTTCATTTTATCAAACGCTGCTGCCATTGTGACACACAGATTATGAGCCAAAAATACACAAAATTCACTAGGAGTAAATGGAGGATAAGACATTTTGCTTTCAAACTATGTTCATGCACAAGTAATTTGTGCAGCAAATTAGTGTCTATGAGTTTGTGTCTGTTACCAACCAAAACAAAATGGAAGTTAAAACCTACAACAAATGGAAGAGTCAAGTTATTTTATATGCATAGTCCTAAGAAAAGAGTCCCAAAGGGCTTCACAGGTCCCAAGTTGTCAATGATTCGAGGCAAGGAAAAATTCTAAATCCCATTTCGGGGGAAAAGAAGAAAAAATTCAAATGCTAGCATTCAGGTTTCAGCATTCCCACGCAATTTCTCCACAAATTGCACTTCGTCTAGTTGTGGGAATGCTGAAGCATTCGCACATATGTTATTGTGATTTTTATTCTCCACACTTCTTTGCTGCCAAACAACCCCCATATAATACTTCCAATTTACATTGTTCAAATTTCAACTAGCTTTAAAAATTCACCCCTCCCGGGGTATATATTGTCTGAGTCAACATTACTTACAGTATTTGCACAATTTAACATTTAATATCAACTTTTCCCCATTCATTTTCAATGGGACAGACATTGAACTTTCCACGTCTACTTCCATACATATAACTTCTCATTGCCAGGTTGGTCTTGTCCAGTAACCAGGTTAGAATTTCATAATTTATCTCTCAATTTACTTCATAAGCATTCCACATGCATTCAAATGTTAGCATTCAGGTTTCAGCATTCCCACGCAATTTCTCCACAAATTGCACTTCGTCTAGTTCTTACTATTTTTGCATCGCCAAGTATTGTTTTTTTTTTGTAAATCTCAGCCTGTCAACTGAATAAGAGTTGTCTCCGTGTCACAATCAGATCCAAAAACGCGTGCAAGGAAAATCCTATTTTACAACCCCCGGCTATTGTTTGTGCCAACACGAGTGTCAAAACGGCGTCAGGCTCCATAAGCAAGAGTGAAGCGTGGATTCACAGTCGACCTCCCGCTTTGAAGCGGGAAGCATACGCGACGTTAGACAGATGGCAGACGCCGTTGCGAGCTCAGTGTGACTATTATTGTGGATAAATATCAACATACCGAGTTGCGAGGTATATGCGACCTGATTTCATTTTGCAAGACACTTGCACCGCAATCCGTAGACCGCCGCAAGCCCAAGCCAAATTCCAAATGGTCCCACTCAAGTGGCGTTGGGGAAAAAACTACGAATCCCCGAGGGCTGCTTTGCATGCGTCAAACTGTGATTCGCCTGCACGGCTAAAAAAGGTACCGTCAAAGAACCGGTGCTGTTTTTCTTTTTCTTTTTTCTCTGACGAAGTTCTATTTTTGGTTGTTTTTGTAGCCCACCAATGTACGATAAAGCCCTGCGTAAGTGCTTCCGTCAGCAGGCGCACAGCAAATGAGTTTGGAAGCGAGGAATATTCCCAGCTAATGGCCGATGGATCCTACCAGAAATCTTTGATCTGCGCTCGCCTGCTAATTCATTGGATCAACTCGAGCTTTTCATGATCAAACACTGTTTTAAACTCACTTGGCACTGGTATAACATACATGACGAAAAATGCAATATAAAATTCAGATAATTTCATGAAAAAAAATGTAGACTATGGAAGGTAAAAATAATAACTTGTATAACACAAATTTCAAAATAAAACATTTTTTTTTTTTACAATTAGAGTGAGAGTGAATTAAAATAGGACTCAACAGAAATTACATACAAAAGTGCACTGCAAATTTAAGCTATCTAACCTCGACTTAAAGACTTGTATCAAGCCATAAATTCTTATTGATCTTGTTATGAGAATTATTTACGATACAAGAGCAGAATTTCTAAGATTATTAATCTTGTTTTAAGATTATTTGTCTTTTATTTCTTACTTAGTTTGTAAATCCTAAAATTAGTTAATTTTCACGCATAATAAGCTAAAATGCTCTCAGAGTCTATGTTCACTAAAAAAACAAATCAGATATCTAAACCTCGACTTAAATGCTTATATCAAGCCATAGTCTTATATATATATTATATATTTTGCAAGAGCAGAATTTCCATGATTATTAAGATTATTTGTTTCATTTCTCACTTAGTTTGTAAATCTTAAAATTGGTTAATTTTTATGCACAATAAGCTAAAACAACCCTACAACATACTGTTGCATTTTATTGTAAAAAAAAAAAAAAAAAAATCCTGGTCATACTTACTAAGCTCATAGCATATAGCTTATTTTAAGATTTAATTTCCTTGATTTGTTGCTTAGAATAAGTGTTTTAAGCTCATTTTAAGATTAATATGGAGCAACACGTTTTTTTCTTATTTCAAGAAATCTAAGTAAGTTAAAGTATCTTGCTGCACTGGCAGATAATTTCACTTGTTTCTAGTAAATCTACACGAAGAACAAGTGTATTTTATATCATATTAAGCAGACGTGTTTTTGCAGTGTGAAACGTAGATTCCATCATACGTACATATAATAGTCAAAATAATAATCTCCACAAAGCAACAAATACTCAAAACATCTCCATCAAATTTGTAAACTGTATTATTTAAAGGCAAATGCTTTTATATAAGCGTGTTAAAAGTCAGCTGTGGCCCTAAGACAACTCGACTGCGTCAATAAAAGAGGAGGAAATGCTGTTTCCATGTCTTTTTTTTTTCTTTCTTTTTTTTAAAACGCTTGGAAAACATGAAGCCTCCTTTTGAGCCTCTCCCGCTCTGTTCTTGATTCAACAGCCGATTTAACATTCGACCCAGTTTCTGCGAGGATCTCCGCCGGGACGCAACCCAAAAGTGTCATGCAGCAGAACCGGAATAATAAAGGCCCCTCACTGCGGAAAATGAAAGCGAAAACGACCCCCAACTACTCCCCCATCCCAACTCCCAGTCTTCATATGCGATGGATGAACAAACAGCGCAGGCGTTAGCGTCACTCGGCGTGGATGATCTGCTTATCTGCAACGCGCACACAACAGGCATTTTTTTTTTTTTTTTTTTTACAATCAATTTCCAAAAGAGGGGCACGGAAACAATCAGCGTACAGTCGGCGTGACGATAATTCCGCCACATCTCATATTGAACGTACTGTCAAATGACATCCAGCCATTCATTCCAAACCGCCGGCACCAATGTAATTACGATTATGATTTTGTGTAATTAGTGTGCGTCGCACGAGGGTAGTCAACGAGTGCCAAGACCCGATGGGGAATTTTTGACTCGAGTTAGCAAAGTACACGTCGTCGCAGCCTGTATGCTAACATCTTCGTCTGATATTGATTAGTGTATGACAAGGGGTGTCCAAACTTTTTCATTTGAGGGCCACATACAGAAAATCAGAAGGACGCAAGGGCCACATCATGTTATGAAGAGAAATTGTGTTTAGTCCGAAAAATTGTACAAATCATTTATTTGTGCTTTTGCATATTTAGAAAATGCTACAGTAAACCAATTTATTTGTATTATGGCAGTAGGGTTATTATAGTTTTGCAATTTTTCATTTTAGTTTTATTAGTTTTATTTTTTTTTTTATTAGTTTTTATTTAGTTTTTTAATTTTTTTTTTTTTTTTTTTATTTAGTTAGTTTTAATTAGTTTTCAGAGTGGTTCTGTTAGTTTTTTTATTAGTTTTAGTTCTTTAATAAATGCTTAGTTTTAGTTTAGTTAGTTAGTTTCAGCATTAGTTTTAATTTTTTTTATTTTTATTTTTTTTAGTTAGTTTTGTAAACATAAAATGTAGTTTCAGTTAGTTTTCTTTTTTTTACAAAGCATCTTCATTTTTATTTTATTTTGTTAACGAAATTGTTTTTTTTATTTTATTTTTTTCGTTAATTTTAGTTTACTGAAATAAACTTTAATTTTCTTTAAAGTATTTCGACACCCTCCCTTCTTACTTTGACCATCTCCAAACCTTTTTGTTTTTATTTTATTTGAACTGAGTCAAATGCCATTTTTTAGCATATGTCTCGGGCCACTAAAAAGTGGACGGTGGGCCGCAAATGGCCCCCGGGCCGTAGTTTGGGTCGAGTTAACCTTCAACACATGGCGAAATTGAAGCATTTAATGTCGCACTGTTCTGACTTTGCAGCCTGAAATGCAAAGGAAATTTAACAAACCGACAGCAGATTCCCAATCGACCCTGGAAAAAGGCAGAATTTGCAAATCCAGGGCTCATTTTTTTGTTCCCAAAAGGTGGACACCTTACCCAACTTTTTGCATGAGATTATTTTTTTTTTATGTGGATTCTTCTGTTCTTTTTTGCAGTAATTGATAGCGCTCACAAAGGACTGCTGGGCTTTCTCTGAGGTCGCTTGTCTGTCACTATTTGAGAGTCTTTGTGGCCAGTTAAACCGGCTCTGTCGGTCTGTCTCTTTGTCATCGCCTTGTCTGTCACCGGTGGGGAATTCGAGACATTTGGGCCGTCCTCGCTCTTTGGAGAAAAAATCTTTGGATAGCTCTGCTTTATTCCGGAGACTCTTGCAAGACTGCAAACTTTCCTTTTGGGTGTTTTATAATAACGTTATATCAGAATTGAAGCATTTTTTTGCTTGAAATGTGCCAGTTGACAGCCACCATTCTCCAATATTGTGCAATTTCGCGTCACCTTTCTGCCTTGGAAACGTGGTTTGGTAGCAATCCGAATAACAAAAAAAAAAAAAAGTTTGTCTTTGAAGAACTCGTGGAAATGGTAAATGAGCAAAATGCCAAACCTCCTTTGGCTTGTCTGGCATGACCTCTTTAGGTCGACTCATAATTGGCATGCCTACCAAATTTCGTGTAATTTAATCCAGGGGTGTCCAAACTTTTTCATTTGAGGGCCACATACAGAAAATCAGAAGGACGCAAGGGCCACATCATGTTAGGAAGAAGAAATTGAGTTTAGTCCTAAAAATTGTACAAATAATTTATTTGCAATAAGGCAGTTGGGTTATTATAGTTTTGGAAATTTTCATTTGAGTTTTTATTTAGTTTTTTTAAATTAATTAGTTTTCAGGGTGGTTCTGTTAGTTTTTTATTTGTTTTAGTTCTTTAATAAATGCTTAGTTTTAGTTTAGTTAGTTTCAGTATTAGTTTTAGTTTTTTTTTTTTTTTATGTGTGTATCTTGTTCACAATATTTAAAAAACACCAAGGGTGTGACGTCATTATTCCGGTTTATATCAAAATAAATCTACTCATGCATTCAATTAATTACCAAAGACTAAAACGAAGGACATTTTAGCTATAATTAGTTAGTTTTATTTGAGTTAGTTTTGTAAACATCAAATGTAGTTTCAGTTTATTAGTTTGTTAGTTTATTTTATTTCGTTAACGAAATTGTTGTTTTGAATTTTAGTTTTTTCGTTAGTTTTAGTGAACTAAAATAACCTTTAATAGCACTTGTGTTTTTCGACACCCTCCCTTCTTACTTTGACCATCTCCAAACATTTTTGTTTTTATTTGATTTGAACTGAGTCAAATGCCATTTTTTAAGCATATGTCGCGGGGCCACTAAAAAATGGACGTCGGGCCGCAAATGGCCCCCTGGGCCGTAGTTTGGACACCCCTGATTGAGTTCAAACTGCCTCTGGTGACTGCACGCAAAATGGCTGCTTCAAACCGAAGCGCCAGACTTCCCGGCTCGTTTCTTGAGACTATTTTGTGGGTCTACACACGATAGTCATGCCTACCAAATTTCATTCTTCACGGGCTGTAGTGTGAGACGCACCCAAAACTGAACACTTGCAATGTAAAGCGAGTGCGCGGCATCATCACAAACAAGCTGTTCAAAAAAATAATAATTATCCAGGCCAACTTGCTGTAAATGAAATTGCCTGCGTTGTTGTTGTCTTGTGTGAGTTTCACTCAATCCAGTCTCCAAAGCGTTACGGCTATAATTAGCCTAGATTCATCAGAAGGCGACTTGGGAAAGGAAATGTGTGGATTGTGATCATATCATATTAATATGAAGAAAACCTCGTTTCTTGTCATGCAAAGCCGAGTTTTTGGTTGAGATGAGTTGAGTGGGCCAACTTGGTCCCTCAATCAACAATTTGACAAGAATTCTGCTTGCTTTCTTACAAAAACATAAACAGGGTTACACAGAGAAGAAGTATAAGCCCCGTGCCACAAAAGCTTTTTTTTTTTTTTGAACAATGTTAAATTTAACAAGACAGCATGGAAGTTAATTTCCACATGAAACGAATTTGCTGAGCGCAGAAAGTGCGGCGAAAGTGGAACAAACTTTTCCCTCATAATTCGGGCCAATGTGTTCCCACCCTTTGCCAAAGCGCTGTGGTTTTTGTTTGTTTGTTTTTTTTTCCCCTCGCCACCATGCCAGTGATGCCTTTGTTTGAACCTTCTCTATTAATTTGGGACAAAGATGGAGCACTTCCAAAGTTAAACTCGGCCCTCTTTTATGTTGCGGGTCAAAGTGACCCATTTTAAAGCACGCTTCTGCTTTATTTGTATGTGGCAATTAATTGACATTAAAACTGAACTTATTTTTTTTTTTTATTAAAAAAAAATTGGGGCTAAAGACTGAGACTGGCTGACACTTTTGGACAATCCAACACAGCGTGGGTCAACATTTGCCGTAAATGAACACAACAACTTTCAGGAGTTGATGTTTTACGGGAAATAACACCTTTGTGAGCTGACTCGCGGGCACTAACAAAGGCATGTCATGTATTTGGCCGCATGGACCCCCGGGGTGTGCGTGCGTGTGTGCGTGTGTGTATGTGTGTGTGTGTGTGGGGGGGTCTTGGCAATTCAGGACCAGGCCCCGTTTGATCTATAGAGAACACAGTGGAGATGTCAGCGCTGGGAACGGTTATTTCCCCAGGGGGGAAGCAGCCACAATCGCTGCGCCTAAAAATATATTACAGGTATAAAAGTCAGATGTGAATAGCAGAACGGCTTTGAAATGTGAAATTAGTGTCCGCTCTCCTTCTTCGCCCGTCGCCGATACGAATAATGCTCAACGTTGCGCTGTCCTCTCGTCCCTCCTCCTGCTTAATTATCCGATCAATCCGATTCTGGATGGACGATGCTCCGCTTCCGACCTTGTGCCTGACTGTGAGATTTGACCTCTCAAGTCTTTTGACTTTTTTTTTTTTTTTTTAAATTTCATTCAATAACCGGTTCAGTTGATTTCTCGTGAATTGCAAAATGAAAACATTTTTCTTTAACTCATTCACTACCATTGACAGAAAAAGACGTCAAATGATGCATTTCTGCTGGGCTGGCAGTGAATGTGTTAAATGTTTGGAGGCAGCATGGAGGTCACTTTGACATTTGCAGATTTGACTCACAGTTTTGAGATTGGGGATATTAAATAAGTGTTTAGTACGTTTTTATTACATTGGGTAATTGGCTTCACAATTCAACGCCTTCTTAAAATAATCGCCTAAGTCTTTTTTTTTTTTTTTTTTTCAGATTTGCATCATGAGGAGATGTATTATTTTTGCCAACAAAAAATGACTTCAGAAATTATTTTAAGAGGGTGACAAATTAATGAGAAATTGTAATTCCGTTATAAAAGTACACGGTTACGTTTCTTTATTTTTATTTTTTTTGCATTTTTTTCTCTCGCTAAAGAACTTGTTCATTGTTTTATCAATACAAAAAAACAAAAAGATAACACTAAAAATAAAAAAAGGTACATATTTATTTTATGAAATAATTGATTCAATAATTCAAATTAAGAAGTCACTGTTGATATAGTTTTTGTTTTGGATGATGTTGATGTCAGTTGCTATGTCCCGTGATGATTATGTATGATGATGTATTAGCCACTCTTAGTTCATCTCGTCTTTTGCAGTTACCATGCCCCTTTGATGAAAATGTGATAATGTGGTTCAGTTCCTATGCAGTTGCTATGTGCCTTTATTAGTCACGTTTAGTTTGTTTAGTGAGTCTTATTTTTTTGGGTTGGGTCATTGTGTTATAATGTTGATGTTGTCAGTTTCTATGTCCACTGGAATGATACTTGTAGTTGCTATGCGGTTGCTATGCCCCTTGATGATAATGTATGATGATGTATTAGCCACTCTTAGTTCATCTCGTCTTTTGCAGTTACTATGCCCGTTTGATGATAATGTGATAATATGTACAGTTACTATGCAGTTGCTATGTGCCTTTATTAGTCATGCTTAGTTGGTTTAGTCACTCTTATTTTTTTGGGGTTGGGTCATTGTGTTATAATGTTGATGTTGTCAGTTTCTATGTCGACTGGAATGATACTTGTATTTGCTATGCAGTTGCTATGCCCCTTGATGATAATGTATGATGATGTATTAGCCACTCTTAGTTCATCTCGTTTTTTGCATTTACCGCGCCCCTTTGATGATAATGTGGTCAGTTACTATGCAGTTGCAGTTTCCCACTCAGTTACAGTGTCTGTGCGGATGGTTATCTTTCTCTATGGCAACCAATCCTCGGTTTAGTCCGGTCAGCCTGTATTAACGTCAACTGAAGCGTAAACAGTTTAGAAAATGGATGGATGAGTCCTGATTAAATTCATTTGGGAAAAAAAATACAGTTAAAAAAATAATTAAATATCATCTTACTCATAGAATAAACCTTATTTGGCTTATCTGTCCATTTAAAAAATTAAATATGGTGAAAAATAGACTGAACAATGCGTATCCTTGTCCTCAATGTCCAAATAGAAGCACTGAGATGTGCCAACATCTCCAGACTAATTTTGCCTTCCATTTCCTCGTTCTTGTAATGTTCGACCGCCCGATGACTTTGGCAAACACCATCAATGAACTCCAGCGGCAGGTCGGCCTCGTCAATCAAATTGCGAGACATTCGTAACTCCGCCTTTTTATCACACTGCGTCCGTTCCACCGACTCTCCATCAAGATGGCAAAGAGCACTTATGGGGCAGGTGATCGGAAGGGGGGGGGGGGTGGCGAAGAAAAATCACCCACAGTACTTCCCAGAGCTGGGCTGGGAGTTGACAAATGGTCGGGTCGGGCGCCGAAGTGATTCGGCCACATCGGTAATACGAATGATGAATACGACTGGCGTCACGTTGGCGTTCATCGTTCACGGTGGAGCGAGACATCACCCTGAAGACCTCGGATGACCATGTGTGCGTTTTACCAACTCACTTGAAAGTACTCAAACTTCAGGAATGTGCAGATAACTTTTCAAATTTAGAGATTAAAAGTCAAAAAGTCTTTAGGGAAAAAAATACATCTGAAAAATGTACATTAGTACAGTCATAATTAGGGGTGTGCTCAAAAAAATGGATACGGCAATATATCGTTGCGGGCCTCATTACAATACATGTATCGATACGCAGGCGAGAGAATCGATATTGCTCGATAACTTTAAATAGGTAGTTAACGTTTGCCTTTGCAGCTTGCGTTGTACCGAAAAAAATAAAAACCAGCAGCGTCTTTGAAGTTAATTGCCTTCAATTAATGTAAAAAATAGCTCACCAGTGATTGGACACTGCTAAGAAAACTTAAAGCAGAGGAAGAATATCAACATTTATTTACTTATAAACTTAACGTGGAACATGTGTCTTAATGTACCATCCATCCATCCATCCATCTTATTTTTACTCATATCAGCTCATGGCTATTAATAAATTTTCCCGGTGTGTCTGCGAAAACTGCTCCTTAGTCTGCAGTGTGTACACATTTCGACCAGGCATGCCGCTTGGTGGTCAAACAGAAGAGCTACTAACAAAAACAATTTTTGTCATCCATAGCATAATAAACATATCCTTTAGGTATACATATGACTGTTATTATCAAATGCAAGTAAATGAATGTGAAATATCGGGATACGTATCGCCTTGAAAATCAAGAATTGGGATACAATATGTATCGCTTTACGTATCGAATCGTGGCCCCTGTATCGTGATACGTATCATATCGGTTTGTTTTTTTTTATAAAAATACAAGTAAATGAATGTGAAATATCGGGATACGTATCGCCTTGAAGATCAAGTATTGGGATACACATGTATCGCGATACGTATCGAATCGCGGCCCCTGTATCGTGATACGTATCATATCGGTTTGTTTTTTTTATAAAAATACAAGTAAATGAAAGTGAAATATCGGGATACGTATCGCCTTGAAGATCAAGTATACATATGTATCGTGATACGTATCGTATCGCGAGGTTGGCGGCAAAAACCCACCCCTGGTCATAATACTTTTTTACTTCCCACTACCGATTGATCAGCACAGAATGGCGTCATATTTGGAAATGGAACAGTTTCCCAGGATAGATTTTTATTGGCGTGACGGAGCTCTGCCAGTTACATAACATTGAGGGGGTAAAAAAACCGCGAGATATCTGGATAGGACGCAAGGGAAAAAGGGAAGCAGCTGATTGGCTAACGTAGCTGGAACGAGACTCCATCTGACACCCGGAGCGGATGAAATGCTGCTGATTGAATCCAAGTCCCGTTTTTAATTATTTTCCTCAATGTTGCATACTAAGCTTGCGCGTAACATAACGTGCCAGCCGCTGCGCTCGCGGGGGTGATAGATTTCAAAGCGGGGCGGCGCATCAATCACTGTCCCGAGGTGATTGGTTGTTTGTGTGTGTTTGTGTGTGAGTGTGTGGCGGCGGGCCCTCCATCTTGAACATGCGAAGGACGGCTGATTGCTCCCTCTGCCTTTCGACATTCATTGGGGCAAGCCGACGCTCGTCTTACGAAGCCCGAGCTCAGGGATGAAATTCTTATTTACACTTGGACTGGGACTGTCCCAGTTGTGCTTGATGGCGTTTTGGTGTCTCTGAACCGAATTATCTGGCCATGTTTTCTGTTGTTCGTGTGTTCCTGCATCTACAGATAGCAAATTAACTCTTTGACCGCCAAAAACGTTGAATGACGTATTCCAAAATCCAAATGAATGCCGCCAAATACGGTAATTTACGTTTATTACGTTTTTGTTTGGGTTTTTTCCACTCAATGGGCAACGCAACGTCTTGTGCAGCATTGCCTTGTCACTATACAAAAAATAATAGTGTCAAAGTCACTATTGTGGAAAAAATAATAAAAAATGACTATTTTTGTATTTTCGCTTATGTCACTCAAATGACCTAATTTCAAATGGTGATTACTAAAGAACAGAATAAGGTAGAAACATTCTTTTTTTTTCTCATGAAACAATTGAATCCAATCTTTCATATGGTATCCACCATATTTATGTCGTCATACCGCACAATATTTTGTTTGCTTTGAAAGACGAGTGAAAATGCTCCAAATCTGTTGGCACTGTTGGGGGTTTTTTGGATAACGTTTGGCAGTTAAAGAGTTAACGTGTTTGAATTATTCTTTTTAAAAGTTTTTTTGTTAGTTTTTTTTTTTTTTTGCTTCTTAGTTTTTGTTCCTCCGAACTAGGTCCTAGTTTATGTGCAGCTGACTGGTGCAGAGCAATGTATCGACCCTGTGAATTCTGCCTAGCAACAACTGGGAACATACAGCTCCATTTTGGATGGATTTCTCTGCTCTTCAGTCTTCACCTCATCTTGGAGATAGCTATGACTGAGACATGTTGATTTTGCCTAGCAAGTATAAGGAACAATTTGTTATGTGCTGAGATTTGAACTATTCATTCACATCGAGAGGCGTGGAACAAACTGGACTAGATGAGAAACAACGAGAGCCGCACACAGGAACAGTGGTAATAATCCGACAAACACACACACACTTCTCAGACCGCTACTACAGACAGTGAATCGATCTGATCGATTGTGACTAAGTAAAGGATTAAAGATTCACATCACATAGCTGTCACATAACTTAAAACCAGTTGAAACTGGATGCGGTTACATCAATTCAAAACAGACTCAAACTTAACCCCGGCGTGACCCCAGACATGACATTGCTTTTCTCTAGTGTGTTTTTTTTTTTTCTCTACCGTCCCTAGTCTTGATGCAACCCTGTCACGATAGTAGGTCGACTTTTACCGTATGCCAATCAAGGTATTTCTTCCATCATCAGCCCGGCTTTTCTATGCGCAGGAAAAAAAGTCAACGTTTGGCTCATGTTTAATACCTCCAGATGGCCTTTCCGTTGTTTGATGCTATTCTTCTCCAACGTGGCAAAAAAAGCAAAGCATGTGGGTGTTCGGGC
This sequence comes from Festucalex cinctus, assembly GCF_051991245.1. Classification (NCBI taxonomy): domain Eukaryota; kingdom Metazoa; phylum Chordata; class Actinopteri; order Syngnathiformes; family Syngnathidae; genus Festucalex; species Festucalex cinctus. Next base: position 23,547,006 of record NC_135426.1, read on the forward strand.
TCTCGACGGTTCTGTATATTTTCAGTGCGTTGCCGTGGCCTTCGGAGGATTAGTCACGGGGCTGTGAGCATTACCGGAGTGGAATTAGGACCCCGCTGTGTTTGCAAGCAGCGCGAGCAGCACACAATCTTCGCAAACAAAAGAGAGCAGGAGGAGGATTGGGCTTCTGTTAACTACTTCTCAAATTGGGGCTGCGAGCCATTTGCAATCAACTATTATCTTGTGTCATGCTTTAAAAAGTGTAGAAGACCAGTAACAAAAGATCCTATGACCACATTCTTTTTTTAGTGGTTACTACAGTGGACAGCTATTAAAACTTTGTTTTCTCTGATATAAATGAACTTTTTTTGCCACAGTTGGCCATTGCCACGCTAGTGTCCACTCCAGTGGACACTAGCGTAGTCTTGACATACATTGCCAACCAGTGGTCAACGTTTTTAAGTGCAAAAAAAAAAAAAAAGAAGACCAACAACAAGATGGCCGACAGAAGTTCTGGTGTGACGTGCAAGGAAGGAATAAGTGTCTATTCCAGCATGCCCTTGCAAGTAAAAAAAAATATATTGGGACATAAAGCAACAACTAAGGAGCAATAAAATTAAATAAACACGACATATAACATTGTCTTTTGTTTACATCATTTTTTTATTCTTCTTTCCTTACAAACGTATTTCATTAGTTAGACTTAGACTTAGACTTGACTTTATTGATCCCTTTGGGTTTGGCTCCCTCTGGGAAATTTACATGTCCAGCAGCAATGAGAACAGATAACAAAATAATTAAATCAATCAATAAATAAGGTTATCACACCAGAGACTGAATTAATAATAATAATAATAATAATAATAATAAGAAGAAGAAGAAGAAGAAGAATTCATTCAATCAATAAATAAGGTTATTATACCAGAGATTGAATTAATAATAATAAAAATAATAATAATAATGATATAATAAAAAATAAAAATTCAATCAATCAATAAATAAGGTTATTACACCAGAGACTGAATTAATAATAATGCACATTATCCATCTTAGTAGACATGTCACCATGTCGCCTTGAAAAAATATATTATATATATATTATATATATTATTTTTTTTTCATGCAGAAAAATACAAAGTAAAAACCGCCTCCAAGGTAGACTTTATGCAGTAAAATTGCTAGCCCAGTACTTATTAGTGTGTGTCAGACACTTTAAAAAAAAAAAAAAAAACTAATGGAGAAAAATAACTCATACTGAATTTTTAATGCAATTCTGTCATCAGTGTGTTTGAGAAGTTCATGTGTCTGTGTAACCAAAAAAAAAGAACAGAGTTGATGCTTTCATCAGGTGAACTCTCACCTTTCAGGTGAATTTATTACGCCTTGATCTTCTATGCAGTCGTCGTCAAAAAAAAAAACAAGACGGGCTTTGATCAGCGGCACCCAAAAAAAAAAGCCCTGACAGCATTTTGAGGCGGAATTTGCCGTCATGTTCGACTAAGCAATTGTTTGATTTTGTTTTTCGGATGCATCGACCACGGGACAACAAGCCAAGCGTTGGCTTCATGAAATATTTAGTCAGTTAAGGCCACAAAGGCCCAAATGTCCACTGTTGAATTGAATTGTTTTCAGGCCAGGTGCTTGTGTTCCACTTCCCACTTTCCCAACTCTCGATCCGTGCTTGCAAATACCTTCCGACTCAGCTCGGTGGTGTGAAATCTGCCCGGGAGCCACGTTGCTCAAATTCACCCGCAGTCGTGTCTCGTTAGCTTACAGCATTAGCTAACGTAATAACCGCCGGTCACCAGAATGACTGGCGATTAAATTTGATATAGTTGTAGTTCCTGGTGAGAATTTATTGTATAAATGATTTTCAGAGAAATTGTAGTATTCCGGTTTTTAATAAATTTTGAAGATCTGCTCCCAATAACGTGTAAATACGTTTTTTTTTTATGTTTTAAGTGTCCGAAAGACGTATTTATACGTTTTTTTTTGTTTTGTTTTTTCATGCTAGAGCATACAGAAGGCTTTGATGCAGCCTCTCAACTGCAAAGAACGGTTGCAGAAATGGTAGTTATTACACAAACGGCCAGAAGGTGGCAGCAGAGCAAAGGAGATCAACCAGAGCCATGTGGGAAAAAAAGCTCAATTACTATTTTAAAGAGATTTGTGAAAACTGATAAAACTTAGCTCTCTTCTAATGCTAATTGCTGCAAAACGGAAACAGATAGAAACATACTTTTTTTTTTTTCCTGATGAAAGAAGAGACTTTAATCTTTCTTTTGGTAGGTTCCATGCTTTTATAGCAATAGAACACAATATTCTGTGGGCCTTGCAAAATCAGTCCAAATCCAGTAAAACAGCCGGGATTGCTTCTGTGAAAATGGCTGCAAGTGAATGAGTTAAGCTGTACAGTAATTACAATATAGCTTTAACTCTGCAAAGCCTGAACCATCAAACGATGGACAAAAATTCAAAATCTTTGAGACTGGATTTCCATATTGATTTTGTATCGTGTCATATACTGTTTGTACCGAACATGTATTGTTTTCTTTTTCTTACTGTACTTGAAGCAAATTTATTCTTCAGAAAACACCATCCGCATTTTATTAAATAGTTCACTAATTAGAATTTGAAACAGTCTCTTTAATTGTTTATCCGTTTTTTTTTGTTTGCTAAGAATCTCCCAAGGACACCGCGAGCATGTTGGGATCAAAACGTCGACAGGCTTTTGCTTGGGATGACGCTGCCGGCGGCGTTCGCCTCGTTTTTCCCTTCTCCTTGATCTGATTCCCGACGCATCGCCCGGGAAGGTGAAGTTCGCAAAACATACAGTGCACAGTTTAATGATGTGTTCTACTTCGACCTGGCGACGAGCGTGACTTTTTGAATAATATATCGCCCTATATAACGAGTGATTGATCTTGACTTGATATGCGGTGAGGGGCCTCCCACACCGCTACATGAACAATGCCTCTATTAAAAAGTCATTGGAAATTACAGGGATACTTCACTTATTTAGCCCATTATAGCAATAAAAAGTGAATATTTTGTCTATCATTAATTTGCTACTTTCATTATTTTTCACGTACAATTAGTACCTTTCAAAACACATCTTGCAACTTGCTGTCGACTGCAAAAATGACATCACAAGGGGCTCAGGTAACCAATCACAGCTCGGCTTGTGAATGTCACATGACCAAACCTAGAAAACAGGTGCGCTGTGATTGGTTACCTGAGCCCTTGTGATGTCGTTTTCAGTCGACAGCAACTTGCAAAATGTGTTTTTAAAGGTGCTATAATTGCGCGTGAAAAATAATGAAAATGTCACTTTTATTCTAGGCAAAATATTAATGTTTGACTGCCAAAAAAGTATCCCTTTAATTGGGCTGCTTGTTGCTAGGCAGAATACCAGTTCAAATTGTGCTGAAATGAATGTTTGAGAATACATGTATCGTACTCAAACGTTAAAAACAACAAATACTGTGTACAGGGTTTAAAAAAAGGAAAGAAAAAAATGAAGCCTCTGTAACATCATATGCAGTTTGAGTGCAGTGTCATTCATGGACCACTAGAGGGAGCCTACACACCACACTGAGAATCATTCAAATCACATCAATTTGACAATACTTTTTTAAACTTTAATAAATTAAATCAGCACATTTTCATTCAATGTGTCTGACAATGCCTATTGTGATCTCGTGGTTCTATTCGGCGCTCGGCCCAACATTACGTCAAAAGTAACGATTACCCTTTTTTTTCTGAAAATACAATAAAATAAAAATCAATAAATTACATACATATAAATAACATGAGTGGTTAGCACGTCCGCCTCCCAGTTCTGAGGACTCGGGTTCGAGTCCAGGCTCCGGCCTACCTGGGTGGAGTTTGCATGTTCTCCCCGTGCCCGCGTGGGTTTTCTCCGGGTACTCCGGTCTCCTCCCACATTCCAACGACGTGCATGGCAGGTTAATTGGACGCTCCGAATTGTTCCGAGGTGTGCTTGTGAGTGCGGATGGTTGTTCGTCTCTGTGTGCCCTGCGATTGGTCTGGCGACCAGTCCAGGGTGTCCCCCGCCAGCTGAGATAGGCGCCAGCAACCCTAGTGAGGAATAAGCAGTCAAGAAAATGGATGGATGGATGGATGGATAAATAACATGTTGAGCAACAACCTTTTTTTGGGTTATTTTTAGTTTTTGCCGCTCCCCTTGACTTTGCTGTTTTGGTGTTTTTTGGCCTTAGCGGAGTTCCGCGCTTGATTATTATTCTCGACTCGCTTGGTAGAAAAGGGCCATCGGTTGAAACAGCACAGAGCGATCTGCCCTTGCTTGAAACAACCCGGCGTCGTGTTACTCAGCCAAAATGCGACCGTTTGTACTTTCCAATCCCGTCTGTCTATTTGAAGATAAACGCACCTTGAAAGGAACCGAGGCCGTCCGTATCGGTCCGCATCACGACGGCTCATTTTGGCATATCTGGCCCGTCAATAACGCTGCGGGGCGCGAAGAACGGATGAAATTCGCGATCATCATCGCATCTCTGTTCTTCGCCTGGATGCTTCAAAGGCCTTTTTAATGGCGCCGCTGCGTGTGAATATGCCAGGAGGCCAATTACGCACGTGGGCTACACTTCGGTACTTCGCTGAATCCTGCTGCTCAGATACGGTTATAAAACTCGGATTCCTCTCCTGCGGAATAGCTGACCTTGACCTCAGTGGAATTGCTAGTTTCGGTCATTTCAAGTTGTCTGAAATTCAAGAAATAAAAAAAAAACGGATCCCGGTTGCTGTGGGGAAGCCTTTCCCATCCGTCTGCTTCGAGATGAGTGCGCTTGGATGTCGCAAAGCGCCTCGACATGCCCCTCGTGCTCATCAGCGAGCAAACGCCCTCGCCTCCGCTTTGGCACCGGCGTTCTGTTCTCGGCAGGGTGCGCTTGATTTGACCAGAAGGAGGCGTTCTCGTGATTGATGACCGGCTCGGGCCTTCATCTGCAAATGTGCACGGGACGCCTCGTGGGATGTTTTTCCAGCGTCGGTCCTCCGGCACTTTGCTTGAGCTTTGGGAGCCGCAAAATGATTTGCGCTTTATTGTCATAGCATTTAAATACGGGCACGCCTACTATACATGTGGGGACCGGTGCACCTATAAATCATAAACCAGGCACTCATCTCTTACGTTAACTTTGGGACTGTTAAAGGCTCTGACATAAATCTGTTATCCTTGCATGAATACAGTCTTTTTTTTTTTTTTTTTTTTTTTTTCCAGAATCTGGTTCTATTTTCTGGGCTAAATATTACAATGACATGCTGGAAAAACGGACTGTGATGTGAACCTTGTTTGTCTTATCGTCGCTCACAAGTGGCCGTTATATAACATGTCAAGTCATGAAACTAATAGCAAAGAGGGAGCAGACGTGTGTCATAAACACAGAAATACAATACAAATACGATCTGACAAATACAACTAATTGGCATCTGCCCTCCCCAAATGAAATCCACCTCATAGCGCGAGTGCACACGCAGGTCCAAAGATTCTGGTGAAAGTGCGCCATCAGCTGGTAGCTTTCAAGCACCGCAGCGGCCATTTCCACCTGGGAAATGTGGATGGAGCAAAGTGAAGGCGATATTGTGTGTTTTACAACATGCTCCTCTATTTATTCCGACTGGGGTTATGACCCGACAGCCCCGCGGCTGTATTGATGGCGGCTAATTCTGATTTATCCGCACGAGTCGGGCGAGGCCATCAATTGAGGTGCCTCGGCCGGCGAGCCCGGACGAGCTTCCGCCATGTTGTTTACAACCTAGCGTCACCTAGTGGCCTCGGCCAATACTGCAGAGGATGGATAGATAGATAGATAGATAGATAGATAGATAGATGGATGGATGGATGGATGGATGGACGGACGGACAGATAGATAGACGGATGGACGGATAGACAGACAGGTGGATGGATGGATGGATTGACGGACGGACGGACGGACAGCCAGATAGATAGATAGATAGATAGATGGATAGATAGATAGATAGATGGATGGATGGATGGATGGACGGACGGACAGATAGATAGATAGACGGATGGACGGATAGACAGACAGGTGGATGGATGGATGGATTGACGGACGGACGGACAGCCAGATAGATAGATAGATAGATAGATGGATAGATAGATAGATAGATAGATGGATGGATGGATGGACGGACGGACAGATAGATAGATAGACGGATGGACGGATAGACAGACAGGTGGATGGATGGATGGATTGACGGACGGACGGACGGACAGCCAGATAGATAGATAGATAGATAGATGGATAGATAGATAGATGGATGGATAGATAGATAGATAGATAGATAGATAGATAGATAGATAGATGGATGGATGGACGGACAGATAGATAGATAGACGGATGGACGGATAGACAGACAGGTGGATGGATGGATGGATGGATTGACGGACGGACGGACAGATAGATAGATAGATAGATAGATAGATGGATGGGCGGATAGACAGACAGACAGACAGACAGACAGGTAGATAGATAGATGGATGGGCGGATAGACAGACAGACAGGTAGACAGACAGACAGACAGGTAGATAGATGGATAGTTAGATAGATAGATAAAAACTATTATTTCCCTTTAGAACATTTTCTTTTTTATGCCAATAATCAGTTGAAAGAATTAACAACAAATTGCGCCGCATCGACCTCAATCATGTTGTTTTCCACACTTTAAACCTGCTTCCTACAGTTCTGTTCATTCCTCTTTTTTTTTCTTTTTTTTTGTCAAGAACTCAACTAAAATGGTCTCCTGCTTTTTTTCGTTGTTTTTTTTTTTTTTTTTTTTTTTTTTTTTTTGTCACTCGCCCTGTGTCGTTAAATCTCGCATTAACATGTCCAATCCTGTCGAGGAATAGTTTTATTACTGGCCTGACTTTTGCTTCCTTCCCCTGGAAGCTTTTCTCCAGCAATTCCTTTTGTCTTTCATCATTCTAAATGCTCCTAAATGGACTGGAGGGTGCTGGAGCTGGAGGGCGTGCGATGGCAATAACCTCAACTTTGTGTCAGGAGGCGAATTTGGAAGCTTCGGTGCTTCTCCTGGCATGAAATGTATTTACAAATACCTCCGCGGGATCCAATAAAAGGTTTAATATTTAATTAGGCTTAAGGGCATGACGGTAAGATGGAGGACTTCCTCCCTTAAAACTCGCTTGCACGAGCTGTGCATTCGTGCTCCCGGAACGCAGAGAAGGGTGCCAGAATTGGGCCACCTGCAAAAAAAAAAAAAAAAAAATGTCAGAATATTGTGAGAATAAACTCTTTAAAAAAATTATGAAGCAAAATCTTTGAAAAAAAAATGATAACAATTACTAATTTGGCAATATTGTGACAAAGTCGCATGCCAATGATTTTATAGTTCTATTGACACTCTACTTATCACTGTTTTTCAAAACAGTAAATAATATGAAAGCATACAAGAGAAACTCACACAAATATGTCAAAATAAAAAGACCAAATTACAAAATTGACTACATAGTCGAATGCCATTGATGTCAGGGTTCATTTCGACTGTCTACGTGCCTTTTGTTGACTTTTGGAAGCTCAACAGTATATCTTAATCCTAGAAAATGATCTTAAAATGTCACAAAAATGTTTGACTTCAATTATTATTATTATTATTTTAAATGTATAATTAATTCCAAAAATGTGTTTAATTAAAACAAAAATGAACATGAAACGATAAATCAAATAATAATGGCTGGATGTGCAAGATAATTCATCATTTTCATCATTTTATAATCAGTTACCAAACATGCCCCGCGGGGACGACGGCGGCTCGGCATTGACGCCATTTGATGACGTCACACGGGCCTCCCGACAGCTTGAATACTTTAGCGCTCGCTTGTCACATCACATTTCCTTTTGAAACAAAGTTCGGTCCTCACAAGAGCCGACGTCACGGCGTAAATGTCCAATTGTAGTTGCTTCAAAAGAGGGTACGCTTTAAAAATGGATAACAAGTGGAGTGGCTTGCATAATTTATCACCGTTTGTTACGCAAGCGTTCCTAATGGGAGTCAGACTATTGTCTCCTCCGAATCCTCACCCAAATTATAAAGTGTATATGGGTCGGCAGATTATGATTATGATTATGAACGTATTAAATACGCAAGTGGAGTGCCACGTCCCTTTCGGTAGGGAAGCGGCGAGAGGGAAAAGAAGCGCACCCTTGCCCCGATCTCTTGTTGCCGCTACTTAGCCGGTGCTCATGCTGAGCCAGCGCATTAGCCATGCAAGCATCCATCCACAGTGCGGCCTGTCACTTATGCACAAGTCAGCGGAAACAATCGACGGGTCTGAGATGAGATGCCTTCCTCTCCCCCGCTGCCGACCTCGTTCGTGGAGTATTACTGCTTTCTTTGTCATCGGATATGATTTCTTTGGGAAGGTGAAATGAACGGGTCTGTGACTAGTTTCTGCCTAAAAGGGCTTCTGTAGCAATTGAATGTGCAAGTAAAGTGTAAGTAAAATGAAATTTGTTGGATAGAAAAATAGGTCTTGAACATTTTCAAGGACCTAGAAAAATTTCCGCCGAATGCACTGAAAAGTTTGCCAAATGTTGGTGTACTTTACCTCTAAATCAGTCAGCAAGCTAGCATTAGCATGCTAAGCTAACTTAGCATTAGTAATAGCATGATAACTTAACATTAGGATTAGCATGCTAACTTAGCATTAGCATGTTAAGCTAGCATTAACATTAATATGCTAACTTAGCATTAGTGTGCTAATTTAACATTAGCATTAGCATGATAAGCTAGCATTAGCATGCTGACTTAACATTAGCGGTAGCATGCTGACTTGGCATTAGTATGCTAAGCTAGCATTAGCATGCTAAGTTAACTTAGCATTAGTAATAGCATGATAACTTAACATTAGGATTAGCATGCTAACTTAGCATTAGCATGTTAAGCTAGCATTAGCATTAATATGCTAACTTAGCCTGCGATTGGTTGGCAACCAGTCCAGGGTGTCCCCCGCCTACTGCCCAGAGCCAGCTGAGATAGGCGCCAGCAGCCCCCGCGACCCTTGTGAGGAATAAGCGGTCAAGAAAATGGATGGATGGATGGATGCTAACTTAGCATTAGTGTGTTAATTTAGCATTAGCATTAACATGCTAAGATAGCATTAGCATGCTGACTTAACATTAGAGGTAGCATGCTGACTTGGCATTATTAGCATGCTAATTTAATATTAGCATGCCAAGCTAGCATTAGCATACTAAGTTAACTTAGCATTAGTAATAGCATAACTTAACATTAGGATTAGCATGTTAACTTAGCATAAGCATGTTAAGCTAGCACTAGCATTAATATGCTAATTTAGCATTAGTGTGCTAATTTAACATTAGCATTAGCATGCTAAGCTAGCATTAGCATTCTGACTTAACATTAGTGGTAGCATGCTGACTTGGCATTATTAGCATGTTAACTTAACATTAGCATGCTAAGCTAGCATTAGTTTGTTAACTTAACATTAGTCACGCAGCCGGAAAATTTGCCCGGCCCCGTTTGCGTTAAGATTTTCGGTTGAAAGGGGCAAAAAAAACAAAAAATTAAAGAAGCCACACGGAAGCAGAGGGTGGCGCCCGCTCGGCTTCCCCGTTGCCATGGTGACTCGACGAATCGGGGCTCCGTTGAGGCGGTCTATTAACTCTGGGAGTGAGTTGATATGACTCACTGGAATCAGCTGGACTCGAACCGAAAACGCAGAGTTTCCTTTCGGAGGGGATGTCAACTCGTTGTTCAGGGGTTAATCTCACAGTTTGTTCAACCTGCTTTGTGGATTACACCCCAGGCCCGATTAAGCTAGCTAGCTACCTGAAAGGGTTGCTGTAGAAACTGAGTGTCATTAAACAAGTAAACAAGATTCAGGTGTAGTCAGGGTCTTGAAAGGATGTTAGGCCCAACTAAGTGGCTTTCCATAGGAAATTCATGAACAAAATAAGTAAAAGGGCAAACTGGAATGTAGGCTTGATGAGTTAGCTGCCTCGAAGGGTTTCTTTTGTTCTGTAAATGCTTTCAACAGTGAAAAGTAAAATTTGTCAAGTAAAACAAATGAAAAACTGTCGGCCCAACTAATTTGGTGCCTAAAAGGGTTGCGGTGGGAATTGAATCAAATAAATAAAAGTAAGACACGGTTCAGGTAAAGTCGTGAGGAAAACAATGAGCAAAATATGTCAAGTAAAATCAATGTTGTGTAGTGAAGGAATGTCGGCCTGACTAGTTAGTTGCCTAAAAGGGCTGCTGAGGCTCCAATGTAAGCAGTTGTTTACTGTACAAGTTCTCATTAGGGGAACGCGTCACCTATTTTAAGCAAGCGCCTCGAGGGGTAAAAAAAAAAAAAAAAAGTCTTCCATGAAAGAAGTCCTGCTAACGTTGCGGTGACATCGTTAGCGCCGAGGAGCTTTGGCGTTCCTTTTGTGTTCTCAGGACGGGAGTCTTATCAAAGATTCCCATCCGGAACGCAGACGCGGCGCCGCGCACAGATCAATGCCCGTCTATATTGAGGAGCCAATTAATTTCCTCCACCAGAGATGTCGCGCATGCGCCAATTAGGCAAAGTTGAGTCGGTGTGAGCACACGTTACCGTGACGCGCAGGTGCAATTGTGGGCATATTGGTGGGAGGAACACTTTTTAAACACCCCCCCCCCACTCCACTTCCCATGATGTAGGTCAACTCAACTGGTTGCCTAATTATAGGTAATATGCAAATTTCTCAATGAACTGTAATGCATATGGGGAGCAAAAAAAAAATTGAAAGGCATCACTGCCCTCTGCTGGTCATCATAACACAATACATGCTAAATCAATTCAGGTTTTATGGGTCGCCCTGCATAAAATGTTAAATTAAATACAAAAGAAATACAATGCTGCTGTCCAAAAAAAATGAGGTGCATGTAGAATAATTAAAAAATTTTAAAAAAAAAAATGTACTTGCAATAAAATATAAGGCATGTGTGGGTGATTAAAAATAAATAAATAAATACAGCAACCATCATGAATGTGACCTGCACCTCAATTGAAAAAATATAAACACATGAGATCATGTGGGTTGCATAAGTGTTGACACCCTCTTGCTTTCTCACTGATTTGCTATTGTTCAAATTGTTCATAATTCCTTCCCACTTGTCTAAGGCAGATAATCCTCTCATATTCTCGAAAGTGTTGGAAGATTTCAAGTGTTTTGTCATTCATCCATCCATTTTATTTCATATAAATAAATTACATTAAAAAAAAAAAAAGTTTATTTACCAAGTTATGTTACCAATTCTATGATTTGACAATTTGGATGTTTGATTCTTTCTGGTTTCCCTCCCTCTCGTCCTGTGACGAGCTCTTGGCCATCCACACTTTCATCACATGTGCTTTGGCCTGTTCATGTGCGCAAAAAGAAACCTGAGGCGGCGAGGGGGGTGGTCATGTGAGACCATGTGACTCGGCCTTTGTGGATAATCCTTGCCTTTGATTGTTGAAAAGGAAAAACAAAAAAACAAAAAACAAAAACGGCACAGCTTGAATTATTTGCAGTGTTTCTTATGACGGTTTCTAGTCTCTTTTTATTCCAATTCCAATTAATTGAATGCATGAACCTTTGGGGATGACTTTAAATGTGATTTTTAGTAGATTTAATTTGATATAAACCGGAATAATGACATCACGCCCATGGTGTTTTTTAAATATTGTTCCCCCCCCAAAAAAAAAAACCTAAAACTAACCGCCCTGAAAACTAATTAAAACTAACTAAATTAAAAAAAAAAAAAAACGGAATAAAAACTAAAATGACAAATTCCAAAATTATAATAACCCTACTGCCATATTAACAAATAAATTGGTTCATATACTGGAGCATTTTTCTAAATATGCAAAAGAACAAATACATTATTTGTACAATTTCTCTTCATAACATGATGTGGCCCTTGCGTCCTTCTGATTTTCTGGATGTGGCCCTCAAATGAAAAAGTTTGGACACCCCTGCTGCTGCAGGCCTACTTTCGGCTTGCTGTTGCAAAAAAGCATTTGAGATATTGGACCCTTGAATGCATCTTTGTAACTTTTTCCTTTCACTGCATCATCACGCCTCAAACCCCCCCAAGTAGAGGAATTTGAAGAAGTTCCATCCGATGTGAGCGCGTGTGTGTGATTGGATCACGCGGGCTGGGGGCACCAAAAATCCGGGTAGTCATGCGCTAATCTGCTATTTAAAGCCGCTTGACTTGTACGGGGAGCCAAAAAAAAAAAAAGAACTCGGGAGCATTCGGGCGCAATGTGGCGGTGCTGCTGTTTACTGGTCGTGCTGGGCTCGCTTGCGGCGAGGGCCCAGTTCCCCAGAGAGTGCGTGACCCCCGAGGGCCTCCGGAGCGGACAGTGCTGCCCGTCCCCGCCGGGCCTCGACGCCGGCCCGTGCGGCTCCGGCGCCGGGCGCGGCCAGTGCGCGTCCGTCTCGGCGGACGCGCGCCCCCACGGCCCCCAGTACCCTCACGACGGACGGGACGACCGAGAGCGATGGCCCGTCCGCTTCTTCAACCGGACGTGCCGCTGCAGCGGCAATTTCAGCGGCTACAACTGTGGCCGATGCAGACACGGTTGGGCCGGAGCCGACTGTGACCAGAGAGTTTCTGTGGGTGAGTTTGCCGCATGGACGCTTTAGGTACACCTGCGTAATCGAACTATGGACGGATGGAAAAGAAATCAAGTCTGTTTTGCAAAATATTTTAAAGGTTTGCTTTTGAGTAGCATGCCGATATACCATCGGTATCTGGCCGATATATTCTGGCTTTATTTGAAGGTCCCCACGACAGCCTCTTGTGCCTATTTTACGATCAGAAACTGTCAATAAGGCATGAGAAGAATACAAAATTGACATTCAGTCGGGCAATTTTAAAGGGATACTTGACTCGTTGAGTCATTTTCAACAGTTTGTCTATAACAGTGGTGTCCAAACTACAGCCCGGGGGCCATTTACGGCCCGGCATACATCTTTTGGCAGCCCGCAGCAAATACTACTACAAAAACTCCTTCACTGCCATTGACGGAAAAAGACGTCAAATGATGCCTTTTTTTGCTGGCCTGGTAATGAATGTGTTAATAAATAACTTTAGAAGAAAAAAAATCAAAGTGGCCCTTGCAGCTTTCTATTTTTCTGTATGTGGCCCTCAGAGGAAAAAGTTTGGACACCCCTGGTCTATAATTACTGTGATAAAGTCATTATTTTCATGAACAATACCTTGATAAATTAATTTTGTTACTTCCTGTCGACTGAAGACGACATCACCTGTACTGAAGAGACAGGTAACGACCAATCATGGCTTAGTTTGCCGACCAAACCCAGAAAAACAGGTGAGCCGTGATTGGTCGCTACCTATTTCCTCAGCTCCGTCGGCAAGTGGGGAAATGTGCTTTTAAAGGTATTAAATATACATGAAAAATAATGAAGTTATAAAATATTACCTTTTTACTGCGGAAAATGGCTCAATGAGTCAAGTATCCCTTTAACTCATTCTCTCCCAGCCATTTTCACTGAAGCAACCTCCTTAGCTCCCGGCTGTTTTACTGGATTTTGACTGATTTTGCAAGGCCCACAGAATATGGTGTTCTATATTGCTATAAAAACATGGAACAGATCAAAAGAAAGATGAAAAAAATAAAGTATATTTCCATCTGTATCCATTTTGCAGCAATTGGCATTAGAATATAGCTAGCTTTCATCATTATTCACACATCTGTTTAAAACTGTTGGGAAAAGAGCCTTTTGCAACTTGATCTCTTATACTCTGCTGCCACCTTCTGGTCTTTTTTTGTACCATTGCTTCAAGCATTCTCTTCAGTTCAGCATCAAAGCCTTCTGCATGCTGTAGCATTAAAAAAAAAGCATAAAAACGTGTACATCTTTGGTAGCATGGTAATATTTAAAATAGAACGTATTTATACGTTTTTGGGAGCAAATGCGTTAAAGAGAATCACTCACGACTGACAGACTTCATTCCCGGCTAATCCTCCAGTGCGGCGAAACGTGATGCAGCTCAGCGCCGCCGAGAAACGGGCCTTCGTCAACGCGCTGGACCGGGCCAAGCGCGCGCTGCACCCGGACCTGGTGATCGCCACCCGGCGCCGCGCCGAGATCCTCGGGCCCGACGGCAACAGCACGCTCTTCCAGAACGTCTCCATCTACAACTACTTCGTGTGGAGCCATTACTACTCCGTCGGCAAGACCTTCCTGGGCCCCGGCCAGCCCAGTTTCGGAGGGGTGGATTTCTCCCACGAGGGTCCCGGGTTCGTCACATGGCACCGGTACCACCTGCTCCAACTGGAGCGAGACATGCAAGTATGCCAAAGGGCCACATTAGCATGCGTTGTTTTTGTTTGGGAAAATTGAGTTTCACCAACCAGGGAAATTTGAAATTTCATGGCTTGGTTTTAAAAATCAATTAGACACTGTGGTTTCTAATGAAAGGCTTTCTCGGATGTGGCAGTTCTCCCAAAACCGCTATCGAGCTGATATCTTTTTACTCGGTATCAACTAATCGTATAGAGGCTGCAGCAAAGAAAAAGATGGCGCTTTACTGCAATCATAATCTGCGTCAGAAAGAAATGTTTTGTCGACTAATCTAGCGTGTTCAGCGGGGGTGTCCAAACTTTTTCATTTGAGGGCCACATCCAGAAAATCAGAAGGACGCAAGGGCCACATAACGTTATGAAGGGAAATTGTGTTTAGTCCTCAAAATTGTACAAATAATTTATTTGTGCTTTTGCATATTTAGAAAAATGCTAGTATGTAAACCAATTTATTTGTAATATGGCAGTAGGGTTATTATAGTTTTGGAATTTTTCGTTTTATTTAGTTTTTCATGGTGGTTCTGTTAGTTTAGTTCTTTAAAAAATGCTTAGTTTTAGTTTAGTTTGTTAGTTTCAGTTTTAGCATTAGTCTTTTTTTTTTCTTTTTTTAATGTCTATTACTTGTGCTCAATATTTCAAAAACAGCATGGGAGTGATGTCATCTTTTGGTGCTTTGCTATTGCCTGCTGCTAGATGACGTCACTTCTGTGTGACATTACTTTCAAACATCATTATTCCGGTCGATATCAAAATAAATCTACTAAAACTCACATTTAAAATCATCCCCAAAGGCTCATGCATTAAATTAATTACCATAGACTAAAACGAAGGACATTTTTGCTATAATTATTATAGTTAGTTTAGTTATAGTTAGTTTTGTAAACATAAAATGTAGTTTCAGAAATGCTTGTTTTTAACAAGCATGTTTCTTTTTATTTTATTTCGTTAACCAAATTGTTTTTTGAATTTTAGTTCATTTCGTTAATTTTTGTTAACTCAAATAACGACCATCTCCAAACATTTTTCTTTTGTTTATTTTATTTGAACGGAGTCAAATGCCATTTTTAGCATATGTCGCGGGCCACTGAAAAATGGACGGCGGGCCGCAAATGGCCCCCCGGGGCCGTAGTTTGGACACCCCTGTTGTACAGCATTTCCATCCAATCTCTTGAGCCATTCTCTTGCTTTCCATTCGGTGCAAACCGACCAGGACATGCTGCAAGAGCCCACGTTCGCGCTGCCCTACTGGAACTTCGCCATCGGCGGCAGCACGTGCGACATCTGCACCGACGACCTGATGGGAGCCCGGAGCAGCTTCGACGCCGACTCGCTCAGCCCCAACTCCGTCTTCTCCCGCTGGAGGGTCGTGTGCGAGAGCGTGGCCGACTACGACACGCTGGGAACCGTTTGCAACAGTAAGGCCGTCGGCCCTCGCACGACCGCCAGCGCGAGGCCCCGCCGCTCGTACGCCGTCTCCTTGCAGGCACCGAGACGGCGCCGATAAGAAGGAACCCCGCGGGCAACGTCAACAGGCCGATGGTCCAGCGGCTCCCGGAGCCTCGGGATGTGGCCGACTGTTTGCAAGTCGCCACTTTTGATACGGCGCCGTTCTACTCCACCTCCTCGGAAAGCTTCAGAAACACCATCGAAGGTGAGCCTGCGGGCGGAATTTGCATCCGTTTTGAAAGGCCAAGGCAGCACCCAGAACATTCCTGGAATGTGGAGAAAGCCTTGAATGACTTTTGTTTTGGCTTACGCCGTAACTGTCCAAACTACGGCCCCGGGGGCCATTTGCGGCCCGCCGTCCGCTTTTTAGTGGCCCGAGACATATGCCTAAAAAAAATGGCATTTGATTCAGTTCAAATAAAATAAAAACAAAATTATTTGGAGATGGTCAAAGTAAGAAGGGAGAGTGTCGAAAAAAACAACACTATTAGTATTAAAGGTTATTTTAGTGAACTAAAACTAACGAAAAAACTAAAATAAAATAAAAAAACTACTAATTTCGTTAACAAAATAAAATAAAAAAACGAAGATGCTTTTAAAAAAGAAAACTAACTGAAACTACATTTTATGTTTACAAAACTAACTAAAATAAAACTAACAAAATAAAAAATATTCCGCACAAGTAATACACATAAAAAAACTAAAACTAATACTGAAACTAACTAAACTAAAACTAAGCATTTATTAAAGAACTAAAACTAACAGAACCACCCTGAAAACTAATTAAAACTAACTAAATTTAAAAAAAACAAAACTCAAAACAAAATAAAAACTAAAATGAAAAATTCCAAAACCAGAATAACCCTACTGCCATATTACAAATAAATTGGTTTATATACTGTAGCATTTTTCTAAATATGCAAAAGCACAAATAAATTATGTGTACAATTTTTATTATTAAACACAATTTCTCTTCATAACATGATGTGGCCCTTGCGTCCTTCTGATTTTCTGTATGTGGCCCTCAAATGAAAACGTTTGGACACCCCTGGCTTGCGGGCTCCACATTGTGAGGGTTGTAGCGCCACCTTTTGGCAAACACGGGTACGACTACTCCTGTGCCTCAACGTATAACTGGTTCTAAAATTTGAGTCTTCACAAATGTAACCATCAGAAGTAGTTTGGGATTCAAAGTTTCAATGTCGTCAGGCTATAGCGCCCCCCAGGGGAACTACGACCCCGCAGTCAGGAGCCTCCATAACCTGGCCCACCTGTTCCTGAACGGCACCGGGGGCCAGACCCACCTTTCGCCCAACGACCCCATCTTCGTCCTGCTCCACACCTACACGGACGCCATCTTTGACGAGTGGTTGCGGCGACACGGCCCAGGTGCGTTTTGGCCACGCCAAATGCTTCGCCGGCACCGAGCACGACGTCGGACTTTTCTTGGCAGGTTCGGCCGCGTATCCCGACCAAAATGCCCCGATTGGCCACAACCGGGGCTACAACATGGTTCCCTTCTGGCCTCCCGTGACCAACGCTGAGATGTTCGTGACCGCCCCCGAAAACCTCGGCTACTCTTACGAAGCTGAATGGCCAGGTAGGCACTTATTTTGATTTATTTTTTTTGGTATTACACGGAGCTCACTGAACACTGTCGTAACATCTTATCAAGGTCAACCATTCACAATGACTGAAATGATCACGATGGGCATCATCGCCGCCCTGGTGGTCGTGGGCGCCATCTTCCTGGCCACCACCTGTGCGGTGCGCGCCAGGTCCCGCAAGATGGAGGAGGGATTCGAGCCGCTACTCGGGGATCCGTATCGGCGATACGACGACGGCAAAAGTCAGTCGGTTGTCTGAGCTCGCAATCTTATTTGACAACCATTTGGCTATTTGGGAACTTTCAGAATGCAGGGGGGGGATTAATTTTGCCTTTGTAGAACTAAAGTTGAGGATTTACCAGTCAAATTTAAAAAGGAGTCTTCAAAATAATTACTTGAGTAAACATTCGCTGAAAAAATCTACTCTTACAGTATATAAAATAACCAAAATTAAGCCAACATCACTAATTTGTCATGTTAAGTGACAACGTAGCAACCCTTTGTAAGCTTTTTAGTCTTAAATATTGTACTGCTTAACATGCTACTTAAAGAGAACAACAATCTAAGTCAAAAGAAATGAAAGACATGTACTATAGCTTCTAATCAACACGATATTTTATGTGATTTTACCGCTTTTATTTGTCGAAAAGTAGTCAAACTTTGGTAATGACGCCATTCAGCCCAGAGGGGGCGCCATAGCCCCGCAAGTACACTTTTACAGGACAACATAAAAAAAAAAAAAAAAAAAAAAGCCGTATTCAAGGTCCTTTCTTTGTTTACAGCACAGTGGAATGTAATGTAATTGTTAGGCTTCAGTTGTTTTTGATCTGCTAAATTGTTGTTTTTATTTTATTTTGTCGCGTTTAAACATGATTTTTCAACTTGAAAATGTCATCAACGTGC
This sequence comes from Festucalex cinctus, assembly GCF_051991245.1. Lineage (NCBI taxonomy): Eukaryota > Metazoa > Chordata > Actinopteri > Syngnathiformes > Syngnathidae > Festucalex > Festucalex cinctus. Next base: position 23,565,330 of record NC_135426.1, read on the forward strand.
CAGGCAGGCTGTTACCCAACCATTAAAATACAGAAACATAAAATGTTGTGTATATTCTAGTTGTCCTGAGGCAAAATGTAACTAGCTGTAGTAAAAGTGATTCATATCCTCAATATTATTTAAAATATCAAATAGCTCTTGAGTACAAAAATACGTTTTTTTTTTCTTCTGTTGTCCTTCACGCTTGTTGACCAATTTACATATAAACATATGAAATAAAATATGTTTTAAGCAGATCTTTTTGACTTGATTTTGTTGATGTCTTCCTTTTATTTTTTAAAATACATATATATAACACACACCTTTTGCCATTTAGAGGAAGAGAAAAGAAGTGACGTGACTGCAGGTTTACAATAACACTAAAACTAAATAAATGTTCAAATACAATGTAACTTTGTTTTATTGAAAATGATTTGTTCAGCAATATATTTGAGATTTTTTTTTTTTCAGGGGCCATTTACATAACAGTACAGCAGAATCACTGTCCGTTACAATTCAATAATTTAACAGTTATTTTTATATTAGATTTTTTTTTTTTTTTTTTACAATTCTAAACTTTAAATTTAATTTAAGAAAAAAAATGATTTAATTTAATGACAGTTTGTTTGTTTCTCACTATAATGGGAATTGTGTTGTGTTGAGCGAATTAAATTATTTTCTATTATTTATTACATTTTTTCATAAAACATGAAAAACAAGTGAAATACATTTTCCGTTTGTCAAAACTTTAGCACGCGTGACCGGAAATACACACGGAAGAATTCCTTTTTTGTGTGTGTGTGTGTCACTCACTACACGGAAGACTTCCGTTTTGTTTTGGTTAACGACGTGTGACGTCACTGACTCGCTTCACCTGTGCGGTATCGGATTTCAGAAACGAGAGGGCGGACGGACGGGAAGGCGGTCGGGAGCAGCGAGGCACACCGCTTTCAATGGTATGGTCGAATTCTCTAACATTTCCACTCACTTGTTGCTGTGCGCATGAATGAAGCAAGTCACATTTGCGACACTCCAAACGCCGCGCAAACGAACATTTTTTAATTCCACCCCGACCAACGAATTTTGAGTATTTCGCCGAGCGAGTTGACTCGTCATGGACGAAGGCGGCTCCGCGTTGCCGGAATTGAAGGACCTGGAGACCAAATTGGGTCGAAAAGTTCCCGAAAGTCTCGTTCGTTCGCTAGTTGTGGGATGTAAACACGACAAGTTGACACTCCAGTCGGCGCGTCCTGGACACAATTCGGCGGACTTTGACCGGCTGGAGGGCAAAATCCTTTTCCTCAAACAAGAAATGGTGAGTGGAAAAATACTTGTTTTTTTTTTGTTTTTTTACATTGTCCTACACTTTCAGTTTCGTGCAACTTAAATAGGTCAATTTGCAGAGGTAATCCAGGTCCAGAAAGCAAAAAAACAAAAACAAACAAACCCTGCCACAGTTTGGCTTTAGTCACAGGAGGTTCTACTTGACTGATTGGTAAGTCACTTGTTTACCTGCTGGTTGATTAGATGCACCTGTAGCTAAAGCCAAACTGTGGCAGGTTTTTTTTTCACTTTCTGGACCTGGATTACCCACCTGTGCCCACCTGTCAGAGATGCAAAAAACATAGTTTATATGTCATTACCTTTAACAGGTCAGTTTGACCTGAAAATAAAGTTGAGTTGAGATGTAGGCCACTAGGGTTTTTTTTTTTTTTTTTGGATATGCGGATCAATTTGACAATAGGCACCTGAATGATGAGTCGTGTAGGATGACATTTGATTTATTTTGTTGAGCTCAGAACTGTGCCCTGCGATTGACTGGCAAGCAGTCCAGGGTGTATCCCGCCTGCTGAAATAGGCTCCAGCAGCCCTCGCGGCCCTTGTGAGGAATAAGCATTATGTTTTTGTGATAAGTTCTGAACTATCCATTTTCTTGACCATAACGAGTGTTATCTCACATCATTTTTGGGTTTCAGATGAGTTTTTGGTAATTTGGCATCAAGATCACTCAAATGCAAAAAAAAAAAAAAAAAAAAAGTGTTGCAACTTTGTTAAAAGCCAATATGGCAACTTGAAGACCACGTGTTGTTTAAGGCTCCAAAAGGTATTAGACCCCTGCAGCAGATGGCTTTGAAGACGCTGGGATTTGAGCCGATGGGCTTTATGTCGATCTGACAGGAAACGCAGCCTGTTTGTCGTAAATCAAGTCAAAACCCAGGCTACTATTTTCTGGCTGCGCCTTTTGATCTTTTTGGTGGCTTTGTTTCCATGAGTCTGAATAATGTTTGACTTTGCATCACAAAATTTGTTAACTCATTCACTTCCAGCCATTTTCATTGAAGCAACCCCGCTTCGCTCCAGGCTCTTTTACTGGATTTTGACTTATTTTGCAAGGTCCACAAAATATTGTGTTCTATTGCTAGAAAAACATGGAAACCAGTCAACCAAAAGAAAGATTAGAGTATCTTCTTTCATAAAGAAAAAAAAAGTGTTTTTATATCTGTTTACATTTTGCAACAATTAGCATTAGAATATAGCTAAGTTTCATCATTATTCACAAATGTGTTTAGAACACTGGGGAAAAGAGCTTGTTTGCAACATGGCCCCCGGTTGATCTCTTATACTCTGATGCCACCTGTTGGCCGTTTTTTTTTGTCTTAACTACCATTGCTTTAAGCGTCCTCTTCATGTCAGAGACTGCCTTCTGTATGCTCTTGCATAAAAAAAAAAATACAACGACGTAAAAAAAACTGTATAAATACGTTTTGGGACCATGGCAATATTTAAAATAGAACGTTTTAATACGTGTTTGGGAGCAAATGAGATAAGAGGCTACAACCAATAGCCAGTGCACAGTTTCCTCCGCAGGGTGTCCGGGCTCTCCCTTAGACGTAAGGTGAGAAGCTCGGTCATCCGGGAGGGACTCGGAGTCGAACCGCTGCTCCTCCTCTCCCTGGGGAGGTGATCCGGGCATGTCCCACCGGCGGGAGGCCCCGGGGACGACCCAGGACACGCTGGAGAGACTTATGTCTCTCGGCTGGCCTGGGAACGCCTTGGGATCCCGCCGGAGGAGCTGGTTGAAGTGGCTGGGGAAAGGGAAGTCGGCGTTTCCCCTCCTAAAGGTGCTGCCCCCGTGAAGCGACCTCGGATAAGCGGTAGAAGATAACACACTAAGTCTTCAACCTCAACTTCCGCAGCAACCGACTAAAATCACTTTCGATTGTGTTTTAATGTCATTTGCAACAAACCATTTTAAATCCCTCCCCCACGTTTTTTTTTTTTTTTTTTTAGGCCAACCTGCGCGCCATCGACGTGAAGCTGATGCAGCAGCTCATGTCCATCAACGAGGGCATCGAGTCCATCCGCTGGGCGATGGACGACAAGGGCGACGCGGTCAGCCAAGACGGCAGCTTGACCAGCAGCCTGTACAGCCTGTCGGACAGCCGGGACGGCGGCTCGCTGCCGGGCAGCCTCAGCAGCCTGAACGACGTCAACAGCGACGAGCTGGACGCGCTGTCGGTGGGCAGCTACCTGGACACGCTCGCCGACGACTTCCCGGAAGATCTTTCGCCCACCAGCCTGGAATGCTTTGTGGAGAAATCCGTCATAGACGGAAGCACGTTCAGCAAGTCTCCAGTGAAACTGAGGGTGGAATCGGATGAATACTACTGCTTTGGATAATAACGATTATAGGAGAGAGTTTTGTTTTGTTTTGTTGTGTGGTCTCAAATTAACATCGCTGACTCATCAACCGTGTGACTTTTTGTTTTACTTTGAAACTAGCCGCACCTCAGCAAACCACTTACAGTCACGCCCGTAATTACTTTTTGTCGGTTGGGAACATTTGCAGATGTCTTCCGGTCATGCCGGGTGCAGACTTCATATTTATTTACCACCACATTTATTTATTTTGTTTTTATTGTTGTTACTGGTTTGTACACTGGGGTGGTACCCTCAGACTTGATCATCTTTGACTGTTACAACTCGAGAACGTACCCGGATCCTTTTAGCCATAGAAACAGTACCTTGGAGTTTTTTGGGGGGGTGTCTTGAAAGTACAATGGCTTGTTTTTTTGGTGGCTACATTCAAATGTACTTTTGTAACCTTGATACTTGACTTTTCGAGCCAGGGAACATACTGTACCTGCGTCCTTCCATGCGAGAAAACAGTATCTTATTGTCCCATGTTTTGAACTGGAGAAAAAAAATGTTATGACTTTGAGCCTTCCTTTCTGATACACGCCCCTGATAAAGTACAATGCTGTACCTTTTAACTCATTCACTGCCAGTCCAGTTTAAATGAATCTTTGACGTCTAAACCCGTCTATGGCAGTGAATGTGTTTAAAGGTACATTACGGTGGCTTGTCATTTCGGAGCTGCCGTCAAATTTAGGACTGTCAAACTCGAGACTGTTAGCTTTTTCAGTTATTAGTCCTAAATAGGAGAGATTTGACGTGATTTTCTAAGACACTAAGTGCTATGATTTCTTGTCACTAGTATGGTACCCTCATAGTTAGGATTTTTGGATTATTAGATCACTGTTGACTTTTACAGTTTGGGAATATACCTTTTATCTTTTTAGGCTTGGAAATGGTGCCTCAAAATCCATGTAAAAAAGTCCTTAAGCCGTTTAAATTTGACCAGATTTGTCTGAATCAGACTCTGTAAAAAGTTTCTTTGTATCTTTTAATGGGTAACTTCACACTTTTATACCCTCAACACTTTTTCCCCATTTGGGTGTGTGTCCATTCATTCCTGGAACACGTTAAGCCATAACTTGGGAGTGCAATCAACAACCCACGGCACTCGTGTAGATTTGTGAGGCGTAAAAGTGGGTAACCACGACTTCTCTCTCCGGTACAGTCAACCGCGACCCTCTGACAACTTCTGCAAAGAAGATCAGGATTGATAATCCGTTTTGTACAATTGCACACTGCATGCTGAGTGATTTGAGACGCTTTCAAACTTTTCTTTTGTTCGGTAACTGAATCAAGAGCGGGACGACACTGTAGTCTTAAACAAAGCACCTAAGGTTAGTTGCACATTTCAAGCACAGATGGCTGCTTGACTGAAAACCAAAGCAATTTGATTGTCTGGTAGATAACGTCAGCCTGGAGCATTGGGGAGTTGTCGACGGCGGACACGTGTGAAACACATGCCGGCTTTGTCAGCACGTTTCCAAATGCCTTTTTGTCCAAGATTTGTACATAAACATGTTGTGTTTTAGCTTTGACATTGTGTCAGTGGCTGCCTTGTTTTGGACTCTGTACCAGTTGATGTTGTAGAGCAAATGACATGATAATATATTGTGATTTCTTACACAAGGTTTGCTGTCCTTTTTTTTTTTTTTCTTTTTTTCCTTTTTGTCCTATTAGCTCCACGCAGATATACTGGCCTAATCCAGACACATTAAACATGCTTGTAACGTTGTCTTGCAAGTGGAAGGTAGATTAATTAGGTTTTATGCTGCCTTTATCTCTTTCAGGCTTTGGGAAGCTTTAATCCCCATGAAAATCCGGTCCAAAGCGTATCACCTTCTTACCGGAAGCACCAAACACAAATGTGACTGTTAGGACTACTACAACTTAAACAGGTTCTGCTCGTTTGTCACCTTTCGGGATGATGCCTGACGTTTTCGATAATCGTACCGGATGTGTGACACTCGATCTAGAGTCCTCCAAACCAACGGCATGTAAAGCCAAACGAAGAGTGCGTAATCACGACTTAGTCATCGTGACTGAGCGTAATTACAATCCCTTAACAGTCGAGACTGTGGCGTGCAGCAGGGAGCCATTAGCAAATTAGACACAGTGGCCCCGTGTTGCAAAATGTAACGCGACACCGTCTGGAATCTGGGAAACTGTCGCCATGTGACCGAACGAGGATTCAGGATATGGGTAGTTTGAGTTACTACTTCATCCTGATTTCATTAGTGGTCTCAGTCTTATAATCAGCCAAAGGGGTGGGAAAAAAAAAAAAAAGATTTACGTATGTAAATAGGCTGCTATTGGTGGCTGTTTACATGAGACACTAAATCAAGAGACACGGTAGTTTGGACCATTTTTTTAGTGACAAAAGGACTCAAAGTTGTAAAAGCTGAAAAGAATAGTCTGGGAAAACTGAGGTCCTTTTGTGTTAAGTCTGGAAATGCTCGAGTGCGTTAGACAAAACCGAAATCGCAGAACAATGCGCCCGGGCAGCATCTCCCCAAACCAAAGTATTGATTAGTTTGTTGCGATGAAACAATATTCAAAAGGCTTTTTTGGAAAGCGCAATGCTGACCATTTTTGTGGGGCTAATTCTGAGATTAAAAACACAATTTTTTATGGTACTGAGAATTCAAGGGATGGTTAAATGTAGTTTTGTCGTGTTGTTACATAAGTTCATAGGATACGTTGTACAGGAAAGGGAGTCCATGTTATGATTCAAAAGGCCCCCCCCCCCAAGTGGGAGCATTTTAAAAAATGTCCATTTTCTCTTCATCTGCGTGCGAGTCATTCCAGTCAGAGATGGCGACGAGAATGCCTCGTCACAGACGCTTTTGAAGCTCAACTCCCCCCCCCCCCATCTATTTTTACAAACGCGCTTGGCGTTTTCCCCCAATTCATTCTGAACGTAAACATTCCCGCTTCTCACGCTGCCGATTTGACGGTCACGGAGGGCTCTCATGAAACCCCAAAAAGGTCAATCGTCTGTTTCTTTTTTTTTTTTCGAGGGTTTCCTGGCAACGCGTCGCAGGTCGTTTAAAGGGAGTAGCGTGGCGGTTTGCAAACACGCTTCACTAAAACGGGTCCCCGTGGACAAATGCTTTGAGCACTCATTCATGTGAAATAAAAGGCGACCTGGGGTCATTCGGAGGAGCATACCAATCGAATGACCCTTTAAGTTCAGGAGATAAAACCGCAAAAGGGCGAGATATTATTAATTGTAGGTATGACCCACGTTGGCCTTTCTAACGTTGGACGGAGAATATGTTAAACTCGGATTTGTCGTCTGGTTTTATAGACTCATAAAGTTTTCTGCTGAGGAACTGAATATTTGCGCAATCCCACTAGTCCTTTATGTGGAAACTCCAATGCGCAAAGCCATTCTGCAGCAGTCGAGCCACAACAGGATTCCATTTTCCCGACCCGCTCCCGTACACTGCCGCATCCTTCCAAGGGAATGAGACGTTATTCTCCTGGGGGGGGGGGTCACAGTCCATCACCCAGTCTTTCTTCTGGTACACATTGGGGTGACCACATTTTAAAAATTAAAAACTGTGATGCACGACTACAATTTTGCTGAAAATCAAATAATTTATCACCAGGAAGTATTTATGACTGACAACCGCAGCATTAGGCTAGTAGGACGACATTTCCCATTATTTTTAGTCACAGAGGCAGGAAGTAGTTCATGTTCTAGTACGACGGAAACACGCAGTTGCTTGTATAACTTGTTTAACTCATTCAATCCCAAAAACGTGTAAATATGTTTTTTACGTAAGAGCATACAGAAGGCTCTGATACGGCTTCTGACATAAAGAGGTGGCTGAAAGCAATGGCAGTTATTACAAAAAACGGCCAGCAGGTGAGATCAGCCAGGGCCTTGTTGCAACAAGCTCTTTTTGACAGTGTTTTCACCAGGAATGTGAATATTGATGAAACTTAGCTATATTCTAATGTTAATTGCGGCAACATGAAAACAGGTCAAAACATTCTTTTTTTTTTTCCTGATGAAAGAAGAGACTAATCTTTCTTTTGGTAGGTTCCATGTTTTGTTTTTTTTGTTTTTTTATAGCAATAGAACACAATATTCTGTGGGCCTTGCAAAAATCAATCAAAATCTAGTATAACAGCCTGAAGAAAATGGCTGGGAGTGAACGAGTTAAAAATGTACAAAAAAATTATATGAACAAAAAAAAAAACATGACGAAAACACATCTGCGATTTGATGTAGTTAAGTTTGTCGAATGAATGGATATGACATACACGTCGTGGCCCAAACATTTGGCTTGTTGACTGGACTAAAACCCAACCCGGGATCCTGGGACGGGACATAAGTCTCAAAACTTGGGACTGTCCCGGTTGAAGCAATACAATAATCTAGAGACGACAAGGTCACTTTTTGTGACAGGCCAGGACATTAAACCATACTCTTCTCTTGATAAATCATCAGTACGAGCAGCAATTTGTCCCGCTGCTCGTCCGCATGGGCTTAAAAAGCTCTCCGGGAGTCGCGCACCAGCGATTCCAGGCAATCATTAACGAGCGAGCCGGCGGCGGCTGGAACAATGCGAGGTCAGCTATCAGTGTGTGTAAGTGCAGTCGGGGTAAAGTGCTAATTGGTAACGCTGATGTCACAGTCCTTGCACTGCACTATTGATTGCTGGCTTGGCTGCCTTTGAGGGGCTTGCACAAGACGGTAGCCGGCTGTACTGAGGGCTATCAATAACAGTAACTTTGCCACGCCCCCTCCTCCCAAACACCCCCCCTCCCCCTCCTTGCACACAAAGAACTGACTGTTAGTCCATGCAGGGAGGCATCACAAAAGTGGGTCGAGACAGGTGGCTATCCCCATCGGGGATGTTCACGGGGGCCTGGGGAGGCCAAATTGCTGGCATACACTAGACATAAAAACAAAACAAACAAAATAAAACGGGCGAGACAGCTTTCATTTATTCAACTCATTGAAAGCAAGCTTAGCCATAACTAGCACCTTGTTATTTTTCAATGCGCTTAACTCATTTACTCCCAATAATGTATAAATACGTTTTTTTTATGTTCAAAGTGTACCAAAGACGTATTTATACGTTTTTTTTTTTTGGTTTGTTTTTATGCTAGAGCATACATAAGGCTTTGATGCAGCCTCTCAACTGCAAAGAACGGTTGCCGAAATGGTAGTTATTACAAAGGAGATCAACCAGGGCCCTGTAGAAAAAAAGCTCAATTACTTATTTACAATTTGTGAAAACCGATGAAACTTAGCTCTCTTCTAATGCTAATTGCTGCAAAACGGAAACAGATAGAAACATACTTTTTTTTTCCTGATGAAAGGAGAGACTTTGATCTTTCTCTTGATAGGTTCCATGCTTTTATAGCAATAGAACACAATATTCTGTGGCCCTTGCAAAATCACTCCAAATCCAGTGAAACAGCCGGGAGCGAACGGGATTGCGAAATGTGAAAATGGCGGCGAGTGAATGAGTTAATTGTGTGTACTACATTATGCGGGAAATATATCCATCCGTTTCCTGTACCGCTTGTCCTCATGATTCTAATACGGCTGCGACTCCTCAACAGCATTCTAATTCCGACAGCCGTTTATGCCAGTGAGACCTGAGTGCAAAATAATCTAGGTCGCTCAATGTTTTCCAACAAAGGTGCCCGAGAAAATCCTCAAAATCACTTACCTTTGATAGGATTACCAACCGAGAGGTACTTTACGTGAGCAAATGGCGTTTAGTGACTAAAACTGTCAGACGACTGTACACCGAAATCCCACTGTGGCAATGAGATGAATCAATGGCGCCGAGCCATGCATGACAACAAACACTTGTGCGACTCACAAACACATTTAGATAGCCGACCTCTGTTGGAACCGGCACAGAAACCACGTACACGTTGGCGCAAGCCTGTTGAACTGTTTTCACTTTTTTTTTTTTTTTTCCCCCTTCCAAGTTTGATTGCTTGCTTGTGCTTTTGCTCTCTCTTTTGAAGGCAGGGAGCAAATCAAAGGCCTCCGAGGGTTTCGAGGAGAGATCGTCATCCACCACGCTGGCGTCGAAATTGTTGGAAGATGAGGTCATCGTGATCTGTTTCGCAGTCCAACCGTCACCTTTATAAAGTGCACAGGTAATGCTTGAAGCAACATTTAGGCTTTTCTGATCGTCCTAAAAGGTGGGTGGGTGGGTGACTCGAGTCACATGACTTGACTTGAGCCAGACTTAAGTTGCTAAAATGGATGGATGGACAGATGGATAACACCAGTTTGCGATATCTACAGTTTGTTTATGACTAGCCTTAAGCCAAGTTACATATATCTAGAATTTAATTTTGCCTAATTGGATATTGATTGAAGATATCTGAAAAAGAACAAGGATATCTTGAATTGATTGTGGATATATCTCAAACTGAACTAAATTGTGGATAGGAAGAAGAATGTAAGTTACAGGTAGTTGAAATGTTCACTTTGACTTAATTAACTTGTGCCAAATCAGCAAAATGAGATTTTGATGGAACTTGGTGCGTTTGTTGATATTGATGGCACTACACGAAATTTCAAATTTTAAGTCAATCGGAGCATAGGTTTGAGAGCTACGGCCCGTCAAATTTTGCCATTTTCTGCTAAAAGGGGTGTGGCCTTTGAAGCCTTGCATCTCAGGAACTGCTGGGTCAATTTTCACAAAGCAGCTGGGCTGGACTGGCATAAAAAAAATCGGCACTGGCATTTTGACGCAAGTCCACCGGCTCGGCATGGAATTGCAGATCGCCGCAATAGATCCAGTCTAGCTGGCATCCCTGCATTCCGTTTGGTCCAGGAAATGAGACCGATCTGATTTTAGTACCGATATGTGGACAGCGCTGTCATGGCGTCATCGCAGCAAGAGCCGGAGGCATCCACCATGTTTCCATCCTGGTCTCAAATCAATAGGACAAAACCCAGTGATCCGGCTCATGATTAACCCTCAGTTGGAGGTCGAACGCAGGCGACGCCCTCCACCCTTTGCAAACATCACCCGGCAGGCGTGACTTCACACGCGGCTAATAAAGCGATGATTACACACCAAATGCCTTTAACGCGCCCCGGCCGTGATGTCATTGGAAGTTGTAACTGCAAAGCAAACATACCAGGATGAACACGCAAAGTGTGTAAAGGTCTCCGGAATGGGGGTGTGCACCAACAGGGACTAAAGACTTAGTACACCTCATCATTGTGTACATGGTGGAGCTGCCCTTATACAATAGCTTTTCACATGTTTGTATTGCAAACATGGGAAAAAGTGCTGGGGTAGAAACATTGCAAACAAAGTACCACAAATATTGTTTATAAAATAAGCACCCTTTTAGCTCCATGTGTTGCCTCCTAAATTAAATAACCGCTATTGTATAGAAAACCCCCCAAAGCTAAAATAAACCCAAAAATAGAGCTGGGAAATGACACAGTCACGTCAAGAATATTTTGCAAGTTCAGACTTTGATGTTATTACAGTGAGCCCGCACGTGAACTCAAGTATCCTGTTTAAAAAAAAAAAAAAAAAGACTCAAGTCCAGACTTGAGGAAACAGACCATTTTGATGAGGGGATGGGGGTTGGGGCTCACCAACAACAGGTGCTCCCTCGCAGCTGTCCCGTCTGACTTGGAGGTGAAAGAGTCAGCAAGCAAACCTCTTGTTGTTATTCTATTTGACGACCCCGATCAATCCTGACCACCCCAGCGCCTTGTTAGATGACCGACACGTTTAACGAGGCACTCTTCAGCAGCTACGAGGGAACGCAAAATTGTTTGGGGTTTTTTTCGCCTACCATGTCACCTTAGCTGCGCCGTCAGCACTTCCGGGTCATCTTCCACGTAAGCAAAAGCGACGTGTAAACAAAGCAGTGGAGAACTACAAGCTCCATCCTAGTCGCTTTGGGAAAGCTTTCCCACTGTTTTGTTTCATGTTTACAAACGTTTCGTCCTCGTCGCATTTGTTCACATGGAAGATGACCCGGAAGTGTTTACGGCGCAGCTAAGGTGACATGGTAGGCGAAAAAAAAATAAAACAATTTTGCGTTCCCTCGCAATCTTTGCAAGAGAACGCAGTTTTTGTTTTTTTTGTTTTTTTTTCTCCTACCTACCATGTCACCTTCGGGGCTACGTACAAATGCATGAGTTCAAGTTGGACAAGTTTTTATATAGTGCACAAGGGGGCGATGCCCAAGTGCGTCACTGGGTGCCATTTTAGCCCCCCCCCCAAAAAAAAAACATTCTGACAAACTAAAATGGTGTAAAACAGTTTAATTAATACTCTACAGTTGAGTTCTACATAGTTCTCAGTCTTTGCATGTTTTCAAGCAATCATTTTCAAACATTTCAACATTTCGAAACAAAAACATGATTTGACTTTACAAGGATTTTTAAGAAAACTGGCACACAGGCTTGATGTCACTGTTTGCGCTAATACTTGAAGTGAGGCTGGATTCAACACTGATATAATGTATGACAAACGTTTAGCAGCACTATATTGGGACTGGAATGAAAACGTCAGATAATGAAGCCCGTGACTCATTGACTGTAACCGGAGCGCATCATCGGAATTTCGGTCAACGCACGCCAGAGGAATGTCGGCAAAGTTGCTAGGACAGCACGGTGAGCGTCACGCTTCCTTTGGTCCTCTTGAGGATGCCCACGGCCTCCTCGTGCGTGACGCCCTCCAGGGGCTGCCCGTTGACCGCCATGATCTGGTCGCCCCGCTTCAGGCGGCCGTCCTCCGCCGCCGCCCCCTTGCCGAAAACCGTCTTGACGTAGATGGGCAGGTCTCCGTGGGGGCTGCCGTAACCTCCGACGATGCTGAAGCCAAGTCCGTCCGGTCCTCTCTCCAGCGTGATGCTCTTGTATTGAGGAGGGCTGACGGGGGAACGCGGGGACACAATTAATAACGGCGTACGCCTTTGCATAATTCGGCCTTGACATAACAGTCACTGAGATGGTCAACTATGTCATGACAACAACAATAATTATTATACGAACTCTTTCTAGGTCAAATGCCACATGTGCTGAACAGTTTTGACTTGACCAAGTGATACAGGTAAAAATGACAGAATTTTAAATTTGGCCTTTTACTTCAACATTTTGGAAAAAACAAAACGAAACATTGTGATAGGGATAAAATAAACAGTTTAAAGTTACAACAGTTTGAATTAGTAAAAAAAAATAGTAACACAAAATTAGAACACTAAAAAAAATTTTTTTTTAAATTGAAAACTAAAAAAATAATTACTAAAAATTTGTAAAAAATAAATAAATAAATAAATAAATAAATATTTTTGGCATTAAAGTGACAACGCTTTGAATTAGTAAAATAAATAAATAAAATAAAATAATGCAAAATGTAGAGTTAAAAAAAAAACGTAAAAGTTTTAGCTTTTATTTTGAAATTTCAGGCAAAAAAGATAATCTGAACAGTTTGTCAGAGTAGTTTAAATTGGTTAACAAATGTAGAAATTAGAGGAAAAAAAGAACAAAATTTTTTTTAAATTTTGAAAATTACATTGCGGTAGTGATAAAATGAACAGATTAAAGATGAGATTGATTGAATTGGTAAAGAAAAAAAACGTGTAAATTAGATTTAAAAGTCCAAAATATATCAATGGTCTGAGCAATTTAAAGTTAGAACGATTAGAATGTTAAAAAAAATAATAATTGTTTCACCCCAAATTTTATTTTAGCTTATATTTTAAACATTTCAAAAGAGTTGAGTTGGGAATTGAAAGTTATACAAACGTACAAAAATTATACAAGATCAGATATTGACTAGTAAATGTTTTAGAGTTAGCCAAATAGTGGAATTATTGAAACATAAAAAAAAGAGTCAACACTATACCTTTTATTGGATCCCGCGGAGGTATTTGTAAATACGATTGTTATTATTATTATTATTATTATTATTAACTCCCGAAAAAGGTGATTTAGTAACAGAAAACAGCTACTAATAATTTAAAATAATAATTTAGTAGCCAGTATCAAAACTACTAATCGCAAAATAATAATCGAAGAGTCAATTTCCAATGAATGTATGGAATGAGGAAAAGCTTCAAACCTGAGGTCATCCTGGAAGATGGAGCTGGGCGGCTGGAGGCCTCCAGCTGCTTGCTCCTGGACTGCGCCGGTCACCGTATTATCGCCGCCTGCCACTACCTAAATGCCACACGTTGTTAATGGCACCAAAAAAGAAAAAAGATAAGGTTCTCGTCGGTGGTCTTACTTGCAGCTGTATTGTCCCTGTGGCATTCTTGAGCATGGCGACGGCTTGCGAGTGGCTCATGCCTTCGGTCGAAGTGCCACAGATGCTGACGATCCGGTCCCCGACCTGGAGAAGGATCGATTGATGTGAAGATGTGAGATTTTGTTTTGGTGTACAGATCGGAGACATGTGCATCGTTCGCTTGTTCCATTTTTAAACTCATTTACTCGCCGCCATTTTCACAGAAACAATCCTGGTTGATCTCCTTTGCTCTGCTGCCACCTGCTGGCCGTTTGTGTAATAACTATTATTTCTGCAACCGTTCTTTGCAGTTGAGAGGCTGTATCAAAGCCTTCTGTATGCTCTCGCATAAACAACAAAAAACAAAACAAAACAACGTATAAATACGTCTTTGGGACACTTACAACATAAAAAAAAAAAAAAAAAGTATTTACACGCTATTGGGAGCAAATGATTTTTAACGGGCAATCAAAAGTGAACGTATTCGCGCCCGGTACTGTTTGCAAACTTGAATTTGTAATGTGAGCGCAGGGCAACACTTGACGAGGCCTCGCTTATCTCGTGAGACAAAGCAGCTCGATTGTGTCCGAACGGGTCCTTCTGTTAGCTCGAGCCATCTAAATTCAAGAGTGGGAGATTTATTAGCCTCCGACAGTCTACGTTGCACAGTGCAGCGATTGTCAACGTGGCCCCCCCTCGTTTCACTCGCTAAAAAGCTGTGGGCTTCCGTTAGGATTTGAGCCTCATTCCGGAATGGCTGGTATGCATATTTGGACGCCAAATGAAGACGCCTGCGATACTGACACCCAGACAGTTATTTGACTTTTGTGTTTAATGGCGACTGATCAAACTATGCTGAAAATTCAAATGTTTCGGCGATTTAACGACGCCCCATCCGTCTGGTATGTGTACAAAATTCAAGGACAAATTCGCTTTTGGGAAGGACATCTGGGAAAAGGGCAAATGATAAATGCAAAACGTCCCACCATGAGCTTGTGGGTCTGCGCCGCCAGGCCGACGGGGTTCATCATGGCGATGAAGATGGGTATGTTTCCCAAGGGGCTGCCCACCCCGCCGGCAATGCTGACACCCAGGGAGTCGCCGGGGCCTTTGGTGAACTCGGCCGTTCGCACCTCTTGCTGATCCGGAGCTGCAGACGCGGGAAAACATTTTGAGCGTCACTTCCTGGGGCCAAGCCGCGGCGTATCTCGAAGGATACTTTTACCCTGCTGGCTCGTGTCATCTGAAACGATTCCCGCGGCCGTCTTGGAGCTGCAAGGCTCGCTCGTCGGTTCCATCTTGGCGAGAGGAATCCGGTTTGGCGCGTTGCAACTAAACGGGGGAAAACAATCGGGTCTTACCTGGCTACTTTGGGAGAGCCTTCGTTGCGAGTGGAAGGGGCCGGCTTTAAACCTCCCGATGTCCATCTTGAGCGAGCCGACGCAGCACTGAAACACGACGGCGATTAAAGTCACGCGATGCCAATGACGACGTGTCGTTATATCGTCACGAGGGATGTCACGATAAGGGCAATATCGTGATGTCGTGAAATTAAATATCGTCGTCGTCATGTTCACAATATTTAAAAGGAACACATCTGTTCAAAAAGTCAGGCTGATTTCCCTTTGTGCAGTTCTGGCACCCTCTAGTGGCTAGTTTATTATTGCAATTTAATTTTCATTAGGGATGTTTTGGCCTTCTATGTTTAAAATCGATGCTAATTGTCTGATGAAGGGGAAGCGAATTTGCTTGTGGGACGATCAATGTGTGCTTGCATTAGCAAGTAAGTGCCTCAATATTGTTATTAGAGATTGTAGGTGGTTTATATCCATTGCTGTTATGTACAAAAGCACAATATTATGATTTATTTTTTATTTTTTTTAGTATGAGCTCTTTTTTTTACAATATTGTGACCTTTTTTTAAATATCGCCAACGCCCCCCACAATATCGTGATAATTATCGTATCGTGAACTTCATATTGTGAGAATATCGTATCGTGATGTTTGGATATTGTTACATCCCTAATCGTCCGCTACCTTGAGGAGAGCGGCGACCGCCTCCTGGGTGGCCGAGCGGACGTCTTCCCCGTTGACCGACAGGATCTGGTCGCCCTGCATGAGTCGGCCGTCGGTGTCCGCTAGGCCGCCTTTGATGATGTCGGACACGAAAACCCCCGTGTCGTTCCTAGATACGGTTGGACGGGAGTGTGAAATGCAACTTTTGGAGTTTTCACTCTCCATTTGCAAAAAAAAAAAGATCATCCAGTGATATGCAGTGTTCCCTCGTTTATAGCAGGTTCGTCTTTCACGGCCTCGCTGTTTCGCAGATTTTTTACAGTTTGCCTTTTTTTGGTCTTTGCGCGGCCGTATCTCTCGAACCCTACGTCGACCAGGGACATACGGGCATCCGCGGCTTCGTCTCGACGAGACCTTTCCAACCGTGCCTGGCCCGTCGCTCCACGATATTGCATTCCGGAGATAAAAAATTATATAATGTGTTGAATAATAAGTACATAAAAAAAAACAAAAAACTTTTAATAAAAAAAAGACTAAATGAAAAAAAATGATAAATGATGTAAGAAAAAGGATTCAATAATAAACTAAAAATCATACCAAAAAAAAAAAAAACATAATAAATGAAAAAAAAAAATACTGTGCTGTAAACTAAAAAAACAAACAAAACAAAAAACCTTTAATGGAAAAAATGAATGTAAATGAAACAAGAACATATATAATGAATGAAAAAGAATTTATAATAATGTAAAAATCATACCAAAATTAAAAAAAAACATATATATATATACTGTGCTGTATATGACTTGATTTAACTTGTATATGGTAAATAAATAAATAAAAAAACACTTTATGAAAAAAATGAATGTAAATGAAAAAAGGAAATATGATGAATGAAAAGTATTTATAATAACGTAAAAATCATACCAAAATGAAAAAACATATATAATAAACGAAAATCTATTTATAAATAACAGGAATTAAAAAAAACAAAAACAAAACAAAACATGGATTTCCATTATTGTGGGTACTTTTTGGAATGTAACACCCGTGATAAACGAGGGAACACTGTCGTGAAAAATCGGTGATATAAAGTTATATACACAAAAATCTGCGTTACCACCGTCCCCTAACCTCAACCCTATTGAGATCAGCATGTGCAGCAACCTTTCAAGGAGGATCTATGAGGGTGGACTCTGGGACTACGCAATTTTTGCTTTGGCTAAAAGACTACCACGAATGCTACGTCGAGTGCTAAATTACCTTTGGTCCCTCGATCTGAGGCGCAAAAGAAAAACGATAATCATCGATCACCATTGCGAGGTCACATCCTCGTAAAGACCCCGGGACGTGCATTTACCTCCTCCCCACGATGCTGAGTCCCAATCCCTGGCCGGGCCTCTTCTGCAACTCCACGACAAACGAGTCCCACAAGTCCTCCTCCTTGTACTGGGCCTCGTCCCTGTAGACGGTCAGCCGCACTCTCTGCGGGGTCTGCCGCAGAACGTTGATGGCCTCGTCATGGCTCGCCGCCCGCAAGTCGAGTCCGTTCACCTGCCGGGGGGGGAAACCGTTTGATTTAATCTGGGCTGCTTGGGTGCTTTTACAAGCGGGGCGGACACTATTTGAGCAAGTAAATTGCCGCCAGTTAAAAACCTGACCTCTAGGATTTGATCTCCGGCCCAGAGCCTGCCGTCCTTGGAAGCCGCACCTTCTTCGTAAACCTCGTGGATGATGATGGCCCCCTGCAGCGAGGGGCGAAGAGATGTCAAATTCTCCCCCCAAAAAATTGTGGGTCAAATAGCGTTCCTCACCAGCAGAGTGTCGCAGCCCCCGACGATGCTGAGCCCCAGGCCCGTCCGCCCTTTGGAGATGTCGATGGTGGTCTCACATCCCGGGATGATGGGACACGTGGCCGGGTCGCAGGCCAGCGTGGACGGGCTGGATGAGCGGCTCGGACCTGAGGACAGACAAAAAAACAAAATAAAATAAAATAAGCAAACGTGCCTATGTGGTTCCTTTAATCACCACTTTGAATAAGCAAGTCCAAACGCTGACTCACTTGAAGACGTTTCGGGTTGACTGATGCAAAGCATGCTGGGTAGACTGCCGACCTCCGGTTCCCCATTCACAGCGGCGGCGCAGCCTTCCTGGACGGTTACCTTGTCCCCCGCGGTCCCTTCAACGACCGCGACGTCTTCCTGATGGAATGTAAAATGCCGCGTTAGCACTAAGGAACGATATCGTGATATTAAAACCAACACAATATATCGTCGTCACCATGTCACGATATTAAAAGCAGCACATCTGTTAAAAAAGTCGGGTTGGTTTTCAATTGTGCAATTGCAGCACCTTCTGGTGGCTAGTTTTTTTTTTTTTTTTTTTTTTAAGTGTAGTTTAATTTTCACAAGGCATGTTTTGGCCCTTCTAAGTTTAAAGTCCACGATAATGGTCAGATAAAGGGGAACATAATATACTTGTGAGTCAATATGTGGAGAACTCAATTTATTGTATGTATTAATTTCTTATTTAATTGTATTCATTTTTATTTATTTATTAAGTTATTCATTAATGTATTAATTCTGTTAACTCATTGACTGCCATTGACGGAAAAAGACGTCAAATAATGCATTTTTGCTGGGCTGGCAGTGAATGTGTTAAACACAATGTGCCAATATATTTTGTGATTATATTGCAGCATCCTTTTTTCCTTTTTTCTTTTTTTAAGGCAAATTTTGCTTAAAAATCCGTCGATTTTGGTTACATCTCATCTGAACTCATTGACTGCCATTGACGGAAAAAGACGTCAAATAATGCATTTTTGCTGGGCTGGCAGTGAATGTGTTAATAATAAAAAAAATATTTTTTGTAATGCTTGTATTAGTGCCTCAATATATATATTGTATTTATAATTTTTTATATGTATAATATTTTTACATTTTTTATTGCTGTAATGTACAAAAACAATAGTGTTTTTTTGTATGAGCTCTTTTTTTTTTTTTTTTTTTAAACAATATTGAGACCTTCTTTTGTATCGCCAACCTCCCCACGATATCGTGATAGTTATCGTATCGTGGCCTTCATATCGTGATAATACCGTATCATGATGTTTGGATATCGTTTCATCCCTAGTTAGCACGCGGGTTTATTTCGTCCCAATCGGTAGCGCAACGCAAAGCGCGTGTGTGGGCCCTCTAATGAAGGGTACGACGTGCGCTCGAGCCTCGTCTGTGGTTTCTCTGCGTCACTCGTGGGTGGAAGTCATTCTTTGGCTCGCATGTCATCAAACATCGCAGCCATGGTTTGAAATTTGGACACCATCTATTGGACATTCGCTTTTAACTCATTCACTGCCAATGACGACTATAGACGTCAAAAATCCAAGCAAACAGCCAGTGCGAATTTTGACAAGAAATTTGAATTGAAGTTGTAGTTATTCATTGTTTTCATTCATAGTTATTAATCCTTGTTGTTATAAATAACAACGATGACAACAATTTCATTGCTTAGTGCTACCATCGTGCGTAGAACGGATTCCTGTTACCCTACAACACGGGCGTTGACGTTTTTGTGATCGGTCTTGGTCTTACTGAGACCACATACTGGGTCTCGGCCTCCAAAAGCCAATTTTAGTCGACTAAAATTGCTCTTTATTTTTGTTGACTAAAGTTGGATTCAAACTAAAATACAATCAGGTGACTGAGTTATGACTAAGGCTTTAATTAAATTTAGTCAGAAGACTAGAACTAAAACGAAATTATTTTTTTATTAAAATATTAATTTTTTTCTTTTTTTCTCTTTTTTCAAAATTAAAACTGGCTGTTTGCTTGGATTTTGACGTCTATAGTCGTCATTGGCAGTGAATGGGTTAAAATGGGCAAAATGAGCTTTTCCTGTCTCTTTATAAACATGGCTTCTTGGGACCTTTTTTTTTTTTTTTGTGGTTCCACTTCCAAATTTCATGTTGCTAGCAAGTATATTTTCAGGGTTTTAATTCCCCGCTCCCCCCACAATACGGCTTGCTGTGTGTGACCAATTGCTCTTGAGCACGACGTGTTAAAAACACTTAAAACTTTGTCTGCTACCTCCACGTGGGGCTCGGCTGCGTCTCCTTCGCTTTCTCTCATGGGTCCGACTGCCATCTGCTCCAGGGCTCCCGTGTTCCTGTTCCACAAGAGTCATAATAACTGACTATGCTAATGAAGGGTTTGTTCATTTTGTTCACAGTAAGGTTGCTAAAACAGGTCACCAAAAGAGTTGAATATTTCTTTCTTACAAACCTCAAACGAGCACGTTTGGATCGGTCTGCACTTTCATTTGCTTTTGTGTTGTAACATCCCCCTCTAGTGGATTTTGTCTGACATTACAATGAGGTCTTTTACCTGATGAAGACGATTTGCACTTTAGATGGGGCGCTTTTGATAATGGAAGATGCGTTCTGGTGACTTTGGCCATAGAGGACCTGTCCATTAATCTGGAAACCCAAAAAATCAATAAAATCAAATAAATAAGATGCGTCCGATCGAGATGCTGATCAAACGTCCGACTTCTCACCTCGAGGAGCTCGTCCCCGACCAGCATGCGTCCGTCGGTGCCGGCCGCCCCCGCGGGGTCGATGCCCACCACAAAGACGCTCATGCGGGCGCGGTCCCGGTTTCCAGCCAGGCTGAGGCCCAGGCCCGTCTTGCCCTTCTCCAGCTCCATCACGTGCAGCGCGCCTGGCAGGCTGCCGTAGCGCTGGACGATGCTCTCTGAAACGTTTGGCGGGCAGTACGATTGAATGCAAATGCTTGAACTGCTTCAAGTGAAATGCAACTAGAACAACAAAACAGTACTTAACAAATGAAAAACAATAGCAGTAGTATTAAAAAATATAATAAGGCATTCACTTGAGGTAGCACACTATAATGTAATAATTTTCTCAAAATGTAACAAAAGTTGCCCTAAAATAAATAAATAAATAAATAAATAAAACCCAATAATGTAATAATTTCACCAATAATGTCATAAAATAATCCTGATAATGAAATAACATTTTTACCAATAAAAATACATTTTAGGGAATTATTAAATTTTCAGGAAATAGTTAATAATAATTATTAATTATTATTATTATTATCATTATTATCATTATTATTAATATAATTAATTATATCTATCTATCTATCTATCTATCTATCTATATCTATATCTATATCTATATCTATATCTATATCTATATCTATATATATATATATATATATATATATATGAATGGGATGTAACGATATCCAAACCTCACGATATGAAGGTCACGATACGATAATTATCATGATATTGTGGGGAGGTTGGCGATACAAAAGGTCACAATATTGTAAAAAAAAAAAAATATATATATATATATATATAATATATATATATATATATATGTATATATGTATATGTATATAGACACTAATACAAGCATTACAATAAATTGATAGTTTTTTATTAATAACAATAATAAGTTAATATTTTTTTTTATTAAATAAGAAATGAATAAATACAATAAATTGAGTTCCTCCGCATATTTACTCTGTTCACAAATATTTTACGTTCCCCTTCATCTGACCATTACTGGGTATTTTAAACATAGAAGGGCCAAAACATGCCTTTTGAAATTTATGCCGCACTAAAAAAAACTAGCCACCAGATGGTGCTCGAACGGCACAAGTGGAAGTCAACCGGACTTTTTTTTTAACAGATGTGCTGCTTTTAACATTGTGACATGACGACGATGATATATTGTGGCAGTTTTAATATCGCGATATCACGATATTGCCATTGTCATTACATCACTAATATATATACACACACACACACACACTAGTATGTGAACAGAGGCCAACTATTTGAGGTGTCGAATAACCAGCTATCCTTTGACCATGAATTAGTAATACAGACGTGACAAAGAACTCACCCCAGCTACACCCAAACTCCTCCTCTTCCTCCTCCCCCTCTTCCTCTTCCCCGTCCCCCACGTCAGCTTCGAGGGTCCGAGCCGAAGTCTCCGCCAGGGTGTCTGTGTCCGTCTCGCCCACGTGGGGCACCACCGGCAGGGCGAGGGCCACGCTGGCGGGCGTCGCCTTGAGACCTTCGCGCTTCTTCGGCTTCAGGGGGGGAGATCCGGATTAGTAAAGGGTGAAGAAAATTGTCAATGTTTTTTTTTTTTGAAGAATCAATAGTTGCTTGAAAGTTTGCCAAATCATCCGATATCTGCTATGCTTGATTTTGCAGGATTATGGGATGTTAGTTGAGGCTGATAAATGAGTTGGTGTCGTCAACGCTTGAGGTTCAATCAGACGAATACAATATGGTAAAGCTTAAAACGTCAAACTTTTTGATTCATTTACACTACTCACAAAAAGTTCGAGGTTTTGGGCTTCATGCAGAATTTTTAGGACAAGATTGAAATGCATTAACATATAAAACCTTTACAGGTCAACTGAATTCAACATTTTTTTTTTTTACATTTTTTTCATTTTTAACATGCACTTGACATTCTCCTTTCTGTGACTCTTCCAGTCACTTCCTCGCCGCCTAAAATAGTGTTGACCAACGACCGGCACGTTATCTCAAACTTTTTGTGAGTGTGACAAACCTACCTGAAGAACACAAAAGCCTGTCTACACATTTAACATGAAGTGACAAACATAGAAAAATAAGAATGTGATGATGATTGGACACAGACAAACATTTAAGATGGCGGCTTACGTGTGCATGCATGTGCCACTGTGGTTTGCTGAACTCGTTCACTCGCCGCCATTTTCACGTTTCGCAATCCCGTTCGCTCCCGGCTGTTTTACTGAATTTTGACTGATTTTTGCAAGGTCCACAGAATATTGTGTTCTATTGCTATAAAAGCAAGGAACCTATCAAAAGAAATATTAAAGTCTCTTCTTTCATCAGGAAAAAAAAAAGTATGTTTCTATCTGTTTCCGTTTTGCAGCAATTAGCATTCGAAGAGAGCTAAGTTTCATCAGTTTTCACAAATGTATTAAAAGTAATTTAGCTTTTTTTTAATTTTTTTATTATTATTATTAGTTTTTTTTACATGGCCCTAGTTGATCTCCTTTGCTCTGCTGCCACCTGCTGGCCGTTTGTGTAATAACTACCATTTCTGCAACCGTTCTTTGCAGTTGAGAGGCTGCATCAAAGCCGTCAGTATGCTCTAGCAGAAAAACAAAAAACAAAAAAACGTATAGATATGTCTTTGGGACACTTAGAACATTAAAAAAAACGTATTTACACGTTATTGGGAGCAAACAAGTTAATATACTGGCTTTATGAAAATCATGACTGGGAGTGTCTATAGGTCGGGGGGGAATGATTAGTTTCATCTGTTATGTTTGTCACATCTGGGTAAGAATAGGAAAAATGTTTCATTTTGAAAGACTCCTGAAAATGGCCGCTATTTGAAGAAATACGGTTGCAACTGTCAAGCCGTAGAAAACATCATCATAACCTTGTTCCGTTGCCCTATTTGATTTATTACCCAGCATGTGCATGCACCGAGAAGGCCACAAAAGAGAGACGCACAAACCTTAAACGGGGTAGGAGTGAAAGGGTTAGTTGGGGAGAGGCGGAGGACAAGTCTACTGTGACTGTCACCCTCCTATAGAGAAGAGACAAAGGGCGACAACTTTAGACGATGACGCGACATCGATTCACCCGCGATGCCGTGCGAATCCAAAACGCGCAGCTGGTAAAAAAAACACACCACCAACCTTGTCCTCCTTGTCCCGGGGCGCGCTCGGCACGTTCTCCTCCACGGACTCGCCGCTCGCCGACGACTGCACAACACAGGACGACATCGAGGCGGGTTACGCGGCAGGTTCCGCAAAGCAAAACGGCCCAAACGACCTGGTGGGTTTTCCCGCCACGAAACGAGCCGGCTTCGCGTCTTCACGCCGAGTCATCCGTCTCGCTTCCGTTTTGTCTCCCCTGCTTTCTATTACATCAGCCATCAATCACACTCGTGCTCGACTTATCTCTTCCTGACGCTCTTTTCTTGCTTTTATAAGCGGAGCGACTTCTTTGAAAACAATCTTCACGGAGCAGTATAATTAGAGACGAACTTGCAGAGGGACAATCTGATCGCTTTCTTATCAGAGGGGGATTTGCAGCTGAGACAATGGGAAGACCACCGAAAATTAACCTTATATCAGGGGTGTCCAAACTTTTTCATTTGAGGGCCACATGCAGAAAATCGGAAGGACGCAAGGGCCACATCATGTTATGAAGAGAAATTGTGTTTTGTCCTTAAAAGTTGTACAAATAATTTATTTGTGCTTTTGCATATTTAGAAAAATGCTACAGTATATGAACCAATTTATTTGTAATATGGCAGTAGGGTTATTATAGTTTGGGAATATTTCATTTTAGTTAGTTTTTATTAGTTTTCAGGGTGGTTCTGTTAGTTTTTACTAGTTTTAGTTCTTTAACTCATTCACTCGCCGCCATTTTCACATTTCGCAATCCCGTTCGCTCACGGCTGTTTGACTGGATTTTGACTGTTTTTGCAAGGCCCACAGAATATTGTGTTCTATTGTTATAAAAGGATGGAACCTATCAAAAGAAAGATTAAAGTCTCTTCTTTCATCAGGAAAAAAAAAAGTATGTTTCTATCTGTTTCCGTTTTGCAGCAATTAGCATTAGAAGAGAGCTAAAATTCATCAGTTTTCACAAATCTATTTCAAATTGTAAGTAATTGAGTTTTTTTTTTCCACATGGGCCTGGTTGATCTCCTTTGCTCTGCTGCCACCTGCTGGCCGTTTGTGTAATAACTACCATTTCTGCAACCGTTCTTTGCAGTTGAGAGGCTGCATCAAAGCCTTCTGTATGCTCTAGCATTAAAAAAAACACAAAAAAAACGTATAAATACGTCTTTGGGACACTTAAAACATAAAAAAAATGTATTTACACGTTACTGGGAGCAAATGAGTTAATAAATGCTTAGTTTTAGTTATTTTTTTAAATGTGTTTTTGTTATTTCTTTTAAATGTGTTTTACTTGTGCACAATATTAAAAAAAAATAAAATAAAAAAAATAACACCCTGGGAGCGACGTCATCTTTTGGTGTTTTTCTATTGGCTGTTGCTAGATGATGTCACTTCTGTGTGACATACTTTCAAACGTCCTCATCCCGGTTAATATCAAACTAAATCTGCTTTGTACATTTTTGCTATAATTGTGGTTTTAGTTAGTTTTTTAAATCTAAAATGTAATTGCAGTTTTCGTTTTTTTAAAAAGCATTTCTGGTTTTATTTTATTTTTATTATTATTTCGTTAACAAAATTGCTTTTTGAATTTTAGTTTTAGTTTTTTCTTTGTTGTTGTTTTGAATTTTTGTTTTTTCGTCAGTTTTAGTGAACTAAAATAACCTTTAATAGCACCTGTGTTTTCCGACACCTTCCCTTCTTACTTTGACCATCTCCAAACATTTTTGTTTTGTTTTATTTGATTTCAACTGAGTCAAATGCCATTTTTAGCATACGTCGCGGGCCGCTAAAAAATGGACGGAGGGCCGCAAATGGCCCCCCCGGGCCGTTGTTTGGACACCACTGACCCGTATGAATGATTCTGCTCGCAAAAAGTCTCATGGAATTTTCAACGCTGAAACCTACCCGCGGTTTCTGGATGATACTCTGCACCAGGAAGGTGACAGGATTTCCCGCCCTGCGTATGGCCTCCACCGCCTCCTCGTGACTGGCATCTCTCAGATCCACGCCGCCCACCTGACAGGTGAATGAGGTCACTCATTCTCATTATAAGCTCCCCAATATGGTCTGATCATGGCCCACTTGTTTGTCGCTGTTTACCTCCACAATCCTGTCCCCGGTCTTCAAGGTGCCGTCGTGTCCGGCCGGACTGTCCTCCAGGACGTGCTTGATGAAAATGCCCCGCATCACCTCGCCGTTGCTCAGCCGGCTGCCCATCCCGCGGCCCCCGACGATGCTGATGCCCAGGGACTTGCCGGGCTGTCGGAAGAGCTCCACTCTTGGGGGCGGAGCTTCCAACGTCAGCATCCCGACTTGAAGGACAGGCGGATTTGTTTGCGTACTCACAGTCGCGGTTGGTTCCAGTTGCTGTAAGAAACGCTCTCTTCTCCCTCGCCGTCCTCCCGCTCAGGAAGGTTGCGAACGTCCCTAAACGCCACCGGACGCTTTTTAACTCTTTGACTGCCAAAGATTAGCAAAACAAAACAAGCCCCAACAAGTGCCAGCCGATTTCAAGCATTTTCACTCATCCTTCAAGGCAAACAAAATATTGCGCGCTACGACTACATAAACATAAAAAAAAATAAATAGTATGTGTCTACCTCAGGGGTGTCCAAACTACGGCCCGGGAGCCATTTGCGGCCCGCCCTCCATTTTTTAGTGGCCCGCGACATATGATGAAAAAATGGCATTTGACTCAGTTCAAATAAAATAAAATAAAAAAAAAATGTTTGGAGATGGTCAAAGTAAGAAGGGAGGTTGTTGAAAAACAGGTGCTATTCAAGTTCATTTCCGTTCGCTAAAACTAACAAAAAAACTACAATTCAAAACAACAATTTCGTGAACAAAATAAAATAAAAACGAAGACGCTTTTTAAAAAACGAGAACTAACTGAAACTACATTTTGTGTTTACAAAACTAACTAAAATAAAACTAACTAAAATTATAGGAAAAATGTTGTTTTGGTCTTTGGGAATTATTTTAAATGTGATTTTTGGTACATTAATTTTGATATAAACCGGAATGATGACGTTGAGCCCATGGTGTTTTTTTAAATATTGCGCTCAAGTAATACACATTAAAAAAAAAAAAAATAAATAATAATACTGAAACTAACTAAACTAAAACTAAGCATTTATTAAAGAACTAAAACTAAAAAAAACAAACTAACAACCACCCTGAAAACGAATTAAAACTAAATTTAAAAAAAACCCAACTCAAAACAAAATAAAAAAGCAGAAGCACAAACAAATGATTTGTACAATTTTTAGGACAAAACACAATTTCTCTTCATAACATGATGTGGCCCTTGCGTCCTTCTGATTTTCTGTATGTGGCCCTCACATGAAAAAGTTTGGACACCCCTGGTCTACCTTATTCCGTTTTTTTAGTAATCACCTTTTGAAAATAGGTAATTTGAGTGACATTGAAAAGATAATTTTGTTGCACAACAGTGACTTAGATATTATTATTTTTTTATTGATGCTCTGTGAATTCATGTGACAAAGGGCTTTGATCATTCACGTCATCCTTGAAAATGTTCAATTTCATCATATCAGTCATGTTTCATTCATCAACTGTGGGCCCATTGGGGAAAAAACAAAAAAAAACAAAAAACGATACAATGCTGCCATCTGCTGGCCATAGTTAGTGGGTGTTTTGGATTCCGCAACCCATTGAGCAGGCAGTGCTGCACAAGACGTTGCACTGCCCATTGAGAGAGAGGAAAAAAAAAAAAAAAAAACCTTAGTAAACGTCAATTAACGTTTATGGTGGCATTCAATAGGATTTTAGCAGACGTCATTAAACGTTTTTGGCGGTCAAAGGTTAAAAACAAAACAAAAACAAGCCCTTCCTCATTTCATCTACTGTAAGCCCATTGGAAAAAAACAAAACAAAACAAAACAAAAAACAAAACAAAACGATACAATGCTGCCATCTGCTGGCCATAGTTAGTGGGTGTTTTTGATTCCACAACCCATTGAGCAGGCAGTGCTGCACAAGACGTTGCACTGCCCATTGAGAGAGAGGAAAAAAAAAAAAAAAAAACAACCCTTAGTAAACGTCAATTAACGTTTATGGTGGCATTCAATAGGATTTTAGCAGACGTCATTAAACGTTTTTGGCGGTCAAAGGTTAAAAACAAAACAAAAACAACCCCTTCCTCATTTCATCTACTGTAAGCCCATTGGAAAAAAACAAAACAAAACAAAACAAAAAACAAAACAAAACGATACAATGCTGCCATCTGCTGGCCATAGTTAGTGGGTGTTTTTGATTCCACAACCCATTGAGCAGGCAGTGCTGCACAAGACGTTGCACTGCCCATTGAGAGAGAGGAAAAAATAAAAAATAAAAAACCCTTAGTAAACGTCAATTAACGTTTATGGTGGCATTGATTTTAGCATACGTCATTAAACGTTTTTGGCGGTCAAAGGTTAAAAACAAAACAAAAACAACCCCTTCCTCATTTCATCTACTGTAAGCCCATTGGAAAAAAAACTAAAAAAAAAAATTTAAAAAAAAAAACGATACAATGCTGCCATCTGCTGGCCATAGTTAGTGGGTGTTTTTGATTCCACAACCCATTGAGCAGGCAGTGCTGCACAAGACGTTGCACTGCCCATTGAGAGAGAGGAAAAAATAATAATAACCCCTTAGTAAATGTCAACGTTTATGGTGGCATTGATTTTAGCATACGTCATGAAACGTTTTTGGCGGTCAAAGGGTTCAAAAACCAAAGAAAAACAAGCCCTTCCTGGTTCCTCAGCTGCTTACCTCGGGGCCGGCTCGGAGATGACGTCGTCGTCTCTGTGGCTCTGTTGCAGGCTGCTCTTGTACTCCTCAAGATATTCTGCCGGGACGTACGTGATGCTGGAACAGAACACAAGTTGAAACGATGCGGCGAAGGATTTCGCAAGACGTGCTAGAAAGGTGGTCGGTTTGTTTATTCAGTGATGTGAAGAAGTCGTTCGACGTCGCTAAGTGATGACTGCATGCGGACAAGAGATGGACGAACGGAGGAAAAGAAAAGACCAACACCGGACGGTTAGTCATACTCACACATAAAACGGGCACAGATCATCCTCTGGTGAGCAAGCAGATCTAGAAGGTTTATGCAACAAACACAAATGTGCCTTTGTTTAGTTGGCCAAGCAAGCGTTAACGCTTCTGTTTGATTCTTAGCTGAACCAAATATGTTCATGCTTAAAAAAAACAAACAAAGTTTTACAACTTTTTTTTTTTAACATTAACTCATTTGATCCCAAAAATGTATAAATATGTTCTATTTTAAATGTGTTAGGTGTCCCAAAGACGTATTTATATGTTTTTTGTGTGTTTTTGCTGATGCTAGAGCAGTGGTGTCCAAACTACAGCCCGGGGGCCACTTGCGGCCCACCGTCCATTCTTTAGTGTCCCGCGACATATGCTAAAAATGGCATTTGAAAAAAAAAAAAAAAAAAACACTATTGGTATTAAAGGTTATTTTAGTTAACTAAAACTAACGAAAAAACAAAAATTCAAAAAACTATTTCGTTAACGAAATAAAATAAAAACGAAGATGCTTTTTAAAAAAAAAAGGAACCTAACTGAAACTGCATTTTATGTTGACAAAACTAACTAAATTAAAACTAATTATAGCAAAAATGTCCTTCATTTTAGTATATGGTAATTAACACATTCACTGCCAGCCCAGCAAAAATGCATCGCATCATTTGACGTCTTTTTCCGTCAAAGGCAGTGAATGAGTTAATTGAATGCATGAGGCTTTGGGGATGATTTTAAATGTGATTTTTAGTAGATTTATTTTGATATAAACCAGAATAATGACGTCGCGCCCATGGTGTTTTTTAAACGCACAAGTAATACACATTAAAAAAAAAAACAACCTAAAACTAATACTGAAACTAACTAAACTAAAACTAAACATTTATTAAAGAACTAAAACTAATAAAAACCTAAGAGAACCACCCTGAAAACTAATTAAAACGAACTAAATAAAAAAAAAAACGAAATAAAAACTAAAATGAAAAATTCCAACAAAACAAAAAAAAACGTAAACATATTTTACTAACACTTAAAGTTGCTCAGTAAACGTGCTTTAAAAAAAATAATAATAATAATAAAAATAAAAAAGAGCTGGAGTTTGTATTTTTTTTCCAAATTTTGATGTCCCTTTTTAGAGAAAATGAATATCGGCTCCAAATATCGGTTATCGGCATCCTTCACGACTAATGATTAGTATCGGTATCGGGCCCGAAAAAACCTTATCGGTCTGTCTCTACTCTATATTGCTGATTTGTACCTATTGCGGTTGAGTTTCGAACACATCACCCAGCGATAAACCCCTTTTTTTTTTTTTTTTTTTTTTTTTTTTTTGTTGTCCTTGTCTTGCTCTTACCCCACGTCGGGTCCGACGAGAGAGTGCCTGCGAAGCGCGGCGCGCGCTTGAGCGTTGCTCAGCCCGGCGGTCGACTCGCCGTTCATGACCAGGACGAGGTCGCCCACGCCCAAGCGGCCGTCGCGGCCGATGGAGCCGCCGTGGATGACGCTTCGGATCAGCATCCCCAGGCCGTCTTTCGTGGCGCTCACCGTCATGCCTGCGTTTGGAAGAAAGCTCACTCTTTGCTGACTTAAAAATCCAAGGTACTGTATTTATTTATAGGGGTGGGGATTTTGCACAATGTAATTATCATTTTTTATTTTTCTTATTTTGACGTGAAACGACTTGACTGGAAGAAATGAACACGAACCAAGACCGGCGTTGCCCTTGACGACCGTGATGGTCCGTTCGAATCTGCTCCCCGAGATTGCCGCTCGCTCGCCGACGTCTGCGCTTGCGTCGACCTCCTCGTCCTCCTTAGTGGGAAAAAAAAACACAACAGACTCCTCACCTTCTCCACTCCATGCGACATTCTATTGCAGGGGTGTCCAAATTA
The DNA here is from genome assembly GCF_051991245.1 of Festucalex cinctus. Taxonomy (NCBI): domain Eukaryota; kingdom Metazoa; phylum Chordata; class Actinopteri; order Syngnathiformes; family Syngnathidae; genus Festucalex; species Festucalex cinctus. The sequence goes on from NC_135426.1 coordinate 23,595,945, forward strand.
CGGGCCGGGGGGGCCATTTGCGGCCCGCCGTCCATTTTTTAGTGGCCCGCGACATATGCCTAAAAAAATGGCATTTGACTCAGTTGAAATAAAATAAAAACAAAAAATGTTTGGAGATGGTCAAAGTAAGAAGGGAGTTGTTGAAAAACAGGTGCTATTAAAGGTTATTTTAGTGAGCTAAAACTAACAACAAAAAAAAATTCAAAACAACAATTTCGTTAACAAAATAAAATAAAAACAAAAAATGTTTGGAGATGGTCAAAGTAAGAAGGGAGGTTGTTGAAAAACAGGTGCTATCAAAGGTTATTTTAGTGAGCTAAAACTAACAAAAAAAAAAAAAAAAATTCAAAACAACAATTTCGTTAACAAAATAAAATAAAAACAAAAAATGTTTGGAGATGGTCAAAGTAAGAAGGGAGGTTGTTGAAAAACAGGTGCTATCAAAGGTTATTTTAGTGAGCTAAAACTAACAAAAAAAAAAAAAAAAATTCAAAACAACAATTTCGTTAACAAAATAAAATAAAAACAAAAAATGTTTGGAGATGGTCAAAGTAAGAAGGGAGGTTGTTGAAAAACAGGTGCTATCAAAGGTTATTTTAGTGAGCTAAAACTAACAAAAAAAAAAAAAAAAATTCAAAACAACAATTTCGTTAACAAAATAAAATAAAAACAAAAAATGTTTGGAGATGGTCAAAGTAAGAAGGGAGTTGTTGAAAAACAGGTGCTATTAAAGGTTATTTTAGTGAGCTAAAACTAACACAAAAAAAAAAATTCAAAACAACAATTTCGTTAACAAAATAAAATAAAAACAAAAAATGTTTGGAGATGGTCAAAGTAAGAAGGGAGGTTGTTGAAAAACAGGTGCTATCAAAGGTTATTTTAGTGAGCTAAAACTAAAAAAAAAAAAAAAAAAAAAAATCAAAACAACAATTTCGTTAACAAAATAAAATAAAAACAAAAAATGTTTGGAGATGGTCAAAGTAAGAAGGGAGTTGTTGAAAAACAGGTGCTATTAAAGGTTATTTTAGTGAGCTAAAACTAAAAAAAAAAAAAAAAAAATCAAAACAATTTCGTTAACAAAATAAAATAAAAACAAAAAATGTTTGGAGATGGTCAAAGTAAGAAGGGAGGTTGTTGAAAAAAAGGTGCTATTAAAGGTTATTTTAGTGAGCTAAAACTAACAAAAAAAAAATAAAAATTCAAAACAACAATTTCGTTAACAAAATAAAATAAAAACAAAAAATGTTTGGAGATGGTCAAAGTAAGAAGGGAGGTTGTTGAAAAACAGGTGCTATCAAAGGTTATTTTAGTGAGCTAAAACTAAAAAAAAAAAAAAAAAAAAAAATCAAAACAACAATTTCGTTAACAAAATAAAATAAAAACAAAAAATGTTTGGAGATGGTCAAAGTAAGAAGGGAGTTGTTGAAAAACAGGTGCTATTAAAGGTTATTTTAGTGAGCTAAAACTAACACAAAAAAAAAAATTCAAAACAACAATTTCGTTAACAAAATAAAATAAAAACAAAAAATGTTTGGAGATGGTCAAAGTAAGAAGGGAGGTTGTTGAAAAACAGGTGCTATCAAAGGTTATTTTAGTGAGCTAAAACTAAAAAAAAAAAAAAAAAAAAAAATCAAAACAACAATTTCGTTAACAAAATAAAATAAAAACAAAAAATGTTTGGAGATGGTCAAAGTAAGAAGGGAGTTGTTGAAAAACAGGTGCTATTAAAGGTTATTTTAGTGAGCTAAAACTAACACAAAAAAAAAAATTCAAAACAACAATTTCGTTAACAAAATAAAATAAAAACAAAAAATGTTTGGAGATGGTCAAAGTAAGAAGGGAGGTTGTTGAAAAACAGGTGCTATCAAAGGTTATTTTAGTGAGCTAAAACTAAAAAAAAAAAAAAAAAAAAAAAATCAAAACAACAATTTTGTTAACAAAATAAAATAAAAACAAAAAATGTTTGGAGATGGTCAAAGTAAGAAGGGAGTTGTTGAAAAACAGGTGCTATTAAAGGTTATTTTAGTGAGCTAAAACTAAAAAAAAAAAAAAAAAATCAAAACAATTTCGTTAACAAAATAAAATAAAAACAAAAAATGTTTGGAGATGGTCAAAGTAAGAAGGGAGGTTGTTGAAAAAAAGGTGCTATTAAAGGTTATTTTAGTGAGCTAAAACTAACAAAAAAAAAAAAAAAATTCAAAACAACAATTTCGTTAACAAAATAAAATAAAATCGAAAAAAAAAAATACATTTTATGTTTACAAAACTAACGGAAATAAAACTAACTAAAATTATAGGAAAAATGTCCTTCGTTTTAATCTTTGGTAATTAATTTCATATATGAGCTAAGGCTGCACGATATTGGAAAAACATGCGATATACTTGCCGAACATAGCGATATCGATATTATTGCGATATTTCACATGTACCTAAAGAAATTACATTTTTATTATCTAATGAAAGAAAAACATTTTTTCATGCAGCAAAATAAGCAACCTTAACGTAATCTTAGTTAATTAATTGTAACTATTTCTTGATAACACACATTTTAGTTAGCATCTGACCGGTCAAATTCAAATAAAAAGCATAAAATTCTGTATAAAACTTATTGCGATATGCATATTGCAAGGGCCAATATTGCGATATCGATATTTTTTTGATATATTGTGCAGCCCTAATATGAGCCTTTGGGGATTATTTTAAATGTGATTTTTTAGTACATTCATTTTGATATAAACCAGAATGATGACGTTGGGCCCATGCTGTTTTTTAAATATTGTGCACAAGTAATACACATTTAAAAAAAACAACAACTAAAAACTAAAACTAATACTGAAACTAACTAAACTAAAACTAAGCATTTATTAAAGAACTAAAACTAATTAAAAAAAAAACTAACAACCACCCTGAAAACTAATTAAAACTAACTAAATTAAAAAAAACAAAAAAAAACAAAATAAAAACTAAAATGAAAAATTCCAAAACTATAATAACCCTACTGCCATATTACAAATAAATTGGTTTATATACTGTCACATTTTTCTAAATATGCAAAAGCACAAACAAATGATTTGTACAATTTTTAGGACCAAACACAATTTCTCTTCATAACACGATGTGGCCCTTCGGATTTTCTGTCTGTGGCCCTCAAATGAAAACGTTTGGACACTGAGTTGAGAATGTTCCTCGTCAACGTTACCTCCATGGTGAGTGGCCGTTCCCCAAAAGTGACGGCGCTCTCTTCTGTGTGACACTGAACCGATTCTGCCGCTTCAGTCTGGATTTCAGGCGTGATCTGGAGGTCCCGAAACGGTCTGTCGGCGTCGGACGGCTCCGTTGCTTCCTCGGCCGTGGCGAGGTCCTCGCGTGACCCGCCGAGAGGGGCGCTCACGGATGCCGGTGCGTCGTCCGGGTCGGATGGCACGACGACTCCTGACTTGTTCTGAAAACCGTGACAAACTTGAGTTTTGTTTTGTTTTTAAATTGAGTTCGTTTTAATTCGTTTTCAGGGTGGTTCTCTTAGTTTTTATTAGTTTTAGTTCTTTAATACATTTTTAAAGTTTTAGTTAAGTTAGTTTCAGTATTAGTTTTAGTTTTTTTTGTTTTTTTTTAAATGTGTATTACTTGTGCGCAATATTTAAAAAACGCAACGGGCGCGACGTCATTATTCCGGTTTATATCAAATCAAATTGTGTTTAGTCATAAAAATTGTACAAATCATTTATTTGTGCTTTTGCATATTTAGAAAAATGTGACAGTATATAAAGCAATTTATTTGTAATATGGCAGTAAATTATTATAGTTTTGGAATTTTTCATTTTAGTTTTTATTTTGTTTTGTTTTTTTAAATTTAGTTTTAATTAATTTTCAGGTTGGTTGTTAGTTTTTTATTAGTTTTAGTACTTTAATAAATGCTTAATTTTAGTTTAGTTAGTTTCAGTATTAGTTTTAGTTTTTAGTTGTTGTTTTTTTTTATGTGTATTACTTGTGTGCAATATTTAAAAAACACCATGGCCTCAATGTCATCATTCCCTTTTATATCAAAATAAATCTATTATAAATCACATTTCAAATCATCCCCAAAGGCTCATATATTAAATTAATTACCAAAGACTAAAACGAAGGACATTTTTCCTATAATTTTACTTAGTTTTATTTTAGTTAGTTTTGTAAACATCAAATGTAGTTTCAGTTAGTTTTCGTTTTTTAAAAAGCATCTTCGTTTTTATTTTATTTTGTTAACGAAATTGTTGTTTTGAATTTGAGTTTTTTTCGTTTCGTTTCGTTTTAGTGAACTAAAATAAACTTTAATAGCACCTGTTTTTCAACAACCTCCCTTCTTACTTTGACCATCTCCAAACATTTTTGTTTTTATTTTATTTGAACTGAGTCAAATGCCATTTTTTTAGGCATATGTCGCAGGCCGCTAAAAAAAATGTACGGCGGGCCGCAAATGGCCCCCTGGGCCGTAGTTTGGACACCGCAGAGAACATAGGTAGACCCTTCAAAAGTGTATCTCTGAAGGTTTTGTGGAAGGCATTTAATAACAGGTGTATTTGCAGTAGATGACCACAGGTGGCAGTGTAGGCACTACCTGAACCTTTCAGCCCTTCCTCCCTCTTCTTTTTCAGCACAGGTGTAGGTGATTGCGAGATTGGGAAACGGAAGCTCATGCGCTTTTTACCACTCGCAAACGTGCATTTCTACGTTGACTTTAAGGATACAACTTCAGTTGTGGAATTAGCAGCATAATTCATGCTACCTTTGTTTCGGTTTGAATCATTGAAGCTATTTTTTTTTTTGGTGGACAACTATTGGATAAGTCGAGCGTGTCAAAAACATCTCCCACCTCCATCCACGGCGACTTACAGGACTCAAGGTTAGTCGCTACAGCAGGTATGTAGGAAATGTTTGGCCTGGCTGCCTTTGGTAATTATGCAAAACGGTAATAGCTAGCCTGCTAGCTAGCGTCAGCTCTATAGCATGCTCTCCTAACTCATGCTAACTCTCTGGTGCATGTTCACCTTTAGTTCAGTCCACCATATTAGCCATATGCTCAATAACTATGTCTGAGTTTTCTATTTTTGAATCAACATACTTATTGGAGATGTAAATTAGGCGTTTGCATCTCCTGTTCGAGCAATTTACGTCACGAACATCTTTTCACCCGACGCATCACACGTTCAAAATTACAAGCAGTTAGAGAATAGGGCTGGGAATCTTTGACTGTCTCACGATTCGATTCCGATTTCTGGGTCTACGATTCGATTCAGAATCGATTTTCGATTCTCGATTCAAACGATTTTCGATTCAAAATGATTTGATTGCCAAATGATTTCCGCTTCAATTTACAGATATGCACAACATTGTCATGATCGACTCCAGCCACAGAATATTGTGTTCTGTTGCTATAAAAACATGGAACCTATCAAAAGAAAGTCTCTTCTTCCATCAGGAAAAAAAAAAAGTATGTTTCTATCTGTTTTCGTTTTGCAGTAATTAGCATTAGAAGAGAAGCTAAGTTTCATCGGTTTTCACAAATCTATTCAAAATTGTAAGTCATTGAGCTTTTTTTTCTAGATGGCCCTGGTTGATCTCCTTTGCTCTGCTGCCACCTGCTGGCCGTTTGTGTAATAACTACCATTTCTGCAACCGTCCTTTGCAGTTGAGAGGCTGCATCAAAGCCTTCTGTATGCTCTAGCATAAAAAAACAAAACAAAAAAACGTATAAATACGTCTTTGGGACACTTAAAACCAAAAAAAATTGGGAGCAAATGAGTTAAAGGGGAAATCAACACGCAAAAAAAATATACTGAGAATAGTGTTTATGCTCTAGCATAAAAACAAAAAAAAAACGTCTTTGGGACACGTAGAACATAAAAAAAAAACGGATTTACACGTTATTGGGAGCAAATGAGTTAAACATTTGTCAATGTTCTAAGTGCCTTTTTCCACAAAAACAGCATGTGGGCTACAACTGCCTTTTCCCCTTCTTCTTGATTTCAAATTTAAATAAAATCGATTTTTGGATATTAATATCGATTCGATTAATAAATGAGAATCTCGATTCTTTTATGAATCGATTTTTTTTTGGCACACCCCTAGTAGAGAAGAAGGCCAAACTCATCATTCCGTCCTCATTGGTGAAACGACATGAGGTCCCGCCCCCCTTTTGAGGTTGTTTGAGGTTTTTGCCGCCCATCACGGTGAAAAGGTCGACAGTGATTTTTTTTTTTTTTCTCATTTGCGCAGGTGCGCAGCTGCTCACCTCAGTTGCGGATGCGTGCAGGAAATCCAAATCCGAGCTGCTTCCGTGCAGCGCAATCATCGACGCCTGGAAAATGTCGTCTTCGCCGTAGCAAGCGCGCTCCAGAGCCTTTTCGTCCACTTCACTCGTGTCCACCTGGGGGGACAAAAGGTACATGCATGTATTTTTTTTTTTTTTTTTTTTTTGTGTGTCCCCTCTGTTTGCTTTAAAAACTAACTAACCAATGCCGGCTCTGCCCGGAAAAGAACCCCGCCGGGCGGTTCATCTCGGTCTCCGTCTTCGAGTAAACTAGCGCTGAAGTCAAACGAACGGAGGGCGGACAGCGACGTGACTTCCTCCTGCCCGCCGCAAAGCTGCGGCAAGTAGAAATCCCCACTTATCCCCTGGGAAAAGTGGAGAGATTCTTTTCAGTGTCTCCAAGTGTTGGAGGATTACGATTGTCGGGCTCAATTTTGAGAGTGGCGACTCCCGACAACTCGCGTTCCGTCTCCTGCGGGGGTGCGGGCAAACTCCCACGGAGGCTTGGTAATCCGTCTGACCTCGACATTGGTAATCCGAAGGCAATACAAGCGAAAATGAAAGATGTGCACAGTATACCCCCCCGCGTCCAAACTTTTTCATTTGAGGGCCACATGCAGAAAATCCGAAGGACGCAAGGGCCACATCGTGTTATGAAGAGAAATTGTGTTTGGTCCTAAAAGTTGTACAAATAATTTATTTGTGCTTTTGCATATTTAGAAAAAATGCTACAGTATATAAACAAATTTATTTGTAATATGGCAGTAGGGTTATTATAGTTTTGGAATTTTTCATTTTCGTTAGTTTTTATTAGTTTTCAGGGTGGTTCTGTTACTTTTTATTTTAGTTCTTTAATAAATGTTTAGTTTTAGTTAGTTTGTTATTTTTTAAAATGTGTTTTACTTGTGCACAATATTTAAAAAAAAAAAAAAAAAAAAAAAAAAAACACCATGGGAGCGACATCATCTTTTGGTGCTTTTCTATTGGCTGTTGCGAGATGAAGTTATTCCGGTTTATATCAAAATAAATCTACTAAAAAATCACAACAAAGATTAAAACGAAGGACATTTTTGCAAAAATTATGGTTTTAGTTAGTTTTTTAAATCTAAAATGTAATTGCAGTTTAAATTTTTTTAAAAAGCAATTTCGTTTTTATTTTTATTATTATTTCGTTAACAATTTTTTTTTTTGAATTTTAGTTTTAATTAACTAAAATAACCTTTAATAGCACCTGTTTTTCGACACCCTCCCTTCTTACTTTGACCATCTCCAAACATTTTTGTTTATTTTATTTGAATTGAGTCAAGTGCCATTTTTAGCATATGTCGCGGGGCACAAAAAAAATGGACGGCGGGCCGCAAATGGCCCCCGGGCCGTAGTTTGGACACCACTGTCGTCGCCCTTGTCATTGGAGTTTCCACTTTCGAGTGCTCCAACATGCAAACTAAAATGGCAGACAAATTCAAAGCCATCTCTTGACAAGCTCAAAACCGAGTAATTTCCAATGTACATTTCCCGCAAGACGAGTATGAATCCGACAACTTACAGGAAGCGGTTTTGCCACCCCGATCTGCACGGCGCCCGGCTCGGCCCCCTTCAAGGCTTGGACCGCATCCTCCAGGCTGGCGCTCTCCAGGTCGGTGTCGTTGACGAACATCAGTCGGTCGCCCGGCAGCAGTCGCCCGTCCTTCTCGGCCACGCCGGCGGGAACCAGCGAGCGAATCACGATCACCGTCTTGGCCGGGTCCAGCGGGTCCTTCAGGTTAGGATTCACATGTCAACCCCAAACGGGTCTCAAGCCGAGGCCCTTTTCTTACCTGGTAGTCGAGAATGCTGAATCCGAGTCCTCCCGGTCCTTTCTCCAACTCGATATTTTGAACCTCCAGCTCCCACATGGCCAAAGGGGACCCCGTTGCCTCCGGAGTGGCGTCATTCGTCGCTCGCTCCGCTTCCGCGCTACTCGGATCCGTTTGTTCCTGTCGGAGGAGGAAACGGAGCCTCTCAATCTTCTTCTTCTTTGATGACATCATCGGACAGGGGCCGGCTTTCAAAGTGTCCGATTTCCAGCCAGCGTCGTTGGCGACTGCTGCTGAGGCGGGTAACTGGAGTCGTGAAACCTGAATCCGTCACGCGCGGCAATGCGGAGACGCGACGGAGCGACTGACGGATCAGGCTAAACTAATCGCTAGGGGATGTAACGATAAAGGCGATATCGTGATATCGCGATATTGCCGTCATGTCATGATATTAAAAGCAGCACATATGTTAAAAAGTCAGGTTGATTTCCATTTGTGCAGTTCTAGTACCCTCTGGTGGCTAGTTTTTTTGTTTTTGTTTTTTAATTTTAAGTGCAGTTTAATTTTCACAAGGCATGTTTTGGCCCTTCTCTGTTTAATACCTGTGAACCGAGTCAATATGTGGAGGAACTCGATGTGTTGTGCTTGAAGTGCCTCATTATTAACTCTTTGACTGCCAAAAACGTTTGACGTATTCGAAAATCCTAATGAATGCTGCCAAAAACGTTAATTTACGTTTTTTTTTTGTTTTTTGTTTTTTTTTTTGTTTTTTGTTTTTTCTTCCTTTTTCTCAATGGGCAGCGCAACGTCTTGTGCAGTTCTAGTACTATCTGGGATCTAGTTTTTTTTTTAGTTTTTTTTTTTTTTAGTGCAGTTTAATTTTCACAAGGCATGTTTTGGCCCTTCTATGTTTAAAATCCACACTAATGGTCAGATGAAGGGAACGTAATATACTTGTGAACCGAGTCAATATGTGGAGGAACTCAATATTAACTCTTTGACCGCCAAAAACGTTTAATGACGTATTCTAAAATCCGAATGAATGCCGCCAAAAACGTTAATTTACGTTTTTTTTTTTTTTCTCTCTCAATGGGCGGAACAACGTCTTGTGCAGCGCTGCCTTGTCACATTAGTGTCAAAGTCACTGTTGCGCAAAAAAAAATAAATCTTTTGACAATAAGCTTGTTTTTCTCTTAATATTTTTGTATTTTCACTTATGTCACTCAAATGACCTCATTTCAAATGGTGATTACTAAAGAACGGAATAAGGTAGAAACATATTTTTTTTTTTTTTTTTTTTTTCCTCATGAAAGAATGGAATCCAATCTTTCATATGGTATCCACCATATTTATGTCGTCATACCGCACAATATTCTGTTTGCTTTGAAAGATGAGTGAAAATGCTCCAAATCGGTTGGCACAGAGTTAAGTGTTATTAGAGAGTGTACGTTGTTTATATGCATTGTTGTAATGTACAAAAGCACAATATTGTTTTTTGTTTTTTTTTAACCTCCCCTACAATATCGTGATAATTATCATATTGTGAGCTTCGATACATCGTGATGTCATCGTATCGTCATATCCCTACTAAATCACGTGCAGAGGCTGACGACCTTTAAATATGATATAATTTAGTATTATTAATTGCCTCCCTGGGCCATTAGGGCCACTGTACACTAATAATAATAATAATAATACATCTTATTTATAGGCGCCTTTCTGGACCTTACAACAACAGTTAAAAACATACAAATGGTAAGAACCACAGTTGTAGCACACTAATAAATCGTAATTTCCATAATTTTCCACTCAGCTCCCGTGCATTTGAATATTTCTTCCTCAAGTTAAGCACGGCAACAGAGAAATGAAGTACCTCGAATTGAGATCCGGCAGACGAAGCTTCCGCTTGTGGTTTTGGAGCGTCGGCCTGCTGGTGGGGGGCGGGTCTGCAGCACGTCATGTACACACAGAGCGGGAGCTCCTTCAAGATTCGGACCACCTCCTTGTGGGTCTCGCCGATCAGGGATTTACCGTTAACCTGAGACAAAAACGGGATTAATATTAATTCATTCGCTGCCATTGACGGGTAAAGACGTCAACATTTTTACTGCACTGCTCGTAAATGAGTTACGCTAAGAACGTATTGTTGTGGTGTGAAACGGTACTAACCTCGACGAGTTCATCCCCACTGAATAGTTTGGCGCAGCGGCCGACGGGTCCTTCGGGCAGCACGGATCGGATGTAGTGATGGCCGCCGTTGGCTTCCAGGCTGATCCCCAGGCCGCTGCTGTCGCTGAATTTCTCCACTTGAGCCACCTGTTCAAGCCATGACCATTTCATTCACTTTTCAAACAAAATCAGGGAGATTCAGATCTTGGGGGGGGGGGAAGAAAAAAAAAAAAAAAAAAAAAAACCACTTACGACAACTTCATTATTTGCCCCAAGGATGTCTTGCCACTTTTTCACGAGTTCCTCTTCCTCGATGGCTGTCAGAACTGTTGTCCCTTTAACACATTCATTGCCAGACCAGCAAAAAAAAATGCATCATTTGACGTCTTTTTCCGTCAATGGCAGTGAATGAGTTAAGGGTGTAAACGGTTAACAATGCCATCCAATCTCAAACAACAGGCAGCGTTTTGTTTGTAATGGTGTTGCTAGGGTGTTTGAAAGACCCCCCCGCCCCCGCGGACCCCCTCCTACCGCGTTTGTCTTGCGTCAGCTGATCTACAACCAGCGCGACGGCAGGTTCTTCATTCGTCGTCTGCGGCTGCTTTTCATCTGAGCACAAAAGGCACAATTGAAAAAGGGAGATTAGAGAAAACGCTTGAAAGAAACGAAGAACTGCCGTGTAAAATAACGACCTTGGATCACCTACTGCAGCGGTGTCCAAACTACGGCCCGGGGGCCATTTGCGGCCCGCCGTCCATTTTTTTTTAGTGGCCCGCGACATATGCCTAAAAAATTGGCATTTGACTCAGTTCAAATAAAATAAAAACAAAAATATTTGGAGATGGTCAAAGAAGGAAGGGTGTCGAAAAAAAAACACTATTAGTATTAAAGGTTATTTTAGTTAACTAAAACTAACGAAAAAAATAAAATTCAAAAAACTATTTCGTTCACGAAATAAAATAGAAACGAAGATGCTTTTTAAAAAAAGAAAACTCACTGAAACTACATTTTATGTTTACAAAACTAACTAAAATAAAACTAATTATAGCAAAAATGTCCTTCATTTTAGTATTTGGTAATTAATTTAATGCATGAGCCTTTGGGGATGATTTTTAATGTGATTTTTAGTAGATTTACTTTGATATAAACCGGAATAATGATGTCGCGCCCTTTGTGTTTTTTAAATATTGCGCACAAGTAATACACATTAAAAAACTAAAACTAATACTGAAACTAACTAAATTAAAACTAAGAATTTATTAAAGAACTAAAACTAATAAAAAACTAACAACCGCCCTGAAAACTAATTAAAACTAACTAAATTTAAAAAAACACAAAATAAAAACTAAAATGAAAAATTGCAAAACTATAATAATCCGACTGCAATATTGCAAATAAATTGGTTCATATACTGTAGCATTTTTCTAAATATGCAAAAGCACAATCAAATTTATTTGTACAACTTTTAGGACTAAACACAATTCCTCTTCCGAACATGATGTGGCTCTTGCGTCCTTCTGATTTTCTGCCTGTGGCCCTCAAATGAAAAAGTTTGGACACCCCTGACCTACTGCGTCTAAAAGAAACTCCTCAACTCACTTCAACAAACCTTTGACACTGTCGCCGCCAAATGGAGCCCGAGCAATAACGTTGGCGAATAGACAAATCCACAAATGCCGAACTGATATGCTGTATTTTTATAAAATGTAGAAAAGATCCGAAGAAGGGAAAGATACTAAAATAAAATAAAAAACCTTAACTTGCACACCTTGATTTGCTTCCGTCATGTCCAGCTCCTTGAGGACGGCAGCGGACGGGGGCAAGATGGTGACGACGGGTGACACGGCGGGCGGAATCTCGTCGGGTCGGAACCCGCGGCGAATCAGCTTCAGGTGGACGGCTTGGCCCGTGTGTCGGAGGATTTCCACGGCCTGTTGGTTGGTGTAGCCCTGGATGTCCACGCCGTCCACCTACAGGGGGCGTTTCATGCAAGGACTTGGTGAGTGTTTGATTCTTTTAGCCAACAAATTGCTATCAGTCACTCAAGTTAAACACTAGGAAAAAACGAAAAATTAAGTAGTTAGATCCAGTCGGGGCTCATTTTTAATGTATAGTCATTAACTCGTTTGCTCCCAATGACGTGTAAATACGTTTAGTTTTTTTATGTTCTAAGTGTCCCAAAGACATATTTATACGTTTTTTATTTTTTTTATTTTTTATGTAAGAGCATACAGAAGGCTTTGATTTTACTAAACGTTATTAACTCATTTGCTCCCAATGACGTGTAAATACGTTGTTGTTTTTTTATGTTCTAAGACTCCCAAAGACGTGGTTATATGTTTTTTTGTTGTTTTTTTTTATGCTAGAGCATACAGAAGGCTTTGATGCAGCCTCTCAACTGCAAAGAACGGTTGCAGAAATGGTAGTTATTACACAAACGGCCAGCAGGTGGCAGCAGAGCAAAGGAGATCAACCAGGGCCATGTAGAAAAAAAAGCTCAATTACTTACAATTTTGAATAGATTCATGAAAACTGATGAAACTTAGCTCTCTTCTAATGCTAATTGCTGCAAAACGGAAACAGATAGAAACATACTTTTTTTTCCTGATCAAAGAAGAGACTTTAATCTTTCTTTTGATACGTTCCATGCTTTTATAGCAATAGAACACAATATTCTGTTGGTCTTGCAAAAATCAGTCAAAATCCAGTAAAACAGCCAATGGGATTGCTTCTGTGAAAATGGCAGCGAGTGAATGAGTTAAGAACGGGATGGCTCATTGTGTTTAATCTTTTATATTCACAGGAAAAATGTGCCATTAATTGTTAATTCCTCAAAATTATGCAAATCCACAGACAGAACGGATTAATTGCTCCCTGTTGATAGCTCACATAAAACACTTCCTGTATTGCCTCGACTCTTCACAATAATCATATTAATTAGCGCTGACGGTTAAATGATTTAAGCACCCCCAAAAGGTGAATTAGTAACCAGATTGACATTGTCAAAACACAAAAAATTAAAACTACAAGCAGAAAAATGCACCCATTTCCATTTCCACCCCCCCCCTTTTTTTTTTTCATAAATCAACAAAATGATCCGACTATAATGTCCACATTAGATGGCAAAGGCAAAAGACAAAAAGGCGATTCCGAGAGGGCCTCGGTGCTCGTCTCGGTACTCACGGCCACTATCTGGTCTCCCACGTGAATACGACCGTCTTGATCCACAGCGCTGTCTTTTGTTATGCTCTTGACGAAGATACCAGAAGGCTCTGAAGAAAAGACGGAATCGTTTTACACTTCCCACATGCTTTTAAGCATATTTCATTACACTTGTACTGACAAGATGTCCAGAAAGTACTCGGGATGTCACGATAAGGGCAATATCGTGATATCGCGATATGAAAACTGCCACAATATCGTCGTCGTCATGTTCACAATATTTCAAAGGAACACATTTCTTAAAAAAAAAAAAAAAAAAAAGTCAGGTTGATTTTCATTTGTGCAGTTCTAGCACCCTCTAGTGGCTAGTTTATTAGTGCAATTTAATTTTCATTCGGGATGTTTTGGCCTTCTATGTTTAAAATCTGCTAATTGTCAACTGAGGGGAACCTAATTTGCTTGTGAAGTGATCAATGTGTGCTTGCATTACCAAGTAAGTGCCTCAATATTGTTACAGAAGCACAATATTTATTTATTTTATTTTTTTTTAAGTATGAGCTCTTTTTTTTTTTTTTTTACAATATTGTGATTTTTTTTTTTTTAAATATCGCCAACGGCCCCACAATATCGTAATAATTATCGTATCAATTATCGTACCAAGTGCCTCAATATTATTACAGAAGCACAATATATATATATATATATATATATATATATATAATTTTTTTTTTAATATGAGCTCTCTTTTTTTTTTTTTTTTTTTTTTTTTTTTTACAATATTGTGATGTTTTTTTTTTAAATATCGCCAACGCCCCCTCAATATCGTGATAATTATCGTATCAATCATCGTACCAAGTAAGTGCCTCAATATTATTACAGAAGCACAATATTTTTTTTTATTTTTTTTTTTTAGTATGAGCTCTCTTTCTTTTTTTTTTTTTACAATATTGTGATTTTTTTTTTTATCGTGATAATTATCGTATCAATTATCGTATCAATTATCGTACCAAGTAAGTGCCTCAATATTGTTATTACAGAAGCACAATATATATATATATATTAGGGGTGTGAATTGCCTCGTACCTGACGATTCGATTCGTATCACGATTCACAGGTCACGATTCGATTCGATACCGATTAATCCCGATACGAATTTCTAAGTCGATTGTTGCGATTTTTTTTCATTCAAATATAGAAAATACTAATCAGTAAGCTTGTAGAGTGTAAGATTTATATGAAAATGTATTATTTATTTATCTGAAATTTCAGTCTTATAGAGGTTGTAATCTGTTTCATGTTTAAACAGCATTAAAATAAAATATTAAGGCTTAATGTTCCGTTCATATAACATTCTTCCATGCTTAAGGTGTGAATCCTAAAAAAAAAAAAATAAAAAAAAATAATCGATTTTGCCCATTATTGAATCGATTCGAGAATCGCGCGATGTAGTATCGCGATATATCGCCGAATCGATTTTTTTTAACACCCCTAATATATATATATATATTTTTTTTTAGTATGAGCTCTTTCTTTTTTTTTACAATATTGTGATTTTTTTTTTTTTTTTTTTTTTTTTTTTTTTAAATATCGCCAACGCCCCCACAATATCGTGATAATTATCGTATCAATTATCGTACCAAGTAAGTGCCTCAATATTGTTATTACAGAAGCACAATATTTTATTTATTTATTTTTTTAATTTTTTTTTTAATAATTATCGTATCGTGATGTTTGGATATCGTTACATAGAAAGTACCGTACAGTAATAAGCTGCAAATTTCCACAATTTGGATATGTTCCAATTCTTGATTCCGTCTATATCGCTCACCTGAGTTTTTATCTCCAACGTAACCGGCAATCGTGATCCCGAGCCCTTGTGTGTTCTTGATGAGGCTCACATCAAACACGCCTTCATCTTCTTCTTCTTCTTTTTCCTTCTCCTCGCCCTGTGAAAAGACGGGACAGTTTTGCATCCGTACGACGCGGACGCAAACGCCGCCGCCGACCTTGTCCGGCGGGAGGGCCGCCGGCGTGGCGGCGGAGACGGAGGGGTTCTCGTCCACGTGGCCCCGCGTGATGACCAGCTTGACCCGGTTGCCGCACTGCCGCAGCACCTGCGCCACCTGCTCGCTGCCCATCCCGTACAGGTCAGTGTCGCCGATTCTTAGGATGTGGTCGCCGCTTCTCAGGCGGCCGTCCTTGACGCCCGGAAGATCGTGGAAAAAAAACAAAAACAAAAAAAAAACGAATTAGACGATCAACCGTGGACGGGCACAATTTTGAGCCACGAGTTAAAACAAAAATAAATTAAAAACGGTTCATTTTAATAATAAAGGAACTCATTCTGATTTTAGCATTGTAAAAAATGGCAATTGTTTTTATTTATTGGTAACTTGATTATAATGAATGACAATTATTATTATTCCATCCATCCATTTTCATAACAGCCTACTCCTCACAAGGGTCGCGTGGGGGTGCTGGAGCCTATCTCAGCTGGCTTTGGGCAGTAGTCGGGGTACACCCTGGACTGGTTGCCAGACAATTATTATTATTATTAATATTATTTATATTTATTTATATATATTTATATATATTATTATATTATATTATTATTTATATATATTATAATAATATTGTATAATGTAAATCCTTATTATACTGTGATATCTGTATTATTTGCAATAGATCAGTTAACCAATTATTTTATTGATACAAATATTTTTGAAAGTATTTTTTTTTCCCAGATCAATATCAGTACGAGTACTCAACTCTTGAATCGTCATTGATAATGATACCAAGGATCACAAAAATAATAATAATAATAATTGTAAAGAAAATATCCAAGTCCTGTATAACATTTTTGCTTAAATTGAATGAAATTGACAGCAACTTCCTGTTTTTATAATTTCTTGTTCCTGATCGGAAAACAGCCACAAGAGGGCGACCTATACTGATTGATACCTTGAAATAAAGACAAGTGAGTATGAGTATCGCACAATAATGATACCTGGTATCGGTACTTTCCCATCCCTCGTAATAATAACAGCTAAATTTATGTTATTAACTCATTCACTCCCATCCAATTTCACATTTCGCAATCCCGTTCGCTCCCGGCTGTTTGACTGGATTTGGACTGATTTTGCAAGGCCCACAGAATATTGTGTTCTATTGCAATAAAGGCATGGAACCTATCAAAAGAAAGATTAAAGTCTCTTCTTTCATCAGGTAAAAAAGTATGTTTCTATCTGTTTCCGTTTTGCAACAATTAGCATTAGAAGAGAGCTAAGTTTCATCAGTTTTCAAAATCTATTCAAAATTCTGGCCCTGGTTGATCTCCTTTGCTCTGCTGCCACCTGCTGGCCGTTTGTGTAATAGCTACCATTTCTGCAACCGTTCTTTGCAGTTGAGAGGCTGCATCAAAGCCTTTTGTATACTTTCGCATTAAAAAAAACAAAAAACGTATAAATACGTCTTTGGGACACTTGCAACATAAAAAAACGTATTTACACATTATTGGGAGCAAATGAGTTAACAGAAGCCTAAATGCAGTTCAGATTTGAATCAAGTGCAGCCACCTGGTCGGCGATGCCTCCAGGGAGGATCGTTTTCACAACAACGCCGGTCGTCTTCCCTCCAACGATACCAAAACCCAGTCCAGTGCCATCGTTGACGAGCTCGATAGTCTCCACATGCTGCCACTAGAGCAGAACGAGTGATTTAAAACAACCAGTTAGCATCAGTTAGTCAGTGTCGTGTGTCAGGGGGCGTCCTTACCAGCTGCGGTATTGGCCCCCGGGCCACGGTCAGCCGGACCCTCTCGGACGCCCTCTGTAGGATGCCGATGGCCTGCTGGTGGGTAACCGTCTGGTCCAGGGGCTGCCCGTTGATGGCCAAAATCTGGTCGGCTTCCTTTAACTTGCCATCGCTGCAGTGGTGGCGGCAAATAAAGCTGATCAAATGGCCAAGCTTCAATCTAAAATGGCCGCCAAAATGGTTGGTCGCGCCGCGCGCTTACCTGTGCGCCACACTTCCCTCTTGAATCTCCTGGATGAAGATGCCGAGCTCGCCCCGGTTCTCGCTCTTCAGGCCCACCACGCTGAATCCCAGACCGCCCGACGCCGGCTTCTGCAAGTCCACGTGTGCCACGTGGCGGCACTGCGGACGGATCAAAAACTTCCGTCAATTTTTTTTTGGGGGGGGGGAGTCTGGTTTGTCTTTGGAAACTTGTTTCAAAAGACGCCGTTTCTACCTGCGCCATCGTCTGAATAATCTGATCCAACTGATCACATGACGTTTTGCTATCGTTGATGTCCGGCGGCGCGACATGGCTGCCGTTTTGTTGCGCCTCCGCGACGCGATCGCCGCCACCCTGTGAAAAAAAAAAGAGAGAGAGAGCTCATACTTAAAAAAACAAAAAGCACAATATTGTTTTTTTACCCAGTGACATCTGACAATTAGCATCGATTTTAAACATCGAAGGCCAAAACATTCCAAACGAAAATTAAATGGCACTAATAAACTAGCCACTAGAGGGTGCTAGAACTGCACAAATTAAAATCAACCTGACTTTTTTTTGTAACAGTTGTGTTCCTTTTAAAATATTGTAAACATGACGACAGTTTTAATATCATGATATCACGATATTGCCCTTATCGTTACATCCCTACTATTTACAGTAAAAAAAATTAGAGTAGAAGGTTGCATTTTTTTGTTATAGTTTTCAAACAAAGCTGTCAATTCTTTCAAATGAATATCAGTTTGAAATATCGGTTATCGGTCTCCTTAAAGCCCCAGTGTGTAGCTCACGACCGCCATCTATCGGTCAAACAAGATAATGCAATGATTTTAAGCACACGAACTACGGCGTCCCAGAGAGACCCTACTTCAACAGCCTACCACCAATTTCACCGGAACAGAACGCAAACAACTTCTGGTATTCCCTCGAGTGATGACGTAAGTGAATTGCATTTGTTAGACATACTGTACAGATCCCTAATAATTGTGATTTAGTCATTTAATTTCAGAATTAATATTTTTGTCGGCATTGTTTGGAAATACTGTACGTCAGCTAATGATAATGGCTATCTATGTTCATATTTGTTAGTGTAACTAAACCATGCAACAGAGAACACACAGTTATGTTATACGTTTTATAGACATGTGGACCCTCTCAAAGGGGGCGAGAGAGACGACGAGGAAGAGAACGCGGTGCCTCGTAACGTACAATTATGTCATCATGGAAAAATAATTCCATTCGAGCATGCATGTGAATGGCTCAAAACATACCTTTGCTTGGAATATGTGGTATTTAGATTACATCGTTTGCTGATATGTTTAGTATATCGTGCAAAAATAATGGTGTTAACTGAACTACACAGATGCAACTCAGACTCGTAAACCCCCCCGTGTCTTGTTGCTACTAACCACTCAGAAAAGTGCTGCTTACAAAAACATTTGAAACCCTTTACTCAGATATCGATTTGTCACCATGTTGAACAATTTTACCTAATAAATATCACTAAGCAACTTAATTAGTTTTGATTGAAGATACAACAGCTTCCTTGTACTTCGATGTGCAGGAATTTACATGGCTTTCACAAATAGTCTTGCTCATGTAATAATGTACTTCATTGGCTCAGTGACTTTCAGTTCATTGTTTGGTACCTCATCTGACATACAATTGTTACCTTCTTGCAGAGACTCGTACAGGAAATGACCATGGAGGAACATGAAGATATCCAAGTCCAGCTGATAGACTGACACCAAGAAATACTTTTTGACACATCAGCACCACCATGATTTCCTGTACCTGGATCCCACATCAGCACCACCATGATTTCCTGTACCTGGATCCCACATCAGCACCACCATGATTTCCTGTACCTGGATCCCAGACTGCGGCACCTTGGTGGACTTGTAGCAAATAAGTGACACTTTCCCAGATCCTTGAGGACAATACAAAGG
Source organism: Festucalex cinctus (assembly GCF_051991245.1). Classification (NCBI taxonomy): domain Eukaryota; kingdom Metazoa; phylum Chordata; class Actinopteri; order Syngnathiformes; family Syngnathidae; genus Festucalex; species Festucalex cinctus. The sequence continues at coordinate 23,615,322 of NC_135426.1, forward strand.
TTTTTTACCTGGCATATAATTAGTCCATGTCTGACACTTGTTGTTGTAGTTTGTATAACTTGTATATTGTTGTTGTGTGTTAATTTGTACATTTTGAATAACTAAAAAAATACTATTTCCTTTGGCGTCAACATGCAGTGTTCATTCGACACCTAACCTCACACTATTTTACATGACCAGAAATGTAAAACATCAAAAGCCTGGAGAATTATTATAAATGCTTGCAATGACAAGGAATTCTTCATTGGCCAATGAATGTAAGGTACAGTACATGAAAATGAATGAATAAAATAAAGTAAAATAAAAGTCTACATGAAATGAACATATTAACTAAAAAAAAAAAAAAAAATGCTGTTAGAATATAATGAGCTACATGAATTGCAGTTGTTCCAGAATTTTACCAATACGCTGTGCATTTCAAAATATGGAAAATAGACATACAGGTTTGGGCCAAAAGTAGTGTTACAGAGCAGGTATGTGTTGTACACAGCTAAAATATCTGATTAACTCAATACCATGATGTGGTTTTTTTTTTTGTGTGTGTGTGCTGACATTGCCCCCCATTAACATTGCAACATTCCTCAAACTCTCCCGAACACAGTATGATCTGTAACACTACTTTTCGCCTACTCTATGATGTTATTGGGGCAAAATTAAGGAAGGCTTGTCCATTGATTGTGTGAACAGACTGCAGTAAAAATGAAGTCACTTCAATGTTTGCTGGTTTTATTAAGTTTGACATGCTCCTTGACTGCACAAGTACATGTTATGGAGTGAGGGCATGTTCCCACCAACGATGATATCATATTCTTCAAAGGCTTGCTGAGGAAAGTGAGGGAGGAGTCACTCCATGGCTTCAGACACCTGGTCAGCAGGTCCTGTGTAAAACAAGTGGTGCTTGTACATGTGACCATTCCGTATTGCTTCACACAAAAAGTTCATGTAGTGTGCAATGCCGTCCATATGTAAATGACATACCAAGACGTCGGCTGACTTCAGTTTGTTGTAGCTCAGATATGGTAGGTGGAGATACTGGTGGTACAACACCGAAGCCTTCTGGGGTCCTCCATTCAAGTGTCCTCATTCGGGGCATTCCAATATGGCTGCTGACTCTCCCCTTGATATTTTTTTTTCTTGCAGGTCGGTGATGTATTTAAACGGTGCATGAATGCTTGTATACATCAGAATATGGTTCTGGAACCCCTCAAGTTTGGCTGTTGATCTAGTGTGACACAAACAAAAACACAATTATAAAATAAAATAGAATAATTGATGATACTACTATATGTCACCAACTTTCCAACAAAGCCCCCAAAATAGAGGTAAGATCTTTAGTTTTTGGGCCCAAAACATTGTATTAGCTAGATAAAAGTAACTTGACTGCATACTGCATAGAATATGCAAAGGCTGCTTGCTTGTCGAATTTCCGTGGAAAACGTGGCAGCCTGTAAATTCTTGTGCACCCAATTACACAATGGACCAGTACACACTTGAGTGGGAGAGTTCAGACTCTAGCAGTGCTTACGGTACAGCCAGCATTTAAGTCCAGAAAGTTATTCCCTGCCGAAAATTAATTTCGAGAACCCTATTTTCACCAACCACAACGAAAATAATTTTCAACTCCTCCACTAATACAGTATGCTTTAGATTCTCTATTGCAGTTATGGGCAAATATACCTCCGAAATCACAGTTACATTACATTACACAATAACTTGCGCATTTACTCTAAATATAACGTGCCAGCGGGAATCTTTTTTTTTTTTTCAAAGCAAGTAGCTACATAACGAAATCGTTCGAGTGGTGCGGAGTTGCTAATCAACAGATACAGTGATCGTAAAACAAAGGTACGAACATCGTATTAATTAGTACGGAGTATACTTTTTCTCTCGCTCTCAAAACGTAAACACAAATGTACTCTTACTTACCGGTCAAGTAGAAAGCAGTCGAAGGCACCGGCACGTCCCAAACCTAGTCTGTTCCTCATTTCTCTCCATCTGGCAAATGCGGATACAATATAAACTCTTGTTTTGTCGCGCTGAAATAAAATAAATTCCCAAAGTAAGTGTGATGCTTGATAATGCTCTCTTCGGGGACCGGAAACTCTTCTTCTTCGTGGACATGCGGTCGCCATACAAACCGGAAGTGCGTTCCAAAAACGCGTTAAGAAATGGAGCGCTGAAATTTGTCTTTGACGGCACCCGTAGCAGAAAGATGGCGGCGAAACATGGCAGACACTAGCAGGCGAGGCGCGGACATGTAAGATAATTTGCGATTTCTAGACTAACCGTTATATTTTAAAAAAGTACGTTTATGCGATACAACATATCTTTTTACATACTACTAACACAAACAATTGTTTTTTTTTCCCGAATGATTTATTATTTCACCACTAGATGCCACTGTATAATACTGAGTGTACCTTTAACTACTAATAAGCGGTATCGGTCTTGAGGGGAAAAAAAACCCCAAAACAAAACACATAATTCTCATCTCAAACGGCGTCATGACGACGCTCGCTCGGCGCGATGATCTTCCGGTCCAATATTGGGGATCCCGAAGCTCGTTACATCCCCCGCGATTAGCCGCATCAAACGCCGCCTAATCCTTCAGAAGATAATGGCTGCTGTTCCCACGATGGCTCTAAGACTGCAAATATAATATTTCTATTATCATCGAGGGCCATCTGGATGCGTCAGTGTGCTCGCTTTTAATTACTGCTGTGACAGATGAACTGAAAGAATGCGGCACAGTACGTAAAAATGATGGATTGCCAACAAAGGGGGAAGTCGAGTTTTACGACCCAAATGAATAGCACAGACAAATATACAAATATTACACACTGAAGTTTGTTTTGTCCTTCACCATAAGTGGACATTGGCCCAGACCGGTGGACATTATGAAAGCTACATAAACAGAACCCAAAAATGCTCATAAAATATAAATGACATCTATTTACCGTATTTTTCAGATTATAAGTCGGGTTGTTTTTTTTCATAGTTTGGCCGGTGGTGCGACTTATGTGTGAAATTATTAACACATTATTATATCATTTCACGTGTTATTTTCACACTAAACCGCAAGAGGGCGCTCTAGGCTTGTGTTGATAAGTTCAACATTGCATCGTCTACCTCCCGAGTTGGGGGAGTTGTTTAAAACTCGTTCACTCGCCGCCGTTTTCACATTTCGCAATCCCGTTCGCTGTTTTACTGGATTTTGACTGATTTTGCAAGGCCCACAGAATATTGTGTTCTATTGCGATAAAAACATGGAACCTATCAAAAGAAAGATTAAAGTCTCTTCTTTGATCAGGAAAAAAAGTATGTTTCTTTCTGTTTCCGTTTTGCAGCAATTAGCATTAGAAGAGAGTTACGTTTCATCAGTTTTCACAAATCTATTTAAAATTCTAAGTAATTGAGCTTTTTTTTTTATCAACATGGCTCTGGTTGATCTCCTTTGCTCTGTTGCCACCTGCTGGCCGTTTGTGTAATAACTAGCATTTCTGCAACCGTTCTTTGCAGTTGAGAGGCTGCATCAAAGCCTTCTGTATGCTCTAGCCTAAAAAAACAAAAAACGTATAAATACGTCTTTGGGACACGTAGAACATTAAAAAAACGTATTTATACGTTATTGGGAGTAAATGAGTTAAAAGTGACACCGAGGATGAAGATTTCATTGGATTTAGTGATTTGGAGTGAAACTGCTAGTTTGGTAAACTTGTTAGCATGTTCTTTATGCTAGCGTTATATGAATAACTTGTAGTGATGGGAACAGAATTCACCCACGGAACGTTGGAACCAAGGGAGAGTTCCGGGTGGGTTTTGTTATGTGGAAAAGGGGAGTTAGCCTGTTAGCTTCTAGCTGAGTGACTAGCCAAAAATGCGACTTATACTCCAGTGCGACTTACATATGTTTTTTCCTTCTTAATTATGCATTTTTTGTCTGGTTCGATTTATAATCCGGAGCGACGTACAATCCGAAAAATATGAAGTATTTCCTTCCTGACAGAGGAAATGGTTGCCCAGCTCTCTTTGAAGGTCATTTGTGTGTGTCATCTGCATGACAAGCAGAGCGCTGCACGCTACTCAGAAATGAGCCCACAGGCCTGGTTAGCCTAGCATGTTGCTAAAGCGCATGTGCTTTGTTGGCCGGGCTAACTAAGAGGATTAAAGTTCCAGTCTGGTTCCTGCACATTTAACAAATTGTTTCCGCCCAACTTCACACACAACCAGCGGCTTCTTTTTTTTTTATTTTTTATTTTTATTGTTGCCATAGCTACGCGAGCTGCTTTTCAAGTGTTACTTAGGAATCTTAAACGCCGCAGCTCTCCTTTTGCACATCTCGTCTCAGACGCTGGCCCGCCCCTCTTTGCCTCCCACCGCATTGCTCGCATATTTTCATTCGGCTTCCTGCGCCCCCCCACCCCCCTTAAGAGCCGTTTCCCGGCTGCGATAACGTTCGGTTCTCAATGGCGAGACGATCGGAGACGTTGCGAACTTGCGGAAGATAAGCACGCGCCGCTCAGTTCGACAATTGTGCACGGGTGATAAAAAATCTTGAGAATGAGAACCTTGTTGTCAATTCAAATCCTGCCCCCACCCCCGATAAGCCCCAGGTCACATAGCAGTCACCTGGTCTTTGAGCTGCTGCACGGACTTCTGCAAGGCCAGGATCTGGTGGAAGAGGGGGCTCTGGAGCACCGACTTGAGCAGGCTGAGCTTCTCCTCGGTGGGCACCTCCCCCCGCTCCTTCAGCTTGGCCTGGAGCCGCTCCACCGCCTGCAAGGCACGCTGCGTGTCTGAGGGCCGGCCGAGAGGGGAAAGAGGACAGAACGCGGGCGCAACCGCGTTGATTCGTTTTATTTCGTGCGTGAAATAACAGCAAATACAACAGTGTTATTCGTATTAACGTTTTCTCAAATATCGACATCGGCCTTTTTTTTTTTTTTTTACGAATCTGAAGGCCGCTAACGGTTGTTTCTCACTGAGTGGTGAGCGCTTGCGAACGTAGCGATTTTTAGGGTTTTCGTCAGGATTTGCAAGATGTTCACAGACCAGTTTTGACTTGTCGCAAAGACATTTCAAACGAATTCGGACAATTTTTCACTGCCTGCCAAGATCTTTTGAAACGAACCCCGACTTGGCTACATTCGCACATTTGTTGCTCAGTGAGATACTGGCAATTTAGCATTAATGGATTTAAATTCCACTTTACTAAAAATGACGACAATGGCAACTCCCGACACTTTCTATAAAAAAAAAATACATTATGTTGAAATTTTGGGAAGCTATTTACTAGGGATGCAACGATATCCAAACATCACGATACGATATCATCACGATATGAAGGTTGCGATATGATAATTATCACGATATTTTGTGTGTGTGTGTGTGGGGGGGGGGTCGATATTTAAAAAAGATCACAATATTGTAAAAAAAAAAAGAGAGAGAGAGAGAGCTCATACTTAAAAAAACAAAAAGCACAATATTGTTTTTTTAACCAGTGACATCTGACAATTAGCATCGATTTTAAACATCGAAGGCCAAAACATTCCAAACGAAAATTAAATGGCACTAATAAACTAGCCACTAGAGGGTGCTAGAACTGCACAAATTAAAATCAACCTGACTTTTTTTGTAACAGTTGTGTTCCTTTTAAAATATTGTGAACATGACGACAGTTTTTATATCATGATATCACGATATTGCCCTTATCGTTACATCCCTACTATTTACAGTAAAAAAAAATAGAGTAGAAGGTTGCATTTTTTTGTTATAGTTTTCAAACAAAGCTGTCAATTCTTTCAAATGAATATCAGTTTGAAATATCGGTTATCGGTCTCCTCAACTACTAATAAGCGGTATCGGTCTTGAATACAAAACAAAACAAAACATATCGGTCTCTCGCTAATTTAGAGGTGCAATGATGAATCGACATAATTGATCGTCATTGGCAACAGACCTCAGCTTGGAGTCCCCATTTAGTGGTTGGCCCGGTTGCGCGCGTTTCTTTTTTCAATAGCGGAAAAACAATCACGTTTTTGAAGGCCTTTGGCAAAAAATGGTGGAAGCACATCAAGAGGAAATGAAACAAATCTTGTGTGTGCTTGCCAGAGCCCGTGGAAGGCCCTCACCGGGGACACTGTACTGTCACGTGGACAAAAATGAAGCAATTTCAAGCGCTTGCCCACTGTGACTATCACCGAAAGGGGCGCGCGCCAGGATTTGTTATTTGAACAAAAGGCCGGCGACGGCACGTTTTCCCTCTGTGGGGGAACTACACAGGTAATCTTATTGGAAACGCATTCATTGGCCACGCTTGGGCGCGCAGACAAAAAAGGTCACGGCGAGCACGACTGCCAAAGTGAACGTTTTGATAGATGGAAGTCGACGCTTAACGGTTAGCGTCGTCGTCGTCCGCCGCCGCGCGAGCGCGTTAGGCTTCCGTTAACTCATTCACTGCCAATGACGACTATAGACGTCAAAATCCAAGCAAACAGCCAGTTTTAATTTTGAAAAAAAAGAAAAAAAGAAAAAATTTAAAATAAAAATTTTAATAAAAAAATAATTTCGTTTTAGTTCTAGTCTTCTGACTAAATTTAATTAAAGCCTTAGTCATAACTCAGTCACCTGATTGTATTTTAGTTTGAATCCAACTTTAGTCAACAAAAATAAAGAGCAATTTTAGTCGACTAAAATTGGCTTTTGGAGGCCGAGACCCAGTATGTGGTCTCAGTAAGACCAAGACCGATCACAAAAACGTCAACGCCCGTGTTGTAGGGTAACAGGAATCCGTTCTACGCACGATTGTAGCACTTAGCAATGAAATTGTTGTCATCGTTGTTATTCATAACAACAATGATTAATAACTATGAATGAAAACAATGAATAACTAAAACTTCAATTCAAATTTCTTGTCAAAATGCGCACTGGCTGTTTGCTTGGATTTTTGACGTCTATAGTCGTCATTGGCAGTGAATGAGTTAAGAACAGTATCGACTCACCCATTGTCTCAATCATTTTTACAGCTCCAGCCGAGCGAGATTTCTCCCCATTAAAAGCAATTTCACACTCGATCCGCTCGTCAAGGCCTGGAAAGCAAAATGGAATGTTAGCGGGCGAGAGTCGAGGCAAGCGTTCGTTCAGTCGTCGGCCAAAAGAGACTCCGGAATCGGTTTGTGTAGTCATTGACGGCTCTATTCGGTCTCGGTTTATGAAATACATAAGAGACACTGGCAGTAGCGCCGATGCGGTTTGGTTGGTCCTCGTCCCCTGTGGCAGACATTGAAGATTTAGTTTGTTCAGTCCGGTTTATTGCTCGTTTCCTGTCTATGAAACCGACATTGGCTGGACTTCCTGTTTATACAGTCGTTGGCCGGTCGACAGCCCTATCTCAGTTATTACATTATTTATACTTCATAAAATCGTAGTACTGTAATGGCTATGCTAATCTTCAGTGTACTATATCGGACAGTATATTCACACTTGCCAATGGACCCTCCTGGAATCTGCATCGACCACCCCAAATAATTGACGCGTCATATAGCAACTAGCTTACTATTTACTTCCACTACTAGCTGAAATTTTGCATATTAAACTTTACATCTACATTTCCCAGAGCATATTTTAGGCTGAAAGTGGAGATTTAATAACATTGCGTGACTGTAAGTGATGACAGCTTTGACAAAACAATAAAAGATGTTCGTGAGTCGTTTCTCAAGAGAAACCGCAAAGTTTTACATGATAATGTAACTGGTGTTACCACTACAGGTGTGTTGAAGATGTAAATTCAGGTGTCCCGGGATATAAATTGATTATTTAATTTAAAATTTTATCCAATATTATTAAGACTCTTGGGGGGGGGGCAATTAAGTTTAAATGTACTTGTACAGTGTTGTAAATATATTTATCAATTTGTGTCATCAACTTTTTTTTTTTTTTACATAACTTTTGAATTAATTGCTATTGGGTCTTCAAATTTGAAATATCCTTATTAAAACGTTTACCAATACATGTTTCAACCGTTAGGTAGATACAAAAAAAAAAAAAAAAAAAAAACATTTAAATGAGCACTTGAGTTCCCCAGTATTTTTTTGTATTTTTTTTGCCAAACAAAACAAATATGCCATACAGTAGCACTCGTGGCACAATGAGAATATATTCCAAACGGATGTTATTTGTATTTAATTTGAAATAAATTAACATTTTTGGGTGGAAGATTTTGAGCAAAAGAAGTCCAAAATGGTGATGTCTAAATTTAATGGAATTGATAACGTGAAAACATAAAATGCATTTGTGTGTATCTGTCTGCGAAATGTATTTAATTAAGAATTTTGGTTATTATTATTATTATTATTTTATTTTTTTATTTATTTTTTTAATGGGTGGTGATTGTTTCCAAGTTTTTGTTTACATAACTTTGGCCACCCCTTTGCCCACCCCAAGATAGTCTAGCTCCGCCTCTGTAATGATGCTATACTTTTTTCCCTTTTTTTTTTTTTTTTTTTTTTAAACTACTAACGATGTAAAACAAACCGAAATGCGCATGACAACCTACCAATAATCCATAGAGGACCGTTTACTCATTAGCTCGCTGCAGACTGAAGTCCGCAACACGTTTGATTTGTTTTCTTTGTTTTCCCCCCACAAGCAATGACCGACGCGTACTTGACTGTGTGCTAATGTGTGCGACAATCGACGTTTCCTTGGCTTGCATGTCGCATAGGAGGCAAGCAAGCAAGCCCAATCCGCTTTTCTCGACTCCTCCTCCCTCGTCCAGAGTCTCATCCGATCCGTGGCGAGAAAAGCAACAGGCTGTCGAGCAACACCACTTTGATTGGTTACCGCTGACAAAGATCAAGAAACCGAGCACAAATAACTGGACGCGATCCGAGTTAGTTCCAAGCGCACTTGAAACTCATTTCGTCACGTTTGGCGGATCGCCGCAACTCTCAAAAAAAAAAGCGAAAGCCGCATTCGGAAATGCGCATTTTTTAAGATGAGCCACTAAATATCTACTTACATGGAGCTGCGATTCCCCCCGGGGAGGTTCACCGACGCGAGCTTGTCCGTCCCGCGGCTAACGGCGCACTGACCCGGGCTGAATAAACAAAAGGGGGCGTGGCGTAACCCGATCTTGCTTGCGGTGGCGAGACAGACGCGCTCCAGAAGGGGCGGAGGGCTGAGACACTGGGGTTAAGGCCCCCCCTGGTGGCGGCCTCAGCTCCCTGCAAGGGCCGTCCTGGTAAGGCTTGACTTACGAGTTGATTGGGTTCCAAAACCCAAAACCAATCGTCTCCCAAATGATCTTTCTCCATTTGAAATCAACGGAATCCCATCAATCCGTTCCAGAAAAATAAAAAAGGGAGTTAAAAAAAATAAATAATTGTGATATGTATTGGAAGGATTAACTCATTCACTCGCCGCCATTTTCACATTTCGCAATCCCGTTCGCTCACGGCTGTTTGACTGGATTTTGACTGATTTTGCAAAGCCCACAGAATATTGTGTTCTATTGCTATAAAAGCATGGAACCTATCAAAAGAAAGTTTCAAGTCTCTTCTTTCATCAGGAAAAAAAAGTATGTTTCTATCTGTTTCCGTTTTGCAGTAATTAGCATTAGAAGAGAGCTAAGTTTCATCAGTTTTCACAAATCGATTCAAAATTCTGGCCCTGGTTGATCTCCTTTGCTCTGCTGCCACCTGCTGGCCGTTTGTGTAATAACTACCATTTCTGCAACCGTTCTTTGCAGTTGAGAGGCTGCATCAAAGCCTTCTGTATGCTCTAGCATAAAAAAAAACACCCCCAAAAAACGTATAAATACGTCTTTGGGACACTTAGAACATTAAAAAAAACGTATTTACACGTTATTGGGAGCAAATGAGTTAATAACAATAGCACTCAATAACGGTGTGCAATGACATGATTAAATAGCATTTGAAAATACGTTTTTGTCACATTGTATGAATTACAATTCTAAAGTTCCCATCTCAGCCACCCGGGGGCAGTATAAGACAAATTCATACAGGACATGCTTTTTTTTTTTTTTTTTCTCCCAATCATTTTTATTATTTTGACTATTAAAGTGACCGCACCCCCCGCCAATATTTTTCTTCTGTCCACCTTTCCTATTTTTGTATTTTTTAGCTGAATACATTTAGGTTTTTCTTGTACTATTTTGCATAGTATTGCCTTCTTAAATATGTCCCATACAAAATTAGACTGGTGCAATTTTAAGTGTGCTTATAGGAAACGATTCATGTCACGATGTGGCGAACAAATTGGAAACACGTGAGCCAATCTGCAACAAATCAAAACTTGCGTTTCAAAGCCATTAAATTCCCTCAAATGTCACACAAACCGCTGACAAAATGTCACCGCCGTCAACTTTAAAGGCAATTTGCTACACCTCCGATGATGTCGTACTTAGTATCATCGATATCAGCGAAGTGACGTCCGCCTTGCGCGCGCCGACGACTTCTTCCGTGCGAAAATCCTCCCCGGGAGAACGACTAGCAGTTAAGTGCATGAAGTCATATGATGCAATAAAGACGCGCCCCCGAGGTTTGCGAGCTCAATATGTCTACGCCGGTGATTGAATTAAAGTGGCGACGCCGGCGCGGTCGTCCGCCTCGTCTTTTGATTCATCGCCAGCAAATCAGTCAATATTCACAAAAGGCTGACGCGCAATAAAAAGCCCCCGTGACGGCGTTAGATCACCATCACTAACACTAAAAATCTCATTTGTTCCTGTGCTGCAAGGATTCCACACCACACGGTTTTTGTTAGTTGCACGAGGTATATTTACAAGCACGATCATTTTCTATTGAATTCATACAAATAAGTCTCAAACTTTGGCTTGAAAGTGGACAGAAATTTGCAATAGCTCGATTGAGCCAAGACAGCTGGCAAACGCGATCCACGTCTTTATTACATTTCAATTGGATTACTGATGATTTTGGAGTCAGCCAGCTCTCCCTAACACATCACCGGTAGTTTCAAAGCAACGTGGCTTTCTTCTTAACTGGAGCCCGTAAGAGGGAGCACATAACTTCGCTCCACTGGCTGCTTGTGAATTTTATTTTTAAGCTGGTTTTATTCCATTTTTAAATCTTTAAATATCTCACAACCCTCAACTCAACTCAACTTTTTTTCTAAATGTATAATTTATTTTATATTTCACTGTCAATTTTTTTAAACTTGTCTTAAAATCCATTTTGATTTGATTTTGATTCACTGTGATTGTTTTGAAAGTGTTTTGTAGGTGAAGTTGATTTGAGAAATATCTTGTTGAGGTATCAAATGCAACATTTAGCATTTTTATATATTTTTATTTTTTTTAACTTGTTTTTTTTATTTTCTTGTATTTGTGGAATTTTCTCAAATTATGTATTTTTTATTTTTGCCATTTTTCATTGTTTTCTTAACATTTTCTAGTAGTCTATTTTTTTGTAAAATTATTTCTATATGGCATAAAAATAATATATATATATATATATATATATATATATATATATATATAAATAAAAATAAAATGTGTCTTTTGTTGAGGTGGATGCTGCTGGCTCGTGACAGTATGGGCGTCTTTCATTCCATTTCAGTTTACGGTGGGCGCGGTGATGTAACGTCCCGTGTGGGCAGACACGACTTGCCTGGTTGTGCTGTGCCAAAAAAAAAAGAAAAAAAAAAAGAGAGAGAAAAAAAAAAAAAAAAGATTTTGGACAAAGATGCTGGAAAGACATGCTTGGGTCAATCATTTTATCACATGTACTTATTACAACTTGGAAAATGACAAGTTGACCTGTAAAATTGTGAAATATAAATTAAGTCATGAGCAGATACGGCGGTTCAGCTTTTGCAAAGCAGCATGCTTGTCTGCTTGAGGCAGCGGAACCGAAGATCCGTTATTTCACAAAAAAAACAACTTTTACGTATTATTCATCCCCTTGCAACATTACAGCTTTATTCTTTTTAGATTCCAATTTTAGCCATCAAATGATGACAATTTTAATTTCCTCACATTCCAAATGTGTTTCGTGGATCTCCACTCTATGTGAGGGATATATACTGTATATCAGAGGTATTTACGGCCCGCCGTCCATTTTTCAGTCCAGATGACACGACGTATGCTCAAAATGGCATTTGACTTAGTTCAAATCAAATAAAACAAAAATGTTTGGAGATGGTCAAAGTAAGAAGGGAGGGTATTGAAAAACAGGTGCCATTAAATGTTATTTAGTTAACTAAAATTAATGAAAAAACTCAAACTAAAAATAAAAAAATATATATATTGTTACCGAAATAAACTAAAAACGAAAATGCTTTTTAAAAAACAAAAACTAACTGAAACCACATTTTATATTTACAAAACTAACTAAAACTATAATTATAGCAAACATATCCTTTGTTTTAGTCTTTTGGTAATGAATTGAATGCATGAGCCTTTGGGGATGATTTTAAATGTGATTTTTAGTAGATTGATTTTGATATCAACCGGAATGATGACGTTTGAAAGTATGTCACACAGAAGTGACGTCATCGAGCAGCAGCCAATAGAAAAGCACCAAAAGATGACGTCGCTCCCATGCTGTTTTTTTTTTTTTTTTTAATATTGCGCACAAGTAATGCACATTAAAAAAAACAAAAAACACACATCTAATACTATTTTTTTTTTAAAGAACTAAACTAATAAAAACTAACAGAACCACCCTAATAAAAACTAGCTAAAAGGAAAAATTCCCAAACTAAAATAACCCTTCTGCCATATTACAAATAAATTGCTTTATATACTGTAGCATTTTTCTAAATAAATGATTTGTACAATTTTGAGGACCAAACACAATTTCTCTTCATAACATGATGTGGCCCTCAAATGAAAAAGTTTGCACACCCCTGCCCTGCTATATGTGCAATTGAGTCGTGCAAGAAAGCTGCTGGATGGCGCATCTCACCTTTGCTGCTAGGTGGCGCCCTCGTATATGGCGAGAGCGGCTGCACTGTGTGCGTGTGTGTGCATTTCATTTTCCTCCTCCCTCTTTCTCTTTCACTCTCTCTCTCTCTCTCTCTCTCAGTCTTCGCTGGATTCGACTCAGCTGGTGCGCACAATATGCTTGAACGTGTAAGACGGGCGGTTGTGGACAAAACGAATAAATCCAAATAAAAATCTGGATTTTTCATTATTATTATTATTGTATGAGGAAGTACGCGGGATGTAACGCGCCCCCCACCCCCACTCGAGCTGGATATCGACCTCGTTTTGGATTCCCATTCTGAGCTCGCCGCTTGCAGTCGGCAGGACGCGGTGAGTGTGACAGCAACGCGTTGCCCTTTTCTTTATCTTCTTCTCCTTGTAATTGCCATTAAGGCGGGCTGCCGGTGCGTTCAGTGGTAATCTGATATTTGCGCTTGTGGATGGTTGTGGTGGGGGTGGGGGGGGCTAATTCAGTTGTATTCCATCACTATGGTGGCTTTACGGTTCCAGGGAGGAGGAAAAAGTGAGGACCGTCTGACATCATCTGATCATCCACATGAAGTGCAAGTTGCTTATCAGGCACTCGGTTAAAAAAAAAAAAAAAAAAAAGCAAAACAAGAGAACAGCGTCTTAATGAAATGAAATGTCAACAGTGGGACGTTTGTGGAATCAAAACTGCCTTTTCTTTGAAGGGAAAAAATGGGATGAAACGTTTGTGTCGGATTTTCTGGTGTATTTTGGATGTTTGCACGCCTTCCGTTTGCAAAGTCATTTCAGATACCAGGAAAAAAAAAAAAAATGTGTATGAAAACTTATTGCCCTCACAAGTCATTGATGGTAAATGATTTATTATGACAATTAGAAATTTGCTCCATTTGTGGTCCCCCGACCCACAAATTGAGCAATATTGCGATAAGCGGCACATAAGCCATTTTGTCGACATTTCTTGAGCGGCTCCCCAGCGACACAGTTTGAGAGCACTAATACGGGTTAATGTAAAAAAAAAAAAAAATGTGCATTCATGTCACGGTGTGATGAAGGTCACAGCTTTGTGATGTGAAGGCCGTCCTCAAATTGTTTTTTAATTCTCAATAGCTCCAAAGACATTTTGAGGGCTTTTCAAAACTGCCCAAGCGAACGTACTCGATTTTATCTTACTGGTACCAAATTGGAACTTGGTATGATGAGACTGACGTGATTCAATAATTTTCACATTTAAGTTTTTTGTTGTAGCATGTGGGTGGAAAACGGCGGATATATTTGGATTTACCAGAAACGCAAAACTCCGATATGGTTTGAAAATTCAGCCCCCAGCGTCACTCGGCAACAAGAAATTTGGTAGGCGTGTCAATTAGGGATGTAACGATATCCAAACATCACGATACGATGTTATCACGATACGATAATTATCGCGATATTGTGGCCGGTGTTGGCGATCTTTCAAAAAAGATCACAATATTGTAAAAAAAAAAAAAGAGCGCTCATACTAAAAAAAAAAAAAAAAAAAAAAGCACAATATTGTGCTTTTGTACATAACAGCAATGCATATAAACCACCTACAATATCTAATAACAATATTGCTAATGCAAGCACACATTGATCGCTTCACAAGCAAATTCGGTTCCCCTTCATCTGACAATTAGCATAATTTTAAACAGAAGGCCAAAACATCCCTAACGAAAATTACATTGCACTAATAAACTAGCCACTAGAGGGTGCTAGAACTGCACAAATGGAAATCAACCTGACTTTTTTTTTTAACAGATGCGTTCCTATTAAATATTGTGAACACGACGGCGACGACATTGTGGCAGTTTTAATATGACGATATCACGATATTGCCCTTATCGTGACATCCCGAGTGTCTGTCAGGAGTAGACCCACAAAAAAAAAAAAAAAAAAAAGTCTCAAAGATCATCCTTCAGCGCCAAGTTGACTTGACTCAAAAAAAAGAAAGTCATGCCCTGAAACGCACAGGAAGTCGGCCATTTTGGTTTGAATCATTCATCTTGAGGCAATTTGGTCACTTCCAGATGACAAACCGTGGAAATCCATGACGACACTTGACGTTGTGCTCGTTAACTATTTCCAGGTGTGTTTCAAAGACCACCCAACTACAATTCAGCTCCACAAGGTCACAGCAAACATGTTTGTGTGCGACGAGGGTCCCACCCTGAACAGTTTCGTGGCACCTCCCACCCCATCTTGTATTTGATGGCCGTTCCCCGTGAGTCATCCTTTTACAGGAAAAAATACGCATTTCCAGCGCCATGCATTCGATTTTTTTTTTTCATTTTTTTTTTTTCATATTGAGAACGTTTGGTTCAAGTATTAATGCAAAAAAAAAAAAAAATCTCCAAACATGTTTGGCCCCCTTATAAACGGTTCCAAGGAGCTTGGAATTCCAGCAAACAAGTGGGTCGCCATGGCAACCACCGCAGTAAGCCTCTTTCCTGCAGGGAATGTGCAACATCCCAAGAAGCCCGTTGGCCTCGATCTTTAGCTCAAATGTCATTGTGCAAGAAAAAAAAATGAAAAATACATATATATATTTTTTTAATTACAAAAATGTGTGGCTTCTGGCATCGCTTTAAAAAAAAAAAAAAAAAAAAAAAAAAAAAAAAAAAAAAAAATCCCTCCTATTTATATCTGATCATTGGCAGCACTGGAGTGAGATGCTGGACAGGTTTACAGAGCAGGAGTCTGCCAGAAATGGCGCATGCGATCGCACTGTTTTTATTTACGGCTGCGACGTTGCAGAATGCTGATTTTCGGATGTTTGATTGAAGATGACGTTTATCAATGACAAACAAGGAGCTACAAATCCAAACCATACGAAAAATACATCAGAATCAGAATAATCTTTTTTTTATTTTTTTATTCCCGTATTCCCTCATATCAATACTCCCACAATGCATTTCACTATGCTCAATATCTTTCTTAAGTGTTCTATAATATATCGTTGTTTAGTGACTTTAGTGAGTACTATAAGAATCATGAACCATTCATTTTCAAAAAAATATGTGCGTGAGAGTTACTAAGACGCGGGTGCTGTTTATTCAAGTCTTGTTCATTTTTGCTCATTACCGCACCCTGCAGGCTGTAAACTGCAACTGATTATTGTGATATGAAATGCGGCTTTTACCTGTACGGACACGTTTGCATAAAATGGCGTGTTATTTTGGTTTGTTACACAAAAATGTGCTTATTTACATAGTACAGTTGCCATTAACTCATTCACTCCCGTCCGTTTTGACTGAAGCAACCTCGTTACGTTTTACTGGATTTCGACTGATTTTGTAAGGCCCACAGAATATTGTTACTACTATAAAAACACGGAACCTAGCAAAAGAAAGTTTAGAGTCTCTTCTTTCATCAGGAAAGGTTGCTTGTTGCAACGTGGCCCTGGTTTGATCTCTTATACTCTGCTGCCACCTGCTAGCCGTCTTTTGTAATAACTACCAATGCTTTAAGCGACCTCTTCAGGTTAGAAGCTGCATCAAAGCCTCAAACACTGCTCTAGCATTAAAAAAAAAAAGAAAAGAAAACAACCAAAAAAAAAAAAAGGTATAAATACGTCTTTGGGAGCAAATGAGTTAATACCGTAATGCCAACACATTTGTGCAAACGCTGTGGAGAGTCATCAAGCAAAGATAAGATGACAAAAAAAAAAAAAAAAAATCTCTGGAGTTGTACTAAACTTCGAAACCATTGAAATAATTTTAAAATCCAAACAAAATCAAGCTTGGTGCAGATTCTTAACTGAATTTGACCAAATCAAAGCACAAGCAGAATGCTGGATTTACATTGCCGCATCATACACTGTCGTAGGGGTGTGAATTGCCGAGTACCTGACGATTCGATTCGCATCACGATTCATAGGTCACGATTCGATTCGATGCCGATTAATCCCGGTACGAATTTACAAGTCAATTATTTATTGTGATTTTTTTTTTTTTTTTTAAATTCAAATGTAGAAAATACTAATCAAACTTGTACAGTGTAAGATTTGTATGAAAAATTATTATTTATTGATCTGAAACTTCAGTCTTATACAGGTTGTAATCGGTTTCATGTTTGAACAGCATTGAAATCAAATATGAAGGCTTAATGTTCCATTCATATAACATTATTTCATGCTTAATTAAGGTGAACCCCAAGAACTTTTGATGAATATTTTCTATCAAAAATGGATGTTTAAAAATCAATTCGGCCGCCTATTGAATCGATTCGAGAATTGCGCAATGTAATATCGCGATATATTGCCGAATCAATGGTTTTTTTTTTCATGACGACCATGAGCGGTATTGAAGGACCTCTTTGACTTGCTGAACATTTCGTACGCAGTCCAATGAAACTGCCGGTTGACCATCAAATCAGCTTTTGAGCTGCTAATTAAATATCCGTTGTTGCGTCCCCGCGAGTCGCTCGGTCACGTTCGCAACCGAGTCGGTCAATGTGCTGTCATTCAGCCCCCCCCCAAAAAAAACAAAACATCACAAGCCGCCGTTTTTAAATCATCTGCGCGTCACCCTTCGACACTTTGTGAAGTTGTCTCCAAGTGGAGTCCAAACACTTAAGTCATGCTCAAACATCATCGAAAGTGATAACTATTGCTGTTATTGATGATATGATCGGGGAGGGTTCTGGACCCCCAAAAAATGTCAGCGTAGCATTTAACGGTGTCGGTAGCGTTCGAAGGTATCCAAAAGCGATCAAACTGACAAAGGCGCCTTCCATCAACCTCTTTATGAGCCTATAAAAGTCTGATATATTTGTCCACATGCGTTTCCCGCACGTTTTTTTTGGCAATATTGCTGACCTTTTCTCTTTTGTATTGCCAACCTCTGACCAAGGAGGCGAAATGAAACAAAGATGCAATGCTTCTCTTGCGACTGGAGCTGGAAAGGGAAGTTAATTTATGGCCTGTTTGGGAGGCGGGTTCGGGCTTGAATGCAAAATAAGACGCTGCACCTGCAGCTGCATACAAATGAATGGCAACGGCGGTTCGTATTTATGCCCCTCCCCCCCCCCCTCTCCGAAACCATCGGGACCTCCTGATCTGACCACTAATTTCCCGGCAACGGGAGACGAAGACGGGCCTGCTGTTATTTGCACGTATCAGGCGCAGGATTGCTCGCAACGCGGTCGGCAAATTAGGGACATGACAAACGTCGTTTCATCGCATTAGCGAGATTGCGAAAGCCAAAATCATTTTTTCCCTGTGCCTGTTCAACACCACAGTTCAAGACTGGGATTGGATTTGAAAATGCTCTCAAAGTTTACAGTGTACCAACTGGTTAGTCATTAACTCATTTACTCCCAATAACTTATAAATACGTTTTTTTTTTTTTTTTTTTTTTAATATTCTAAGTGTCCCAAAGACGTATTTATTAGGGGTGTGCTCAAAAAATGGATACGGCAATATATCGTTGCGGGCCTCATTACAATGCACGTATCGATACACAGGTGTCAGAATCGATATTGCTCGTTAACTTTAAATTAGCAGTTAACTTTTGCCTTTGCAGCTTGCGTTGTACCTAAAAAATAAAAACCTGCAGCGTCTTTGAAGTTAATTTGCCTTCAATTAATGCTAAAAATTGCTCACCAGTGATTGGACGACACTGTGTCATGCTTAGAAAAATTAAAGCAGAGGAAGAATATCAACATTTATTTACTTATAAACTTAACATTGCACATGTCTTAAAATACCAATTTTCCGATATTTTGTTTAAAAAATGAAATAGAATGTGTTACATGAGAAAAAAATGCCCCAAATATTTCAAAATAAGCACATTTTAGAGCTGTAATTTTAATACTTTGATATTTCTACTCATTTCGGCTCATGCATATTAATACATTTTCCCGGTGTGTCTGTGAAAGCTGCTCCTTGCTCTGCAGTGCGTTTTTAAATTTTTTTAATTTTATATTTCGACCAGGCAAGCCACTTGGTGGTAAACCAGAAGAGCTACTAACAAAACATTTTTTGTCATCCAGCATAATAAACATATCCTTTAGGTATACATATGACTGTTATTATAAAATGCAATTAAATGAATATGAAATATCGGGATACGTATCGCCTTGAAGGTCAAGTATTGGGATACATATGTATCGCGATAGGTATCGTATCGTGACCCCTGTATCGTGATACGTATCGTATCGCTTTTATAAAAATACAAGTAAATGAATGTGAAATATCGGAATACATATCGCCTTGAAGGTCAAGTATTGGGAAACAAATGTATCGCGATACGTATCGAATCGTGACGCCTGCATCGTGATACGTATCGTATCGTTTTTATAAAAATACAAGTAAATGAATGTGAAATATCGGGAAATGTATCGCGATACGTATCGAATCAGTCGCCTGTATCTTGATACGTATCGTATTGTTTTTTATAAAAATACAAGTAAATGAATGTGAAATATCGGGAAATGTATCGCGATACGTATCGCATCAGTCGCCTGTATCGTGATACGTATCGTATTGTTTTTTTAAAATAAAAATACAAGTAAATGAATGTGAAATATCGGGAAATGTATCGCGATACGTATCGAATCAGTCGCCTGTATCGTGATACGTATCGTATCGTGAGGTTGCCCTACACCACATACTGTCAAAACACGCTCGAAATTTCCGCGCCTGCCCGTCCGAAACGTTTTCACCCTTTTGCCACAATATGTGTACGATGATGACTTTCTTCCTGGATGCTATAAAAACATTCCAATTGATTGTACATCCCACTGAACGTCCCTTAAATGGAAATAGTGTTCTCCCATTCATACTTGAGAAGATTTACCGAATGCAGGAGTGCCTCAGCGGGCGGGTAATTAAAAGGTTTTCATGCAGGTGGATAACGCCACAATGGCGCTTGTATTACGTGCGGCCCCTTTTCTTCTTCGGGCTTTAATTAAACCGAGGTACATTTGAAATGCATTAAAGGACGACGCATTCGGCGAGTTTATCAGAATCTGATTCCACTTGTAGCTTCCGAATGAATTGCGGCGCTTTTGACTTGGAGCAAATTGATTCTACTAATCAATAGCCTCAGATTGGATTTAGGTGCGTGTGTGCGTGTGAGGTGCGGTTCTTGCACGGCGTTTTTCGTCGAGGGAAGAACAAAAAGCGCGTTTCAAGCAGCCCGCTGATTCTGGTCGCGCGTTCTCGACCGAGCTGTTGGGATGTCTCGGTGACAAATAAACATCCCCCCCCTGCCAGCCCTTTGTCACCCCCGGAGTGGCGACGGCGGCATTGATGCGCTGCCCCAGCGGAGCAAAGCCGCTTTTTAAAGGACTGCACATTTTCGCCTCACCTTGGAACTAATTGACTGCCCGGGAGCCGGCGTTTTGAAAAACGCTGACGTCTTTTGTTTGTTCGCACGCGCCGTCCCGTAGACGGAGATTGTTCGGCGTGTTTTACAGCCGGCTGTCGGGCCTCGCGCGGGGGGGGTCGGGGGGGGTGGCGGTCGCCGGGATGCGAAATGTTGGGGGCACAAACTGTCATGAAAGGAAAACTAGTAGTAGTATGACAGCAATCTGGGCGGGACCAATATAATATTTGTTTGAACTGTAAACATGCCACAAGCTGTGATCCCAAAACACTTTAATACTAGAAGTGTAAAAAAAAAATAAAAATCGATTCGGCAATATATCGCGATACTACAGCACGCAATTCTCGAATCGATTCAATAGGCAGCCGAATCGATTTTTTTAACGTCCATTTTTGATGGAAAAATATTCAACAAAACGTCTAACTTTCACACCTTAACTCATTTACTCCCAAATAAATACTTTTTTTTTTAATGTTCTAAGTGTCCCAAAGACGTATCTATATGTTTTTTTGCTTTTTTGTTACGCTAGAGCATACGGAAGGCTTTGATGCAGCCTCTCAACTGCAAAGAACGGTTGCAGAAATGGCAGTTATTACACAAATGGCCAGCAGGTGGCAGCAGAGCAAAGGAGATCAACCAGGGCAACGTAAAAAAAAAAAAAGCTAAATTACTTAGAATTTTAAATAGATTTGTGAAAACTGATGAAACTTTGCTCTCTTCTAATGCTAATTGCTGCAAAACGGAAACAGATAGAAACATACTTTTTTCCCTGATGAAAGAAGAGACTTTAATCTTTCTTTTGGTAGGTTCCATGTTTTTATAGCAATAGAACACAATATTCTGTGGGCCTTGCAAAATCAGTCAAAATCCAGTAAAACAGCCGCGAGCGAACGGGATTGCGAAATGTGAAAATGGCGGCGAGTGAATGAGTTAAGCATGGAAGAATGTTATATTAATGGAACATTAAGCCTTAATAATTTATTTCAATGCTGTTCTAACATAAAAAATGCTACAACCTGTTTGTTAAATACAGCAGCTCACAGTTATAAAACTGAAGTTTCAGGTCAATAAATAAATACATTTTCATGGTATTTTCTAAATTTGACTTAAAAAAAATAAAAAAAATCGCAACAATCGATGTGTAAATTCATATCGGGATTAATCGCAATCGAATCGAATCGTGATCCGGATCGAATCGTCAGGTACTCGGCAATTCGCACCCTTATTTAATACCATTTTAAACTAGTCTTACAACATTAGCCTGAAATATGAACACTTCCTCGAGACCAATTCCTGTTTAGACAGGACTTTGGCGCCATCTTGTGGCACCCGGGAACACAAATGGATGAATTTACACCAAGCTGGCGAGAGAAGCGGACTTTTTATGGCATGTACGGAATGTTAGATAGCTTCGTTACAAAGCTATTTTTGTTTTAAGCTTGCTTGTTTTAACAATTTATTTATTTTTTTTATAGCCCGTATCATATCCACCCTCCAAAGGAAATAATTGCGTCACAACCTTTCGTGGTAAAACGCATCACACCAAAAAAAGCTGAGAAAAAAAAATCGTCACTTTGTGTCCGCTTCTCCACCCGTTTAAAAAATTATAGCGAGCTTAGGAGGGCCTCTGAGGTCCAAACAGTAAATTTTTTATGATTTGTTTTGGCTCACTTCAGCATTACCGGACACCAGGGAACGTACGGAGGTCCTAAAGCGACACACGACATTGAATTCCTATTATGAATATCAGCGTTTCAGTTCATGGTCACTCCTAATATTGTGTAAAATTGACTCATCTCAGCGGTTGCGCTCGCAGAACCGTTCGGGCGCTTGCCAGCGTGTCCTATGATGTAATATGCCACTGGCGAGCGCGGGATTCCTTAAGCTCGTCGCCGCAAGACTGTAATCAGTCATGATGTGAAAACGCAGCCCCGCGAGTGCCGCTGCGGCTCATTCGGCCGAATAATAAGCGGCGCACGCCACGGCACAGGTAGCGGGAGAAGCTCCGCCGCCGGCGTTTCCCCAACGCGGCGACGTCAACTCATTTTCTTTGCAAAGCAGGGGATTGAGTATTTTGGACCTTCTTCAAAGTCCCGGTTAGCATAAAATGCACCTTGAAGTTGGATGGAATTCTCAACAATATCACGATTATTGCTGGTTGTTTCGATCTCGGGTCTTGGTTTGGTAACTCATCGTAATAAGGGACAAATCGTGTAACGTGTCCGTATATTCAGTTTTTGGCATTCCGAAGTTGATCAGCGGATTTAACCTTCTCGTGCCGCAGCAGGGCAACTGGCTAGGGATGCACGATAATGCTATTTTCAACCGATACCGATAAAGCAATCGTTTAGAAAGTGCCGATGTCGATAACCGATAAGTAAGCCGATGATTGTTTGCAAAATGAACTTGAATATAAATATACTCTCAATTCTTACTAATAAGTCTTAACATGTACAAATACATTGAAACATTGTGTAAACTTCACGCAATGTTTCAAAGTATGTAAAGCACCATGAAGCTGAATTTTATTGATTTGAGCCACAACAAATGGACCAATGTGGCATGTCTATTATTATTATTATTGCCCAATTTCTTTATCTAGTTTATCTGTATGAAAACAAATTGGTCGCTAATTGCCCATAATTTTTGTACAATTTCTCTATTATCTGGTTTATCTTTATGACGTCAAATTGTTTGATAATTGCCAATAATTCTCGGCAAATTTCTTCATTATCTGTTCATCTGTATGACGTCAAATTGGTTGATAATTGCCAATAATTTTCGGCAAATTTCTTTATCTGTTTATCTGCATGATGTCAAATTGGTTGATAATTGCCGATAATTATCGCCAAATTTCTTTATCTGTTTATCTGCATAATGTCAAATTGGTTGATAATTGCCGATAATTATCGCCAAATTTCTTTATTATCTGTTTATCTGTATGACGTCAAATTGGTTGATAATTGCCGATAATTATCGCCAAATTTCTTTATCTGTTTATCTGTATGATGTCAAATTGGTTGATAATTGCCAATAATTTTCGGCAAATTTCTTTATCTGTTTATCTGCATGATGTCAAATTGGTTGATAATTGCCGATAATTATCGCCAAATTTCTTTATCTGTTTATCTGCATAATGTCAAATTGGTTGATAATTGCCGATAATTATCGCCAAATTTCTTTATTATCTGTTTATCTGTATGACGTCAAATTGTTTGATAATTGCCGATAATTATCGCCCAATTTCTTTATCTGTTTATCTGTATGATGTCAAATTGTTTGATAATTGCCGATAATTATCGCCAAATTTCTTTATCTGTTTATCTGTATGATGTCAAATTGTTTGATAATTGCCGATAATTTTCGGCAAATTTCTTTATCTGTTTATCTGTATGATGTCAAATTGTTTGATAATTGCCGATAATTATCGCCAAATTTCTTTATCTGTTTATCTGTATGATGTCAAATTGTTTGATAATTGCCGATAATTATCGCCAAATTTCTTTATCTGTTTATCTGTATGATGTCAAATTGTTTGATAATTGCCGATAATTATTGCCAAATTTCTTTATCTGTTTATCTGTATGACGTCAAATTGGTTGATATTTGCCGATTAATTATCGCCAAATTTCTCTATTATCTGGTTTATCTGTATGACACCAAATCGGTCGATAATTACCGATAATTATCGGCCACCGATATTATCGTGCATCCCTACTACTGGCTATCTAATACGGACGACCCGCACCGATCCCCAACCCCTCCGCAGTCCTTCGCCTTCAGTGTTTGTGGGTTAGCGTAAGTGCTTCGGGTTTGTGGGTTTACGGTTGACGGTTTGTGTTCGAGTCGATCCAGGTCGAAGATGGCGACCGTTCTTCAATTCTTTCTCCAAGTCCAGGCGCTGTCTGGTGTCACCTACGGGCACGTCGTATCTATCCGTTGTCCACGTACGCCGATTGTACGTGATTGAGACCAAGTCGTAGTAAAGTACGCTTCAACAGTCGTGTTTTAGAACTCATAACTTGCTATCACGTGCTCGTGCTTCTGGCACTCGTCCACTGCTGCATATCTAACTTGTGATATATTCATTCTTGTGTGGGATGTCCCCCGTGACTCCCCCTTTTCCATCTGCGCTCATGGACTTTCGAAGGCTTGCAAACGGCAACACGTTTGACGGCTTGAGCTGTGGGAGCGATATCGTACGGCGTCCATTCATCACTGGGGAGATTAGAATGACAAATGGTCAGATTTGACTCGTCCGATCGCCCCATTTTCCATCTTCGGCCGGCGCCCCTTTTCCTACTCCTTCCAAAGCCGTGATATAAACGTATATCGTTTTTACGATTCTCAGAAGCGGCGATATAAACGTTATTTGTTCGCCGACTGCCGTGCCGTAATTAGCTCGCTATTGTATGCGAGGCGACGATTGATAGGGGGATTCATCTCATCAAAATGTTAAGCTTTTATAATCTTCCCATGGACCCCTTTTACCCTCTCATACATAATAAATGTTGTTAAAAGTCAGCCCGTCGGAGAGCAAACAGTCGTCGGCTTCTGCATTGACTTGCCGTGCATGCCAAACAACGATGAATGGGTCAAGTAGGTCAACTCTTTATGGAATTTCTGCCCGTAATGATTAATAAGGTTCGTGTAGTTCTGGCCAGTTGGAATGCTCGAGTCATCTGTAACCTCCATTGTTGCGTTTTCTTTGAATTCCCAGCGCAGAACGGGCCCTCCTAACGAACAGCCCGTCATTGATTGGCAAAGACAACAAGGATTGCTTTGTTCCTTTTTAGTCCTTATCTATTCAGGCGTTTCCTGAATTGTCTCCCAGGCGCCACTTCTGGCAACTCGGCACCAGCGGTCCATTTAGCCAAGGTGTCGCTAATGAGCGCCGCAAAAAGGCCAGGCTCTTGTAATCTTGTTTATGTTTTGGGGCTGGCGCAGCGAGCCAGCTTTGTGTCGGAGCGCAGCTGGAGAGCCCCTTTTTTTCCCCCGCAATTGCGGCGTAGCAGAAATAATTGGTCCTGCGGCTCGGATCCAGCGGTGACACGCAGATAATTTTGCTAATTTATGCCTCTCGGTTTCGTGTTATCATTGCTGAAAGTTGTGTAAAATGCTAACGAGCACGTGTTGCTTTTGACGGATTGTTTATTTCTGATGCGTCTCTTTGCATTGCGTCTAATTAGTTTGCGGCCGTACGGTGTATAAACCGAGCCAATATTCAGTGCTGGAACATCTGCATACGTGATGTCATAACAATCCCCAGAGAGCCCTGCTCTCGGAAGACGCGTTTAATTATATCGGCGGGATGAAATTGAGCAGGAATGAAGCGATTTTTGCGCATGGATTTTCGCCCCTTCGCGTCTGCGGATGCACTGCAAGCAGGCAGGGAGAGACGATTGCAACCTTCTCTATCGCTGCACTGCAGGCAAACGGGGAGGAGGGCTCCGAGGGGGCTCCGCGCTCTGACTCCCGCCCCCTAAAGGGGGGGGACAGCATGTGCGTCAAACCTCGCTCACAACCAATTAGGAAATGCCGTTGAAATGAAAAGGAATCGGGCAGACCTGGACAGGGGCTACGCAAACAAATCGCCTTGAGACGATTATTTATTTTTTTTTTTCAATCTGTTCCTGACAAATCTTTGGCTTTGTTCCTGTAACGATGATGACAAGGTGTGACAAAGCTTCTGGGCCATGCCACCGTACGGGGTTGGGTTATGTTTAGACTGAGGTTAGTTAGTAAAGGTTAGGTCAAATTTTCTTTGGTGTTCCTTCTCTCTCGGAGTTCTTCAGTCCTCAACTCTTTTACCGCCACACGTTATCATTCACGTCAAACTTGAAAACGTTGTATTTCACCAGATTTCGTCATCTTTCATTGTTGTAATTTGATCCACGGGCAGCCCATTGAAGAGATACAATGCTGCCATCTGCTGGCCATAGTTAGTGAGTGTTTTTGATTCCACAACCCATTGACCAGGCACCACTGCACTTAGATGTTGCAGTGCCCATTGATTAAAAAAAATAAAATAAAAATACAAAAAAATGTAGTTGACGTCATTTAACGTTTATGGCGGCATACATTGGGATTTTATTCATCGTGATTAAACGTTTTTGGCAGTCAAAGAGTTAACAAGGAAGTTATTGGTTATGGTTGCTTGGGCTTCCACTCACGCAGTAATTCCATAACAAGGGGGTTTAGATTCTTGGCTACGGCGGTGTCAAGTTGCCGTTGTGGCAAAAAGGCCTGTTCATTGTCAAGGATGTCTCCTCGCCACCGCGATAGCACGAGCCGTTGCTCGGGGAACAGACGCCAGCGTGGCTTTTGTTTGTTTGTTTGTTTGTTTGTTTTCCGACGACACGTCCGCCTGTTTTTCTCGAGAGCTTCCCCTGACCGCCAGCCCCGCGCAGTCACACCGGCAGATGCGCCAGTTCGTCGCGCAGAAGAAAGCCCACTCCGGTGGCCATCTGCCTCGCAGCGTCTGTTAACGCGTTTGCGACAATTCGTTTTCGCATGCAACTTTGATGGAACGCGAAATATGCCGAACTCATCGCGTGACCCCCGAAACCTCATTCCGAAACCTCATTTGTGACGAGGTTGGAGAGAGCAGGAAATATGCTGACTAATATGTCCTAAACTGTGGGGTCCTGTGATGGTAATCCTAAATAGATTCTGGTGAAATTTGTTTCCTGATCCCAAGAAGACCAAAGCAACACGCTGACCGTAACAGGTTTAAATGTTTCAAGAAACGTTCCTGCAGTTCAAGTAAGCTAGCTTTATGCTACAGTCAATCTTATAACGTTAGCCATTAGAATTTGTTTGTGTTATTTTAACACTGGAGTTGGGTTTAGTGTCAAGGTTAGGAATAGTACTTCTGTGTCCGGAGTTTGTGGAGAAGGTTGAGTTGTGTTTGGGGGTTGGATTAGGTTCAAGACTGGGATTGGATTTGAAAAAGCTCTCAAAGTTTACAGTGTACCAACTGGTTAGTCATTAACTCATTTACTCCCAATAAATGAAATATAGTGTCCCAAAGACGTATTTATACGTTTTTCTTGTTTTGTTTTGTTTTAATGCTAGAGCACAGAGAAGGCTTTGATGCAGCCTCTCAACTGCAAAGAACGGCTGCAGAAATGGTAGTTATTACACAAACGGCCAGCAGGTGGCAGCAGAGCAAAGGAGATCAACCAGAGCCATGTAGAAAAAAGCTCAATTACTGACAATTTTTAATAGATTTGTGAAAACTGATGAAACTTAGCTCTCTTCTAATGCTAATTGCTGCAAAACGGAAACCGGTAGAAACATACTTCTTTTTCCTGATGAAAGAAGAGACTTTAATCTTTCTTTTGGTAGGTTCCATGCTTTTATAGCAATAGAAGACAATATTCTGTGGGCCTTGCAAAATCAGTCCAAATCCAGCAAAACAGCAAACGGGAGCGAACGGGATTGCGAAATGTGAAAATGGCGGCGAGTGAATGAGTTAATAATGATGGTTTCAAAATTCTAAGGCTTGAAAGGTTCAAGAACGAGTCGGCTACTTTCAGTTAACCACTGTAACTCACTTGGTCCATCAGTTCTCGTCCTACATTTGTGCCTTTTTTAGACTCTGTATCTCGAAAACCGTTGCCCTCCAGGTTGTCGCTATCCAGATTTCGAAAAAACTTGGTGTTTGGCTTCGTGTTTTCTTTAAACAGAACATGATTTCGCCTACTTACCTGAAAGCAGATGCTGTCAAAACGGTGCCTTCGCACGCAGACTTCCCGCGGTCCGGCCATGTCGATCATTCCTCGCCACGGCTCCGACTTCTCCTCGGGGCTGCGTGTTTAATATGAATCTACAAATATGATTTAGTGGACAGATAGCCTTGGGGCTCGGAGGTTTTTAATGGAGGGTGCGGTGCGCTCTGGTGTGTAGTGTAAGGTAGACGGCATATGTAGGTGAAGGTTATCGCTGATGCAGTACATGTGCAAACGGGCATCGTGGTTTGAGGGTTCGCTTAGAGTCCAGCCAGCGACATCATTAAGCACTTCCATCCACAATGCATGTATAATTAATTTGGGTCTTGCCACAATTGCTTATTTCGTTGCAACAAAGACGTCGGTGCTGTATTGTTCTCTGATACATGAACTGCCTTGCTCGATCCATGTCTGAAAGGAAGCCTCCGTTTTCTTCATGGCGGCAATATTTGTGTTTTAAACGCTTTCTCGGTAGGTTATACTTCCACACTAAAGCCACTTCGTCAGACTTTATCTTGGAAATTATTTGTCGTGAGCGTGTGTTATAGCGCCTGGTTAGATTTTGGTTTGAAGTAGTTTCGAGGTTTTGTTTTAGGGTTATGCTTTGAGGCTTAGATTTTGGGTGATGGATTAGGAAATGGGTGAGGTAATTTGTCAGTGATTAGGGTATTGGAGTACCGTATTTTTCGGATTATAAATCATAGTTTTTTTTTTCATAGTTTGGCCGGGGGTGCGACTTCTACTCTGGTGCGACTTATGTGTGAAATGAACACATTATTATATCATTTCACATGTTATTTTCACACTAAACCGCAAGAGGGCGCTCTCGGCCTGTGTTGATAAGTTCAACATTGCATCGTCTACCTCCCGAGTTGGGGGAGTTGTTTAAAAATGACACGGAGGATGAAGATTTCATTGGATTTAGTGATTTGGAGTGAAACTGCTAGTTTGGTAAACTTGTTAGCATGTTCTTTATGCTAAGAGTTATATGAATAACTTGTAGTGATGGGAACATAATTCACCCACGGAACGTTGGGACGAAGGGAAGGGAGAGTTCCGGGTGGGAAGGTTTTGTTATGTGCAAAAGGGGAGTTAGCCTGTTAGCTTCTAGCTGAGTGACTTGCCAAAAATGCGACTTATACTCCAGTGCGACTTATATTTGTTTTTCCCTTCTTAATTATGCATTTTTTTGGCTGGTTCGATTTATAATCCGGAGCGACGTATAATCCGAAAAATACGGTAGGTTAGTTTTTGGATTAGTTTTAGGTTTGGGAGTTGGATTCAGTTTTGGGTCAGGGATGGTCATTGCCTTTGTAACTTGTTGGTTTCTCTCTCTCTCTCTCTTTTTTTTTTTTTTTTAAGTTGTTAAAGTGTGACCTAAGTCCAATAAAATTGGGACATTTTCATCATATTCCTACTTTGTTCCTCTACAATTGCAACTTCTTTTGGCAAGTAGTCATTTTCCTTCTGTTAGCGTGTTTGCATGAATGGAGATACTGGTTTTCTTTACACATCACCCCGATGGTGTCGATTTGAGGAAAGCGTTTGTCTTCTTTGAGTGGGTAACTCAAAAAACCCCCCACGAGGTAGAAAATCTGCAATTGATTTAAGGTCAGGCTCGAGTTACGAGTCGTTTACTTCTGAATCGTGTTTTCCGCTTATGAGCGTGTGCGTGCCGCTCCCGTCTCATGTGCCCAACCTGGCAAATATGCAACTTGACCCCCCGGCAAATTCTAAGGCACACGAAATGCAACTTTGGTGAGTCTTTCATACCGGCGTGCGTTTCAAATAAAGCTTGTGTGCATGCGTGTTTATTTGGCTTTACCCGAGTGCGCGTGTGCTGGAGTGCATTGGTTCAATAAGCATGTGTGTCGCGGGTGGGTGGGGTGGACGGGGGGGTCCGAGGCGCCAAGGACGTGGCATGACAGGTGTGTGCGGAGGGCCACAGAGGTCCTCCAATTTTTGAACGGGCAAAAGCACAATGCGGCTATTCAGGCACAGAAGGAGACAACCGAGATGGCGCAGGACCTCCGTGAGGAGGAGGGAGGGGGAGAAGGTCGGGGGGGGGGGGGGGGGGGGGAGTTCACTGTCCCAAAGAAATGTCCAAATTTTGTCAATTTTATTTTTATTTTTTAATGAAGTATTAATTTTGCCAGATGAAAGTCTTTTACCAGAATTAATTAGTAGCGTTGAGAAGTTTAAATTTTACTAGAAAATTGCATAATTAAATTGTGATAATAAATATTATTTTTGCAAGATAAAAGTATACTTTTACCAGAATTAACTTGTGACTAAATACGAATAAAGCTATATTTGTAAAGAATGAAGCCGTAGTTTTTACGAGAATTAAAATGTGGCTCAACAAAAATGATGTTGTGACTTTACAAGAATGTCGTAGTGATATTGCATTTATTTTATTTTTTTAATTTGACTAGAAGCCACATTATATGAAAACAAAGCGAGAAGAACGTCATTCTTTTCTCAGAATGAAGTCGTGACCTTTGCAAGAATGCAGTCAGGGTTTTACAAGTGGAAAGTTGTGGCTTTACAAGTTTTTATTTATTTTAAATATGTTTTACCGGAAGGCACATCTTTACGTGAATAAAGTGAGATGACATCATTCTTTTCTCTGAATGGAGTCGTAACCATTAAAAGAATGAAGTTGTGTCTTGACAAGAATGAAGTTATGGCATTACAATTAAAAAAAAAGAAATATTAGAAGTCACATCTATGCGAATGAAGTGAGTTGAAAGTCATTCTTTTCTCAGAACGAAGTCGTAACTTGTAAACTTTACACGATTTTACAAGAATGAAGTTGTGGTGTTGCATTCTTTTTTTTGTATTAGAAGTGGCAGTTTTTCTTTCTTTCTTTTTTTTTTTTGAGAATAAAGCCACAATTGCAGTCTTAATGTTCATATTTAGGTGTAGCTCGACAAGCAATTGTCATTTTATTAGCAAAAAGTCATAACTTCAAGAGTATAAATATTAATTATACGAGATTTGTGACTTTATGTGAATAAATTCATGCTTGTATAAAATTAAATGACGTCATGGCTGTAAGTGCGATCCCTAAACTGATGTTGCTTAATATACCGTCTCACGTCATATATTCACCACAGACATGTTAAAGGTCCGACTTAATTTTGGGTGGGATTGCAACATTTTTCTCGCATTATGCTGCATCCTCGTAAAGCTCTGACTTTTTTTTTTTTTTTTCTTGTCAAATTCCGACTTTGTACCCATGAAATGACAACTTTGTTCTCCTCCTATGACTTAATTGCCGAAGTATTTTATTGTGTGCCGAGTGATAACAAGTCTATCTGTTTTCTGACATTTCGCTGGCTTAGTCTTAAAAGTCTTTGCTTCCAGACTTTATTTGCTCTTAATCACTTTGTGAGGGTGTGTGCATGCGTGTGCGTGATTCCACGTGTAGAGATGCGAGCACTTTTTTTTTTTTTTTTTTTTCCTAATCCCCGTCTCGCAGCACTCATGTGGAGCGCGTCCTCCCTCGTCTGGGCCCGTATCTCGGCGGCCTTGACCGCCGACCCTCCACTTTTTTTTTTTTTTTTTTTTCTTTTTTTTTAAGAGCTCAGAATTGTTCATTCGGTAGTCTTACCGATTCAACGTCTTGTCATCATTGCTCTTTTTGGTTTTTTTTGTTTTTTTTTTTGTGTGTATGTGTGCGTGCGTTTGCGTGCGTTTGCGTGCGTTTGCGTGCGTGCGTGCGTGCAAATACGTATAAATTTATACTCATTCATTCACCTAAAACCTTATAAATATCCCATTACCCTTCGCCTTAACCAGGTACTTCAGAATCTTGCCAGAGTCGTGAGATTTAAATGGTCAGGAGACCAGAGAAAAGGTCAGAAAAAAAAGAAATAAAGAGAAAAGAAAGGTAAATCAAAGTGAAATCCAGCACCGACCAAACACTTCCTGCCTACCTCATGATTACAAAATCAAAGTCTTACGCCAACCCCGGAAGCCTCTAAATTCCAGCAAATTTAGCGAGATCTCAAGAGACCAGAGGAAAAACTAAAGAGAGGAAGGAGGGAAGGATCGATAAGGCAGAGTGAGATCCATAGAAGCCAGTACATCCAATCCATCAAAGTGAAGTCCAGCACCAACAAGACCCCTCCTACGTGGTTACAAAACCAGAGTCTTATGCCAACCCCAGAAACCTCATACTTCTAATAAATTAAGAAAAAAAAAAAAAAAAAAGTCCAATTCTAAACGTCTGATTGTACATGCGCCCGACGTGCAACCCCCCCCCCCCCCCCCCCCCCAACCCATCCCCCACGTCACGTCAAGGACCTCGGCGTGTCAAGTCCCACTCGTGTCACCCCATACAATTTTCCCCTCTATTGACTTTTACGTTCTTCTACAAGGTTGATCACAGTGCTTGGGTTATGCACGTATTGCAAATAAAGACAAATGTGACTCGCATAACGATATTCTGCTGCGGAGATAAATGACTTGCGTGTTCACTTTCGACACCCTTGTTTTAGTCATCAGCCGTCGGCGCCCGAGAGTGTCGCAATTTTCCGACAAGAAAGTCGCACGGAAAAAAAAAGGAAGTCGTAGTTTTATGGGGGGGGAAGTAGTCCTTATTTGAAATGTACGAGATGAATAACGTAGCTATAGGAAGAAAGTGTCTCACTGAGCGGCGACGGCTCAGAAGGTGTGCATATGTAGCGAATGTGTTTTTTTTTTTTTTTTCAGGGATCGTTCAAGGGCAAAAACCGCAAAGACGTTCGCCAACCATTATAATGCTTGCCGACAGTTTTTCTTCTTCTTTTTGTGACAAGGAAGAAAAAAAAACATCAAAACTGTTGGTGATTGTCTTTGTGACGGTTTGCGATCTTGAACAAACCCTGATGAAAAATCATGAGCTCGCAAAACTTCATCTTAGTATTACGAATTAAGAGTAATACTTTGCGGAGAATTTGGTCATCGACTTACGAGAAGAATAAGTTCTTATATTGCAATTTTCAACTCAAGAAATAGTACAAGAACATCTTGTAGCTTTACGAGAATATTCACACTTTTACGAAAACGAACTCTTAAAATTAACTTGTTTGAATTACATGTCACAATTTTATGAGAAAACGGTCATTGTTATGTTCTGGAATTGGATCCCAAAAGCGCAGACAAAAATAAGATTTTAACTCTTTATTCGCATAACACCGTAAAACGTAGGACAAACGTGACTAGACGAGAAACAACGAGAATGTATCAAGAATCACGAGGATGAAGATTTCATTGGATTTCGTGATTTTGGAGTGAAACTGCTAGTTTGGTAAACTTGTTAGCATGTTCTTTATGCTAGCATTATATGAATAACTTGTAGTGATGGGAACATAATTCACCCACGGAACGTTCCGGGTGGAAAGGTTTTGTTTTGTGGAAAAGGGGAGTTAGCCTGTTAGCTTCTAGCCAAGTGGGGAGTTGCTGTTAAGACCTCAGAAGTCGATGTCAATAAAACACCAGCCTTTGGCTCCGCCTCCGACTCCCGTCACCGACTCACTCTTAATATGTTACGTCGTTACTGACATTATCAGGCATGTCATTCATGTAACGTTAGTATACCGTACGCTTATTCAACCTGTTTTTTATTTTAAATTGCCTTTCAAGATGACGTGTATGTTTTTGGTGTTGGATTTTATCAAATAAATTTCCCCCCAAAAATGCGACTTATACTCCAGTGTGACTTATATATGTTTTTTCCTTCTTAATTATGCATTTTTTGGCTGGTTCGATTTATAATCCGGAGCGACGTGTAATCCGAAAAATACGGTCATCACACTTGTACGAAAAAGAATTCTTAATAATCATCTTCGTCTTACAAGTTCAAAGTCACACTTTTACGAGAATACGGTCATAACATTATGAGAAGTTGCACATTTACGAGAATTCAGTTGTAGCATTACAAGAATGACGTTGTACTCTACATTTATGAGAAAGATGTAATTTTACAAAAAAACGTCAACATTATAGGAAACGGTACACGGAAATGTCATCGCTTTATGAGAATAAGTCACACTTTTACGAAAATAAACTCTTGAATTTGCAGGTTGCAATCTAGTCAACACTTCACATGAAGAAAGCTGTTCATTTGATTTTCACGAGTTAAAAGTCACAATTTAACGACAATACAGCCGGAGCTTTATGATAACAAAGTTGCACATTTATGAGCAAGTTGCAATATTATTGTGGTTTGAGGTGTTTCTTTAAACTCCGCCGTGAACGTCGGCTTTACAGATGCGACGGCGCCGTCAGCAACGTGCTGTCGCTAGCTGAGACTCGAGAGTCGGGCGTCCGTTATTGGCGGGTACGATCTCGTCGCATGCTCCACGTTGGCTTTGAATCGCACCAACCTGTCAATTACCGTGTGGCCTCAACCGGCTTCTTTCATTTGGCCCATTAGCGCCTTTTGTCGGGAGCCCCCGCGAATGCTCAGCTAGCGCGCAGGCTTAGCCGCTCGCACCCACTGGATATAACCCCCAACTCGGCATTAGCCTTCCGCCACCGCCGCCCCGCACTCAGCACATTTTCCACCCGGCTGATAAAATAAGCCACACTTTGATGAGCTTTCGGCGAGCTGGCGGTGCTTATGGCTCAGTAAATGCTTTTATAGAGAGTCGCACCGCAGGCTCTCGACTGGGATCGGCCGCATGGCGCGTTCTCGCATGTTCTCATATGTTTTCAGATTTCTTGAGTTTCCTGACGGGAGCCCCCCCCCCCCCGACCCCCCCGAAAAGGAATATTTGCAACTTTGGCCCTGAGGCGATATGAGTATTTGCCTGAAAAGTCCTGCTTCTTTTCATCTTGATAGTTTGACTACGCCGTTTCCTTCATGCGGAAAAGGCTTTTAGACTATTGAGCGTGTGAATGGCACTTTTTGTAAATTTTCTGCTACGCCGCAGAGAATAAATGCACATCCGCGCTGTTTTCTTCTTCCTTTTAAAAAAAAACCATATACTTTGTTTCTTTTGTGTGTTGGCGTTTTGTTTATTCGGGTCACTGAAGACACACTTTTGATGGAAGGTTCGAATTATTGCGTGCGCAAGTTTCATCAAATGCGTTTATTAAAAGCTACTTTTTAAACACGCCGCTATAATCGTCAGCTTTACAGATGCCGCGTGAATTCTGTTTAGGGCATCCAGTTAGTTAATATAAAGTGAATATGACAACGGCGGGACGGCCTGACACTGATGCGAACAGAGTGAGGGGAAAACAACAACGGCCCCTGAAAGGTGAGTGTGGATGGCCGCCATTAAAATGCTAATATGCCGTACGGGATATTTACTGCGTGGCGGTAATGCACTTTTAAAACGGGCTCTTTGTCGCTCAGGCCCATCGTCGAGCCCCCGTCGAGCTTCAATAAATCAGCCATTAAAAAGCCGATGTGACCTGGATTTACACAGCGGCGCATGTGGCGCCTCTGTCATCGCTGTGGGAAACCGCCACAAATTTATGAAGACTTCAGAATTGTTGACAAAGACGACCTCCCACCCAAAAACACATTAACTTAACTTTAACTTAGCTTTAATACATTTACTCCCAAAAACGGATAAATACGTTCTATTTTAAATGTTTTGTGTCCCACAGACGTATTTATAGTTTTTTATTATTATTATTATTATTATTATTATTATTTTTTTTTTTTTATGCAGCCTCTCAACTGCAGCGAACGGGTCTAAAAAAAATAAAATAAAAATAAAATAAAAATAAAAAAATCATACTAATTCCAAAAACGGCCAGAAGGTGGCAGCAAAGTATAAGAGATCAACCAGGGCCAATTCTAAACAGATTTGTGAATTATCTTGAAACTTAGCTATATTCTAATGCTAATTTATGCAAAACAGAAACCGAAATATACTTTTTTCCTGATGAAAGAAGAGACTCTATTTTTTCTTTTGGTAGGTTCCATGTTTTTATAGCAAAAGAACACAATATCCTGTGTCCATGCAAAATCAGTCATCGCTGTGGGAAACCGCCACAAATTTATGAAGACTTCAGAATTGTTGACAAAGATGACCCCCCCCCCCCCCCAAAAAAAAACACATTAACTTAACTTTAAGTTAACTTTAACACATTTACTCCCAAAAACGGATAAATACGTTCTATTTTAAATGCTTTGTGTACCACAGACGTATTTATAGTTTTTTTTTAATTTTATTTTATGCAGCCTCTCAACTGCAGTGAACGGGTCTAAAAAAAATAAAAAAATAAATCGTAATTCCAAAAACGGCCAGAAGGTGGCAGCAAAGTATAAGAGATCAACCTGGGCCAATTCTAAACAGATTTGTGAATAATGTTGAAACTTTTTTTTTTCCTGATTAAAGAAGAGACTCTAATTTTTCTTTTGGTAGGTTCCATGTTTTTATAGCAAAAGAACACAATATTCTGTGTCCATGCAAAATCAGTCATCGGTGTGGGAAACCGCCACAAATTAATGAAGACTTCATAATTGTTGACAAAGATGACCTCCCCCCCAAAAAAAATCGTAACAGCGACAATACTGCCACTATGTACAATTTCATATATGAAACGAACCGTTTAGTATTTGTTTGGCCTGCAACATAGGGATAAAAAGTATTTGTTTGAGGACTCTTTAGAACGGATGGTGGCTTTATGATGAGGGCAACTGAGTTGCTGAGCTCGTGCCAACGTCGGAACAATCACTTCGTTAGGTTCACCCGCGCAAGCTATACCGTATTTCCCATTCCGTTCCCAGCGGTCGTGCATATTTTAGCCGCGTGCGTTGTTTACATTGCTCCCCCAGCCCTCCATTGAGGTTTTATGCCTGTTTTTTTTTTTTTATGACGCCGTATTCAACAGGAACAAGGCATAAAAACTGGCACCGGGGGCGAAAGTGCCATATCAGCTCTTTTGATAAGTCGGCGGGGGCTCGTATTGTGTTTTCACGACAGCGTGGGGGGCTGCGGCTTTTTTTTTTTTTGGAGGGGGAGGGGGGGGGGGGCAGCCCACGCTCGGCTATAGACGCATTCCAGGGTAATCCCATATTAGTACACGTGAATTCATTTGCATAAAAAAAAAAAAAAGTTAAAAAAAAAGTGCGAGGGTGGTGAATGTTGCTGACGCCGGAGTAATGACATTAGGCGCAAGGTGAAAATAAAACATTTGAATAAAAAAATGAAAGCGGCGGGAGGCCGTAAATCTGCTCCACGTTTCGCCGCCGCCGCCGCCTCGTCCTCGACATGTCACGCTGTGCGCCCGACTCGCCCAAATTCAGACGCCAACGGAAAAAGACCTCCCGTCGGTTTAAGGCGGGCCAGTCGAAAGCGGTTTTCCTCTTTATGTATCACTCTTTGGTGTCAAAGTTTCACAACCGTCAACTCAAGTTGACGTGGCGAGCCCTGTTTAAAGCCAAGCAAGGTCGATCTGGTTTTCATTTTCACGTCTGTCACTGGAGTTGACATAGACGAGGTCATACTTGTGTGTAAGTTAGTAGCCTAGACTTAGCTTGAACACATTTACTCCCAAGAACGGATAAATACGTTCTACTTTAAATGCATTGTGTCCCACAGACGTATTTATAGTTTTTTGGTTTTTTTTTCTTTATGCTAGAGCATACAGAAGGTTTTGATGCAGCCTCTCAACTGCAGTGAACGGGTCTAAAAAAAAAATAAATAAAAAATCATAGTAATTCCAAAAACAGCCAGAAGGTGGCAGCAAAGTATAAGAGATCAACCTGGGCCAATTCTAATCAGATTTTTGAATAATGTTGAAACTTAGCTATATTCTAATGCTAATTTCTGCAAAACGGAAACAGAAATATACTTTTTTTTTTTTTTTTTTTCCCTGATTAAAGAAGAGACCCTAATCTTTCTTTTGGTAGGTTCCATGTTTTTATAGCAAAAGAACACAATATTCTGTGTCCATGCAAAATCAGTCATCGCTGTGGGAAACCGCCACAAATTTATTTAAGACTTCATAATTGTTGACAAAGATGACCTCCCCCCCAAAAAACACATTAACTTAACTTTAACTTAGCTTTAACACATTTACTCCCAAAAACGGATAAATACGTTCTATTTGAAATCTTTTGTGTACCACAGACGTATTTATAGTTTTTTTATTTTTTATTTTATTTTATTTTATGCAGCCTCTCAACTGCAGTGAACGGGTCTAAAAAAAATAAATAAATAGTAATTCCAAAAACGTCCAGAAGGTGGCAGCAAAGTATAAGAGATCAACCTGGGCCAATTCTAAACAATTTGCAAATAATGTTGAAACTTAGCTATATTCTAATGCTAATTTATGCAAAACGGAAAAAGAAATATACTTTTTTTTTTTTCCTGATTAAAGAAGAGACTAATCTTTATTTTGGTAGGTTCTGTTTTTATAGCAAAAGAACACAATATTCTGTAGGCCTTGCAAAATCAGTCAAAATCCAGTAAAACAGTCGGGTTGCTTCAGTGAAAATAGCTTGGAGTGAACGCGGCCATGTGCTGGTATGCTAAAATTGCAAATTATTTGACTTTACAAATCTCTCTTGAAGCTTTATTTTTGCTTTCTCAAAAACGGACTTTCCTCCGGTGGCCGAAATGACCTCATGCTGTTGTCTGCCTGCCATTAGTAAGCGGCCGTGGACCAAACAGCGCCCAAGCCAATATTTTCCAACATTAACAACGCGTTTCCAGCCATTACAAACGGTTTTGCTCGTCGGGATAAAACGACACACAAACTCGGGTGTAATTTCATCTGGCTGCTGTTGTCACGGCGACGCCTCTTTGCACACGGATGTGTCTTTATGAGCGTTGCTCTTCATTAAGCAACTGTGTGCCTTCAGACAAACACGGTCACTTAGAAGGCTTGTGATGCTCGACGCGGTATCGGCGAGACGACAAGGTGCTGCTTCCTTGCCGGTTGCCCGGGTAACCAAAGCGGCGCCGGCTGCGGGCGCCGTTCACATTGGTGAACGCGTGCTGAGGCTTTGGGGGCCCGGCGAAAAGGTCTCCCTTCCGATGCAAACGACCTGCTTTGCATAATTTGGAGACACCTGGGCAAGAAACGCCGACGTGCAAACAAATGGCGGCGCTTTAAGATAACACGAGGCAAATCTAAACGTCGTCATTATGGTCAAGCGCGCCCACGTTGGAGGTTTCGTTGGTCAGTCATGCAAAGCGCTGTCATTCGACATCAACAGGATTCGTCACACGCAAGACATTTGGTATGGAAGCCCAAAAGTGTCAAAATTCAATAAATAAAAAAGGCCTTTTGAAATAACTATCCTTTTGATAAATACCAGACAATTATGTAATATGGCCATTAAATTTTAAAATGAGGTGTTAGTATTATTATGAAAAGTGTTATGCTATTCTTTAATATGTAACATTGTCATTATTTTAAAATAGTATGAAGTTGTTTTAAAATAATCATTATGAAATATTTAACCAAAATAAAATATGTTACATATTAAAGAATAGCATAACACTTTTCATAATAATACTAACACCTCATTTTAAAATTTAATGGCCATATTACATAATTGCAAAAGAATAGTTATTTGAAAAAGGCCTTTTTATTTATTGAATTTTGACACTTTTGGGCTTCCATACTCCTCTCCTTCAACTTCTCGCTCGATTACGCCGCTCTCTCTTTTATGCTCATGACGTCCAGTAGCTGATATAAATCAGTTCAGCATGTAAAAGTAAAATACAAAACCGAAATTAATAATTCTCAAAACAAATAGCAATTGCAAGTTTAATACAAATGCACATAAACGTGTTACAGTCCTTTCCTCCATCGTGTCACATGACTACTAATTCGCAAAAAGTGTTTCCATTACACTTTCACGAAATACTTCTTTTTTCGATACGTCTCAAAAACCACCTCATGAGATCGCAAAAACTTTTTTTGCGATATTTGAGGGTTTTTTTTCTCGCAAATCCGGCGTTTCCATGACCAGCTTAACGTGCCTTTTGCGCAAAACTGAGGCTCATGGAAACGCACCTATTGACCAGCAGAGGGAGACAGAATGTGAAAAGAAAAGATAACATGAGGAAGAGAGGCGGGACAAGGCTCAACCTGCGCTCCTTTATTAACTCATTCACTGCCATTGACGGAAAAAGACGGAAAATTATGCATTTTTTTTTTTGCTGGTCTGGCAATGAATGTATTAAAGTGGGAGCACAGCATGAACCTGGAGGGGAAAAAAAGAGGTGGGACAAGGCTCAACCTGCGCTCCTTTATTAAAGTGGGAGCACAGCATGAACCTGGAAAAAAAACAAAAAAAAAAACAGAACCAAACCCCAGACATGACAACAAAACTCTAATATGTGCAGGGGGAAAAGGGGGAAATAAATCTTGCAAAGCCTTTGTGAGTCAGGCTTGACTGATTAGGTAGGTGCTACTGTTTTGGTTAGCAATATCGTACAGCGCTCGACAGATTTACCGCTAGTCCGTAGCCACAACTTTCAACCAAATGTAACTATAGAGCCTTTCTTTTGGGTAAAAAAAAAAAAATAATCCCTTTTTTGTGTGGTCTGAGCTCATCCAGCTCAGGTATAAAGTGGGCAAAAAATCCGCCCAGTGTGGCGACTAAAGCCAGATGAATAACGACTGCACGTGCTTTGCTTTGCCTGTGACATTCTTCATTTTCCTTCGCCCCGTCTCCATTTTAAGGTGAGAAATCCCAAATCCTTTTTTCCCTCCAAAAATTGCCTGCCACTCCGTCATGACTGGGTAGCTGCGGGAGTTGGGGGGGTGGGGGGGGGGAATTGCTGGCTGACAAGCGGTGGTAATCAGAAGCTGTCGGGTGTGAAGTGTCCTCTGCTGCGACGTGGACTCGATGGCCGCTATCGGGGATAAAAAAAAAAGAAAAAAAAGACGGAGTTAAGTCCCACAAAATTCTTGTTTGGCAGGTAAAAGAGAGTTGCTGGAGTGCGGCCGTACGCTTTTCATGACCTCCTCATCATCATACATCACAGTCGAGCTCCTTTTTTTTACATCCCCCCCAATACCAAACATTCCATATTTGTTCAATCCCCTGCGCCCGAGGCCGTAAAAACAACTACCTGCGCAAATTATTGATTTGCATTTGTTTACATCGTGCGTTAACTATCCCGAAGGTGCCGTCGCGCCGTCTGTACTTTCAGGAGCGGGTGAGGGGGAGGCTGCGATCCGGTTCGCAAAGCGGCCATCAATCGCCACGGCGGACATCATATTTGATTTCAAAGGTGTGCTAAAAT
The DNA here is from genome assembly GCF_051991245.1 of Festucalex cinctus. Classification (NCBI taxonomy): domain Eukaryota; kingdom Metazoa; phylum Chordata; class Actinopteri; order Syngnathiformes; family Syngnathidae; genus Festucalex; species Festucalex cinctus. The sequence continues at coordinate 23,656,573 of NC_135426.1, forward strand.
TGCAAATGACTTTCGATTTAACTCATTCACTCGCCGCCATTTTCACAGAAGCAATCGTGGATTTTGACTGATTTTGCAAGGCCCACAGAATATTGTGTTCAATTGCTATAAAAGCATGGAACCTACCAAAACAAAGATTAGTCTCTTCTTTCATCAGGAGAAAAAAAAAGTATGTTTCTATCTGTTTCCCTTTTGCAGCAATTAGCATTAGAAGAGAGCTAAGTTTCATCAGTTTTCACAAATCTATTAAAAATTCAAAGTAATTTAGCTTTTTTTTCGAGATGGCCCTGGTTGATCTCCTTTGCTCTGCTGCCACCTGCTGGCCGTTTGTGTAATAACTACCATTTCTGCAACCGTTCTTTGCAGTTGAGAGTCTGCATCAATGCCTTCTGTATGCTCTAACATAAAAAAACAAAACAAAAAAAACGTATAAATACGTCTTTGGGACACTTAAAACATAAAAAAAACGTGTTTATACGTTATTGGGAGCAAATGAGTTAAAAGCCGAATTTCCTCCCTCTCCGGGATTATTTTTGCAATTGCATTTTTCCCCCTGAAAAAGTCTTTCTTGAGACTTCTGATTGGCTGACACGACCTCATCGTCAAGGGTCCATTTTTCATCCGATTTCCATATTTGTTTAATTTTTCCCTGCTCCCCAAAGCCGTAAAAACAACTTACCTGCAGAAATGATTGATTTGCATCTGTTTATCTCCGCCGTACGCAAAACCGAAGCTTTTTTTTCTTTTCTTTTTGGGAGGACGCAGGGGGAAGCTGCAATCTGCCCCCCCCCCGGAGTTTTATTTACAAGCCCAGCCTGGCAATAAAGAGTGCAATTTATGACTTACTTTTTAATTAGAAATAATGTCTTGTAGCGTTTAAGTGATGGATGGTTTAATCAATATATAGAGCGAGCCGGCCCGATGATCAACGTCCCCGCCGAGTAGCCTAACTTAACACTTTGCCTTTCAGGAGAAATATGCACTGTTGACTCTCCTTTTTTTTTTTCTTTATTTTTTTTTCCGTCTGCTTCTCCGTCATCGCCGTTGAGTGAATCAAGCGTCGCCCTGTCACGACGTATTTAAGCAAATACGCAACCTCAAAGAAAGCCTTTTTTTTTTTTTTTTTTTTTTTTTTTTTTGCGGCGCTGGCGGCTTTAAGAGGAGGACGAAGTTCTCGACGGCGCATCCGCTCCGATGCGATGTGACAACCTGAAAGGAATTTCGTTCACGTTCGTTTCACGTTGGCTGTCGCTCAAAGTACTTCCTGATTTAAAAATAAGAATAGGCAAAAAAAAAATTTATAAGTCTTCCTTTGAATTAGGAACAAGAATGGCTACCCTTAAATTTGTAAAATGCATAATCATAGCATGAGGACGATACAGCATATTGATAAGTAGGGATGGGCGAGTACCGATACCAGGTATCGGTATGGGGCCGATACCAGCCCTTTTTTTCAAGTACTCGAGTACTCGTGACGCAGACGAGTACAAGCGAGCGATGACGTGAAGTGAGTCCTCCTTGCCTGTAAGTGGCGCTAGCTTGCAGCAGTTTTTCACCAAAACTTCACCGGTTTGGAAATACTTCAAAATTGTCAATCTTAAACTAAAAGAGCATTTTTGTGAGCGTTAAGACTATGGAAGAGTGACTGTTTTTTTTTGTTTGTTTTTTGTCACAATTAAAGGAAATATATTTGTTTAAAAATATCTTTTAGTGATTTTTTTATTTTTTTTATTTGTCAAAATGTACTACTGGTATCGGCAGTTGATATCAGTGAGTACTCATTTGCTCCCAATAACGTGTAAATACGTTTTTCTTTTTTGTTGTCCCAAAGACGTATTTATACGTTTTGTTTTGTTTTATGCTAGAGCATACAGAAGGCTTTGATGCAGCCTCTCAACTGCAAGGAACGGTTGCCAAAATGAAGTTATTACACAAACGGCCAGCAGGTGGCAGCAGAGCAAAGGAGATCAACCAGGGCCATGTAGAAAAAAAGCTCAATGACTTACAATTTTGAATAGATTTGTGAAAACTGATAAAACTTAGCTCTCTTTTAATGCTAATTGCTGCAAAACGGAAACAGATAGAAACATACTTTTGTTTCCCTGATCAAAGAAGAGACTTTAATCTTTCTTTTGGTTGGTTCCATGTTTTTATAGCTATAGAACATAATATTCTGTGGGCCTTGCAAAATCAGTCAAAATTTAGTACTGCTTCTGTGAAAATGGCGGCGAGTGAATGAGTTAATCTGAAATATGACACGGATCCTAAACTATGCTCTAGTCAATGCTTAACCGACCCAACTTCGTCTTGACCTGTGTTCGATTCTTTCTCCCCGTCATGACTCCTTCAACTGAGCTTTATCAGGTCTCCTTTGTGCAACATAAGCCCGCAGATAAGCAGTATTTTGGGTCTGGGGTTATTCACGTCTGTCTTGTTCATTCATCACAATCCGGCTAATTCCCTTTCGCAAAAGCGTGTTTTTCCCAGAATGCAGGTGTCGCAATGCACACAGGGCACGCCTGATCTGTCCCGTGCAAACATTTAGTCACCAGCGCCGGCTTTTTGTATTCCTGTCGAGTGCTGTTAAACACCCCCCCCCCCTCTCAATATGTACACGCTTTGTGCAGAGTACACATGGCTAATCTCATTGACGGTGTAAAAACATTTTCTCCTGATAGGTATGCAGCGTGAGCCCGTGATGACAGGCGGGAATTCTTCCACTTTTGTTGTACTCGCACCGGCTTTGTTTCGGGCCGCGAAGACAAACACGCCGAGAAATCGTCTTCTACTGGATTTAACTGACGTTACGTTATATTAGTTTTGAAAATGTAGCATCTATAATTCCAAAAACAGAAACTTGGAATAGTCGAACGGTGCACGTTTTACACGTGATCGCTTTTCCTCTCTTTTGTCAAGCGAGGTACATGATAGGGGTGTGCCAAAAAAATCGATTCATAAAAGAATCGAGATTCTCATTTATTAACTCATTTACTCGCCGCCATTTTCACATTTCGCAATCCCGTTCGCTCCCGGCTGTTTTACTGGATTTTGATTGATTTTGCATGGCCCACAGAATATTGTGTTCTATTGCTATAAAAACATGGAACCAACCAAAAGAAAGATTATAGTCTCTTCTTTCATCAGGAAAAAAAAATATGTTTCTATCTGTTTCCGTTTTGCAGCAATTAGCATTAGAAGCGAGCTAAGTTTCATCAGTTTTCACAAATCTATTTAAAATTGTAATTGAGCTTTTTTTCTACATGGCCCTGGTTGATCTCCTTTGCTCTGCTGCCACCTGCTGGCCGTTAGTGTAATAACTACCATTTCCGCAACCGTTCTTTGCAGTTGAGAGGCTGCATCAAAGCGTTCTGTATGCTCTCGCATAAAAAAAAAACAACAAAAAAAAAAAACGTATAAATACGTCATTGGGACACTTAGAACATAAAAAAAAACGGATTTATACGTTATTGGGAGCAAATGAGTTAATCAAATCGAATCAATATTAATATCCAAAAATCAATTTTATTTAAATTAGAAATGAAGAAGAAGGGGAAAAGGCAGTTGTAGCCCACATGCTGTTTTTGTGGAAAAAGGCACTTACAATACAAAATTGATAAATGCTTAAACAAAAAAAACAAAAAAAAAAGACACTTGAATGTCTCTATTTGTCATTTTGTCTTGCAAGGCAGACTGGAGTCGATCATGACAATGTTGTGCATATCTGTAAATTGAAGCAGAAATCACTTGGCAATCAAATCATTTTAGAATCGTTTGAATCGAGAATCGAAAATTGATTCTTTATCGAATCGAATCGTGAGACAGTCAAAGATTACCGGCCCTTGTATATGATACAAGCACAAAACAAAGAGAGCAAGGTTGCAGTCCATTTTGTTGTTGTTGGTGTTTGTTTTTTTTCTCTCGTTGAACTTGTCATCACAGCATCCCGTTTGACAATAATTGGGTGTGAATGAAACACTTGCGCCGGCCTCCGGTGAGGTTCGCACGAAGAACGTGGAGCAGCGCGTCGTCGTGTGTGAATGGACAAATGCTTGTCGGTGCGGCGTCCAGGAGATTGATTGAGAGGTTTTGGCGGGGGCCTAATTGCGCCGCGCGCCATCTGCCCGGCTTCCGGAAACCTGCCGGGCATGTGACGGCTTCCAGCGGACTCGCTGACGAGTAGATGCGCACAGCGACGCCATCGCTCGCTGCTTACTGTACCTTCACATTTCTTGAAGGACCCGATCAGGAAATCTCTTGAATTGAATTAGGGACGAGTGTGCGTTTGTGAGACGCGCAGCCGTAGTAAGACACGAAGTAACAAAACAAAAGACATAATATGTGTAGCAAAATGTACACATTTATTAGACGCATATTTGTAAGCTTTGCATTGCCTGCATTAAGTGATGCTAACAGCTTTTTTAAAATTAATGACAATGCATGAGTGAGACTCATAGCTTAACTCATTCACTCAAAACATGGAACCTACCAAAATAAAGTTTAGAGTCTCTTCTTTCATCAGGAAAACCCCCCAAACATATTTGCATCTGTTTCGGTTTTGCAGCAATTAGCTACTTGCTTTAAGCCACCTCTTCATGTCAGAAGCTGTATCAAAGCCTTCTGTATGCTCTTGCATAAAAAAACAACAACCAAAAAAACATTTAAAAAATAAACATATAAATATGTTTTTGGGAGTGATGGATAATACTTAAAAAACACATTTCCATGTTTTTGGGTTTGAATGAGGCATGACATATAGCAATTGCAAAGTACATATAGGGTTAGTAAGATGCAAAATAGTAAGAGGTGACAGTTGTAAGGTGCAAGGTAGTAAGATGCATAGCTTGACTCATTCACTCAAAACATGGAACCTACCAAAATAAAGTTTAGAGTCTCTTCTTTCATCAGAAAAAAAAAAAAAAACATATTTGCATCTGTTTCGGTTTTGCAGCAATTAGCATTAGAATATAGATAGCTAAGTTTCATCAATATTCACATTCCTGGTGAAAACACTGTCAAAAAGGGCTTGTTGCAACATGGCACTGGCTGATCTCTTATACTCTGCTGCCACCTGCTGGCTGTTTTTTGTTGTTGTTGTTGTCATAGCTACTTGCTTTAAGCCACCTCTTCATGTCAGAAGCTGTATCAAAGCCTTCTGTATGCTCTTGCATAAAAAAACAACCAAAAAAACATTTAAAAAATAAACGTATAAATATGTTTTTGGGAGTGATGGACAATACTTAAACACATTTCCACGTTTTTGGCTTTGAATGAGGCATGACATATAGCAATTGCAAAGTACATATAGGGTTAGTAAGATGCAAAATAGTAAGAGGTGATAGTAGTAAGTTGCATTTTTTTTAGATTTTTGTGACGCTTAGTTTAATTGGTAGCATAGCTTTCAAAATCTTAGTCAGTACACAAGTCCTAGATTCTCCCGGGCGCAGTAGCATGTTTTCAAAAGTTAAATAAAAACAAACAATTATTTTCAACACAAAATTAAATTCTTCCAAAAAGTCAAAATATCCCAATTTTTACTTATCTTTAGTTTTAATTTCAATCAAAAACAGAAGGTGCAGAGAGTTCCTAGGGTTGACAAAAATGAAAATAAAAACTTTTTTTTTAATTTACATTTAAATTAGTTCCCTGAAGTTAACACAAAAAAAAAAAAAAAAAAAAAAAAAAAAGGTCTTTTATCGGCCATATTATTCTTCAAAATGGCCGATACCTATATTTCTCTTTTTAAATTTACATTTAAATTAGTTACCTGAAGTTAACACATAAAAAAATGTTTTTGATCTATTATCGGCCATATGATTCTTCAAATATGTTATATATGTTATATATATATATATATATATATTTCTCAAAATGCTGAATATCGGCGCCGATAATCGGCCCAGCCGATAATCGGTCTATCCCTAATTCATAAAGCACAAAGCATTGGTGGGCACATAGCACACACGCACACACAGGCACACTCACTCAGATTTAATTATGCCATAGAGATGATTGGCAGATGAATTTACAAAAAAAAATTCCTCAATCAATACATGAATTCGCCGGGCGAGTGACGGCCGACATGGGAAATGTGTTCAAATGGCAACATTCCTCTGGCCTAATCATGAAAACCCAAAGGAAATTCTAAATGCAAATGGCCGTCAGGATTTTCAACGTGTGCTTTTTGAACTCATAAAATGCCTTCTTTCATCCCTCATCTCCATTCCGTTGTGTTTTCCCTCAGAATAAAAAAGAATGCCGGGAGCCACCTGATTGGACGTCAACTGTCCGGCCGGGCATTCGCAAATAAGGTAATCAATCACATTTGCATGCCAAATCTCTTAGTGAGGCCTCCTTGCCTGTAAGTGGTGCTAGCGTGCAGCAGTTTTTCACCAAAACTTCACCGGTTTATCTTAAACTAAAAGACCATTTTTGTGTTTTTATTTTGAGCGTTAAGACTATTGAAGAGTGACTGTGCTGTTTTTTTTTTGTCAAACTTAACTCTTTTACTGCCACACATTATGAAACAAAACAAACAAATCGAACCCCTGTACAGTGCCATTTCGCTGATTACGAGCATTCATCAGATTCCATCAAATTCCGTCACATTTCATTGTAATTCCATACACCAGCAGCCCATTGAAAAGAGACACAATGCTGCCATCTGCTGGCCATAGTTAGGTGGTGTTTTTGATTCCACAACCCATTGATTGACCGGGCATTTAGACGTTGCTCCGTCCATTGACGAAAAAAACCCAAAAACCTAGATGACGTCATTTCACGTTTATGGCAGCATACATCGTGATTTTACTAATCGTTATTAAACGTTTTTGGCAGTCAAAGAGTTAAAGGAAATATATTTGTTTAAAAACATCTTTTAGTGATTTTTTTTATATTTGTCAAAATGTACAACTGCTAGTTGGTATCGGTGAGTACTGAGAGTCTGAGTATCGGTCTGGAAAAAAAAGTGGTATCGAACATCCCTAATATTAAAATGGAAGTGCTATTTAATCCCCCCCCCCCAAAAGACAAAAAAAAATGAATAAAATGAGTTGTATTTCTAAAAATAAAATAAATATTGTTGCTATTTCTTTTTTTTTCTTTTCTTTTTTTTTTTATTGTTGCTCTTTCTAAAAATTCTACTTTTTCTTTGATAGCAGATTTGTAAAATTAAAACATTTAACTGAACGATAAAATATGGATGATTTTTTTTTTTTTTTTTTTATGAAATAGAATAATACATTGTAGAAAGGTCAAATAAAATGTGCGCTCTACAATTGGTCCAATTTCATGAAATACATCCAAAACTAAAATATGTAATTTATAAATTGTTTACAATTAATAACTATTTGAAATACAATGCTACTACTTGATGAAATAAAATATGAAATTACAGTTTCAATTTTGTCAGTGAGTCCCAGTGGCGACTTTGTGCCCGATATTTTGCATTTTTGCATCCGCTCTCGTCATTACTATTCAGTAGATGCACTGTTTGGCACAAGGACAAAAAAAAAAAAAAAGTTTGCATAATTTATTCAAAGCCATCGTGACTGTTTGAAAAATGGCAGGCGGCCTTTTAACTAAATAGACACTTCGGCCCCGCACATAAAACAAGAGAAAACTTTGCTGTGCGTCTGCTCCGCTAAGCGGCAGAACTCGTTCAAGTTCAAATCGGACTGGATTTGACTGGCCGCTCTTTCAGTCCCGCCGTCGCTCGTCTCGGAAATTTGATGTTTGTCCTTCGGTATTCAAATGGCTTCTGTGTGCGGAGAGCGTTTGCCCGGTGCAGTAGTAAAAAAAGAAATATTTTTTCTATTCAATAAGCAATATAAAGGAGTTTGTGTATTATTCGAGTCTGCTGCGTTGCGATTCGCAACTATACAACTGCTACGATTACAATAATGTGACATTATAACCAGGCGCTGTCAATCAAAATGCAGCATTAACTTTGCAAAGGAACAGAATTTTTGCAGAAAAAAAAGACTTAAAAAAAAAAAAATCTATCCTTCCGCAAAGAGCAGTAAATAAGACTAAAACCTAAAAAAATCTTCGCCTCCAGCAGACTGAAATGGGCTAAAGCAGACGTTTCCTAGGGGAGAGGCGCATAAAACCGCCCCCCCCCCCCACAGATCATTCAGGTGTGTCGGCATAAATCCGTTTTTTTTCATAATGGCCCCGAGCGATTTCAGCCACGTCGCCGTGTGTTCCCGACGTGAACAATGAATTTCCGCCGTATCCGGTTGCGGTGCGACACAATGTCAAAACAATCGTCCAGTTTCCCGCTTTGAAAAAGAGCACAAATGGCGTCTGTGGCATCCCAAGCCTTGAAATCCGAGTCGCAAATTACTCCGCGCTCCTTCCGGGTCAGGTCAGGTCAGGTCAGGTCAGGGCAAAAAGACAAGCGCTTTTACGTCGTCGTTTTTAATCCTTTTTGTGTCACCTTGCGCAATAGGAACGTAATCTTGAAGAACTTGTCGACAGCAACAATCGCACAAAAATCTGTGCATCAAGTGGTACGGCTTCTTTCTTTGGTGCTGGTCCTTATGCATGCCAGATCCATCGCGCCAGCATCTACTGAAACTCAAACAGAAGTTGCCTCTACCTCCCCACAGCCCCTTGAATCAGTGGGTGCTGGTGTCTGTGGATCTCACTCTGCCTTATCGATCCTTCCCTCCTTCCTCTCTTTAGTTTTTCCTCTGGTCTCCTGAGATCTCGCTAATTTGTTGGAATTTAGAGGCTTCCGGGGTTGGCGTAAGACTTTAATTTTGTAATCATGAGGTAGGCAGGAAATGTTTGGTCGGTGCTGGATTTCACTTTGATTTATCTTTCTTTTCTCTTTATTTTTTTCTGACCTTTTCTCTGGTCTCCTGACCATTTGAACCTCACGACTCTGGCAAGATTCTGAAGTACCTGGTTAAGGCGAAGGGTAATGGGATTTTTATAAGGTTTTAGGTGAATTAATGAGTATAAATTTATACGTATTTGCACGCACACACGCAAACGCACACACGCAAACGCACGCAAACGCACGCACACATACACACACACACACACACAAAAAAAAAAAAAAGAGCAATGATGATAAGACGTTGAATCAGTAAGACTACCGAATGAACAATTCTGAGCTCTTAAAAAAAATAAAATAAAATAAAATAAATAAAATAAAAAGTACGCTATGGATTTTTTTTTTTTTTTTTGGACTATGGATTAGGATTAAGTTTAGGATTAGATCTTCTGATTATTATAGTTTTGGAATTTTTCATGTTAGTAAGTTTTTATTTTGTTTTGAGTTTTGTTTTTTAAATTTATTTAGTTGTAATTAGTTTTCAAGGTGGTTTTTGTTAATTTTTATTAGTTTTTAGTTATTTAATAAATGGTTACCGGTAGTTTTAGTTTTAGTTAGTTTCGGTATTAGTTTTAGTTTTTTTTTTTTTTTTAATGTGTATTACTTGTGCGCAATATTCCAAAAACACCATGGAAGCGACGTCATCTTTTGGTGCTTTTCTATTGACTGCTGCTCGATGACATCAGTTCTCTGTGACATACTTTCAAACGTCCTCATCCCGGTTAATATCAAACTAAATCTGCTTAAAATCACATTTCAAATCATCCCCAAAGGCTCATGCATTAAATTAATTACCAAAGACTAAAACGAAGGACGTTTTTCCTATAATTTTAGTTAGTTTTATTTTAGTTTTTTTTAAACATAAAATATAGTTTCAGTTAGTGTTCATTTTTTAAAACGCATTTTCGTTTTTATTTTATTTCGTTAACGAAATTGTTTTTGGAATTTTAGTTTTTGTTATTTTTCGGTAGTTTTAGTTAACTGTCCAGGACGTATCTTCAATCAATCAATCAATCAACTTTATTTATTCTTTATTATCAAAGTGCTGGACATCCATAATACAATAAAAAAAGCAAAAAGCCCCCCCCAATAAACACATGAAAACCACAACATGGCGGGGCACAGAAGTACCTTGTAAGGAAAGGCACCCAGGAGGAGTTCATCCACAGTGAGATGGCCGGTCAGATGAGATCTTAGCAGGATTGGGAACGTCTTAGAATGTCCCGAAGATCTGGAAGGAAGTGGCTGGGGAGACCCGACCCGGGTCAAAACATGGACGGGATATCTAATATCTAAACTGGTTCAAAAGAGGCAGACTTCCTGTATCTTTTCAGGCATAGCGTAGATGAGCGAAACTAGATTTTTCTATTTTGATAGTGACAAAGAAACGAAACAATTTGGAGCGGACGACGCACTTCTCATTTGTTCAGGGGTGCCAAAGTCTCATTCAATTTGAACACGGCGCAGACGCCGGTTTCACCAAGCCACTGGCACTCAATTCCCTGACCAGTTGGTTTGGAAACGGGCATGGCGGGTTTTTCTCTGACTGACATCCAACGCACACAGCTGACGCTTTAGTCTGGCGAGTAGAATAACATCATCACCGACGGCGCTCGTATTTCCGCGACGAATATGTCCGCGGCGAGGGGCGGGGACGTGTCGTGACAAATTCCGAATGGATAGTTTTGGCGACTGGTTGGCAGACAAATTGAACGGCGACGTAAAAAAAAAAAAAAAAAAAAAAAAAATGAAAAGCCCCTCGCCATGAGAATAATGATAGCCGAGTCTCGTTAAAGGATGAATTAAAGCCCGTCCCGCTTACAAGTCTGTTACCATCTCCAAAGTTGAGCGGCGCCATCGAGTGTGATGGATCCTCCCCGGAACGAGATTGGAAAATGAGTGATGGGTCGCCAGCCGTCGCGGGGGGGGGGAGAGCGGGGACCCGAGCGGCATCAATTTGGGAACTTGTTTTTAGACGATTTATCGCGGGGATGACTGCACGTCGGCGCCGAAGAACAAAAAGCTACTGAGGAGCCCGCAGGACGAGGACGTTTTCAAAATGGATTTATTGAACTTTTATTTATCCAGCTAAGGCAAATTGAGAAAACGATTCTCACGCCGAGCTGGCAGTACACATTAAATAAAAAAAAAACTCTTTATGACCGCGTTTTGAGTTTGGTCATCGTGTCAGGATGTTTGTCAGGTGCTATGTCGATTGTGATCATATTTATAGTTTGAATTTGAATCGATTCGAGAATTGCGCGATGTAATATCGCGATATATTGCCGAATCGATTTTTTTTAACACCCCTAGTATTTACATCGTTACATTTCTTTCATTAATTGCACAGATTCTCTTCATCATTCACACGCAATTTCTGAGCGGGCCGAATTGTTGTTTGCGGCACGCGAGTGGCCGAGTAGAACTGAACCGGAATGCAATTAGGGACTTGGACCAAGGACTCCATCGGCGATTGCTTGGCTCGGCGCGGACTAAAATGTGCCGTGGAGCGCCGTATATATTCCCCTCACGGACGAGATTACACGTCTTATTCTTTCCAGTTTAATCCCCTCAGCCCTCGTTTGTATCAATCCAAATCCTTTCTGCCGATCCATGTTGTGCATTTTTAATGGCGGCGACTGTAACAGAAGGGCCTAATTCCGCTCTTTCTCTTTTCCAGCCTGCGGCCAGCGCGGATTTAGATTACCGTGCTTTTACTAAGACTCTTCAGTGGAGTCGTTTTTTTTTTTTATTAAATAAAAACAAAAAAAGTCCAGTGAAGTCATTGAAATGGGCATTGATGAATTTAGTTCATTACATTTGGTCACAATAAATCAGAGTACATAAACTTTTTAAATTAATTCTTTACCCTTCCTCATTGACTAACTAATGAATGTAAAAAAAACAAAAACAAATTAATATTAACTCTTTTACTGCCACACGTTATCAAAAAAACAAAACAAAAAAAACAACCCCGAACGTGCCAGCCGATTTCGAGCATTTTAACTCATCTTTCAAGGAAAACGGAATATTGTGCACTATTACGACATAAACATGGTGGATACCACATGAAAGATCAGCTTCCATACTTTCATTAAAAAAAAAAAAAAGTGTATTTCGTTCTTTAGTAATCACTATTTGAAAATAGGTCATTTGATTGACAATCAAGCGAAAATCAAAAAATGAGAAAACATACTTTTATATTTAGATCCATTTTGTGCACAACAATGACTTTGATACGAATATTTTTTTTGTTTTGTTTAGTGACGGTTTATGAATTTGATTTAATGTGACAAAGGCCCTTGATCATTGAAAACGTTAGCATCATGTTTCATTGTTAATTCCATACACTTTGAGCCCATTGAAAAGAGATAAAATGCTGCCATCTGCTGGCCATAGTTAGCGGCTGTTTTTGATTCCACAATCCTTTGAACAGGCAGGCAGCGCTACATTTGACGTTGCACTTCCCATTGATTAAAAAAAAAAAAAAAAAAAAATGAAGTTGACGTCATTTAACTCATTTACTCCCAATAACTTATAAATACGTTATATTTTAGATATTGCCATGCTCCCAAAGATGTATTTATAAGTTTTGGCTTGGATGCAAACTCTGAACTGAAGAGAATGCTTGAAGCAATGGTAGTTATTACAAAAACGGCCAACACATGGCAGCAGAGTATAAGAGACCAAAAAGGTCTTTTTCCCCACTATTTTAAACAGATTTGTGAATAATGATGAAACTTAGCCATATTCTAATGCTAATTGATGCAAAATGGAAACGGATAGAAATACACTTTTTGGAGCAAGTGAGAAATTGCCGCGATAACTGGGTGAAATTGCCTAGTTTGTACTTTTAACTAATTTGCTCCCAATAACGTGTAAATACGTTGTTTTTTTTAAATGTTCTAAGTGTCCCAAAGACGTATTTATACGTTTTTTTTAATTTGTTTTTTTTTAATGCCAGAGCATACAGAAGGCTTTGATGCAGCCTCTCCACTGCACAGAACGGTTGCAGAAATGGTAGTTATTACACAAACGGCCAGCAGGTGGCAGCAGAGCAATAGAATCATACTTTTTATTTTTTATTTATTTTTTTCCCTGATGAAAGAAGAGACTCTAATCTTTCTTTTGGTAGGTTCCACGTTTTTATAGCAATAGGACACAATATTCAATGGGCCTTGCAAAATCTGTCAAAATCCAGTAAAACAGCAAAAATGTCCTGGGAGTGAATAAGTTAATGTTTATACATTGTGATTTTACTAATTGTTATTAAACGTTTTTGGGGTTAATTTCCTCTAATAAAACTGCTGCTGTGATTACGTAACTCTGCAAAAAAAGAAAACAAAATCCTGCTGTGTCTTGCTTAGAGTAAATATAAGATACACTGCTGGACAGCTGGGATAAAAAAAAACAACAAAAAAACAGAAAGAAAGACTTAGAATTCAAGGAGCAAAGCGATCTATCATCGGGTGTTTGAGGTCCCGCTAAGATCAGGCACCTCGAGACCGGCGGCGGTGATTCTTTTTTTTTTTTTTTTTTTCTTACAGCTCTGAGAGCATTTGCCTCGACAAGAGAGGCGTGTATTGCTCTCTTTGTACGAGACGTACCCCGTGAGGATGTTTGCCCAGACCAATCAAACTCCATTCACTTCTCGTCTGAGGACCGCCAGAGCCCACCGCTTGACTGCGGGCGAGCTCTCGACACTCGCGTGCTTGGCAGGCGCCTCTTCCCTGTGGCTCGGGGGGGGGGGGGGAGGGAAACAAAAACAAAAAAAAACAAACAAACACCCCCACCTCCATTAACTCATTCACTGCCAGTCCAGGACAAAAAAAAATCTTTGAAGTCTAAAACCGTCTATGGCAGTGAATGTGTTAAAGTTGGATGTCCGCATGTTTTGAATATTCTTGGAGACTACACAAAAGTTGTTGTTTTTTTAACTATGTGTAGTAAACGCTGCAATTTACTGTTGTTGCTTTAATACCAAGTTGATGCATAACGAAAAAGCTTTTTTGCACATTGTTTTATTGCGTGTGCAGGAAAAAATGAATCTTTGACGTCTAAAGCCGTCTATGGCAGTGAATGTGTTAAAGATGATTATCTGTGATTTTTTTCTGGAGGAGAGCCTTTGGGAGAACGGTTAGTAACCAGGAAGGCATCAGAAATGGTTTGAGTTGTTTTTTGTTTTTGTTTTTTTAAAGGCTGGGAGTGATGCGTCATCTCAGTTTTCCTCACCTGGAACCGTCAGATTGCAGAAGGTTCATCTTAAAGGTTGAACAATTTGTGGTGCAGGAGAGTGGGGACCATACTTTGGTTTACATTGGCAGCCATTTTCAAAGCAGAATACCCCATATAGACCCTTTCATGGCCCCACGTCACGATGACGTCACACCGCTGGAGGCAACGAAGTGCAGCTCGAAGTAAACAACGCTGGTTGTCTGTCGAAAATGTCGTCTTGTTGTGTTTTTGGTTGCCAGAACCGTGGACAAACAAAAAGTAGAAATTCTATCGCATCCCAGCCTCTGCCAGTCAGAGTAATCGCAGGTGGTTAAACGCGATTAGGCGAAAGGACTGGACTGTCTGAGACTATCATCAACGATGCTCGTGTTTGCAGCGCACACTTCATATCAGCTAAGATTAAACGATCAGATTCAGCCTGGACAATATGAGCTAGAATTAGTTGTGATTGAAATGACTGAACTCTTTGACTGCCAAAAACGTTTAATAACGTTGAGTAAAATCACCATGTATGCTGCCGTAAACGTTAAGTGACGTCAACTTTTTTTTCTTTTTTTTTGTGTGTGTGTGTGTGAATATATGAGTGGTCAGTGCAACGTCCAAGTGCAGCGCAGTGAGTTGTGAAATCCAAAACACCCACTAACTATGGCCAGCAGATGGCAGCGGTAGCTGCTCGGGCCCTAACTAGAGCTGCGAATTACAATGAAACATGATGCAATCTGATGAAATAAAACGATTTCAACACTGACTTGAATGATCAAAGCTTTTGTAACATTAAACCTAATTTGACGGAGCGTCACTCAACAAAAAAATATTAGTGTCAAAGTCACTGTTGTGGACAAAATGTATCTTTTCTTTTCAATTTTCGCTCAATGTCACTCAAATGACCTATTTTCAAATGGTGATTACTAAAGATCGGAATAAGGTAGAAACATAGTTTTTGTTTTTTTCCTAATGAAAGAATGGAATGCGATCTTTCATGTGGTACCCATGTTGTTTATATAGCAAAAAGAACACAATATTCTGTTTGCTTCGAAAAATGAGTTAAAATGCTCGAAATCCGCTGGCATTGGGGGTTGTTTTTTTTGATAACGTGTGGCAGTAAAAGAGTTAAGTTATTATTTGTGGGATTCTTTTTACATGCACGGACTTGCAAAAAGTCGGTGTTTATGTGCTACATGCGCGAATGCTAACCGGAATTAAGCTTTGCTTTGATAGTGCAAGCCCCGTGTAGGGTGCGCACCATCTCCGTCCGGGGTGTTGAAAGTTTTTTTTTGCAATAGCACTGAAATCAATCCACTGTGCTGTTATGGTTTATTTCGAGATTGTTTTGGGCCAAAACAAATCGTCCCAGAGAGCAGATGGAAGGCGGTATTAACGTGGTAATCACTTCTGGATTGAGTGTACTGCCTGGCTGAGGACGCTGCGCAATTCCTGTTTTAAAGATTTCATTAGATTTTGTGCACGGCGTCAGATAATGATATTGAAATGCGACGCGCTGTTGGGATCAGCGCTATTGACATTGGCTGTTGCGCGGACGCCAAGCTGGAATTGATGTTTGTGTGTTGTGCACGTCATTGCTTTTTCCTCCTCCTCCTCCTCAAATCTGACTGTGAATGAAGTGGAAAATTATGCATGTGGTGTGTTAGTCGGGAGGAAATTGAGACCTGAAGTCAAATACAAATAAGCCTGCAAAAGAAACAAGTGTGAAACTCAACTTTGGAAACAAGCGAAAGAGCCTTCTGCTGCTTGTAAATCACACTGGAGCAAGTGAGAAAGTCACCATGTTCGAGATTGCCGCGATAACTGGGTGAAATTGCCTAGTTTGTACTTTTAACTCATTTGCTCCCAATAACGTGTAAATACGTTTTTTTTTAATGTTCTAAGTGTCCCAAAGACGTATTTATACGTTTTTCTTCTTCATTTTTTTGTTTTTTTATGCTTGAGCATACAGAAGGTTTTGATTCAGCCATGCTTTTATAGCCATAATACACAATATTCTGTGGGCCTTGCAAAATCAGTCAAAATCTAGGAAAACAGCCGGGAGCGAACGGGATTGCGCAATGTGAAAATGGCGGCGAGTGAATGAGTTAAGGACGTTTTTTTAAGGCGGTCTTGATTGTCAGGTTTTTGGTGCTAGTAACGCTAGTGCAATGGGAAGAAAAAAAGGTCAGATTCCGCTTGCTCCAGAGAAATCGGCTGATGTGAATGTCAATGCGTGGTTCCGACCATACCATGAATGCCTTGGCCGGTGTTATAATCTAGACTTGTTTGTCAGGTTTTAAATGGTTTGAGATTCACTCGCCGCCATTTTCACATTTCGCAATCCCGTTCGCTCCCGGCTGTTTTACTGGATGTTGACTGATTTTACAAGGTCCACAGAATATTGTGTTCTATTGCTATAAAAGCATGGAACCTCTCAAAAGAAAGATTAAAGTCTCTTCTTTCATCAGGAAAAAAAAAGTATGTTTCTATCTGTTTCCGTTTTGCAGCATTTAGCATTAGAAAAGAGCTAAGTTTCATCAGTTTTCACAAATCTATTCAAAATTCTAATTGAGCTTTTTTTTCTACATGGCCCTGGTTGATCTCTTTTGCTCTGCTGCCACCTGCTGGCCGTTTGTGTAATAACTACCATTTCTGCAACCGTTCTTTGCAGTTGAGGCTGCATCAAAGCCTTCTGTATGCTCTAGCAAAAAAAAACGTATAAATACGTCTTTGGGACACTTAGAACATTTAAAAAAACGTATTTATACGTCATTGGGAGCAAAGGAGTTTTAAGTGACTCTGGTGTAATGGAAATAAGACTCCATTCATTCTGTTCCAGAACAGAAGGATAACTGTACTGTTTGAATGAAATAACGGGCAGTGTTCTGTGGAGCAATGCAGAATGACCTTCGTTCAGCAAAGGCTTTAAACTAGTCCGGTTTCAAGCGGCCTCAATCTTGCTGACCGATTTCAACCGCGACTCAAGACACGTCATGTTTTGCTGGGCCGCGCATCCATCGTACCAATAACTCTTCCAATGCCGCTGACCCGGATCTGTGTAAAAACTGCTCGCGCTGGCAGCCGCAGCCCAGCGATTATATTGACCCCGAACTCCGTACGCGTTGAGATCAAACCACTTTCGACGTCTTAACGTACCCCGAACGCCTCAGTGGTGAGCGGAGCACGCCGATTTCTTCCGGCGCCCGATAAATGGCAAACAAAGTAAGGGTTGCCGTGGTAACCTTGAGCCAATCTACTGTGCCGTCATCCCCGCTGTGCATCTTGTCGTTTTTTCTACGCGTCATTTCCTCTCTTGGATCGGGTTGCGCTCAGGAGGGAAGGGTTGGGTTTGGGGGGGGGGGGGGGTCCCGTTACTTAAACCGAGCCATCAGTCACACTCAAGAGGCTGATCGTGGAGGACCAGTCAGTGAGCGCACAGGCTAAAGTTAGCGCCATTATCTGCCTGTCAGTGGCTGGCTGCGTTGGGGTCCCTTGCGGGGAGCCAATTGTGCAAGTGGATGCCGAGCTCCGCACGTTGTCAAGCTTCAGGGATGTCACGGGCCTATTCATCTTCAGCTCTCCAATACAATCAACCCTTCACCTCGGTGCCAATGAAAAACTCATCTATTCGTGCCTATCTGCATATTTTTGTGCTCTGCATTGCCACAAGAGGAGGAAGCAGATTGGGAAACGTTTCGGAGAAAGATCTTGATTGACTATTGACGGTGGTGGAGTTAAACAGCTGATCAGATGCTAATGGCTAAGTCACGTACAGTCAAAGGTATGAAATTTAGGTCCAGAAAGTAAACAAGCTCACTGGATTTGACATCCTTTGTGTTAACTCATTCACTCGCCGCCATTTTCACAGAAGCAATCCCGTTGGCCGTTTTACTGGATTTTGACTGATTTTGCAAGGCCCACAGAATATTATTTTATATTGCTATAAAAGCATGGAACTATCAAAAGAAAGATTAAAACTCATTCACTGCCAGTCATTATAGAAAATTTTTACATTTCCAATACTCACGTGATATTACATTCAATAATTATATATAAACCGAATCTACCAAATAACAGAATAGACTCCCTACTTTTTGTCCCGTCCCGTTCTTTTATAATTGGCAGCAGAAAAATGTAGGTTTGCCAAAATACAGCCATTTCTCCCATGGACTCTGAAACTGTGATTATTTCCTATAAAATGGGGCAATGATGTCATCTACCGGTGGTTGGGCATCAGTAAAGTTGTTTCCAAGTTTGATATTTACAGTGGAGCATGCTCAGATTCGCCCCCATTTAGCACCGCTCTAAAAAATACAATTGACAAGTATACTTGTCAAAGGCAGTGAATGAGTTAAAGTCTCTTCTTTCATCAGGAAAAAAAAGAATGTTTCTATCTGTTACCGCATTAGAAGAGAGCTAAGTTCCATCAGTTTTCACAAATCTATTTTTTTTTCAAGATGGCCCTGGTTGATCTCCTTTGCTCTGCTGCCACCTGCTGGCCGTTTGTGTAATAACTACCATTTCTGCAACCGTTCTTTGCAGTTGAGAGGCTGCATCAAAGCCTTCTGTATGCTCTAGCATAAAAAAAACAAAACAAAACCGTATAATTACGTCTTTGGGACACTTAGAGCATTAAAAAAAACGTATTTATACGTTATTGGGAGTAAATGAGTTAAAAACCGAGATGTGTTTTTTTGTACCGTAATGTTATAAGATGAGTTTGAAGTAATGTGTTTGCATTCTACTATTTGATAGTTTGAGGCCCTCCAAAAATCCCATATCAATCTGACCGTCTTGGTTTTTAATCACCGACCGCTGAAGATTTCCCCTGGCGAGTGCATCAATGAAAACCTGAGAGAGTGCTGCCACAGATGAACCTTCATTGTACACCTGATTTGCATAAATGCACACGGCCATGCAAGATCGGCATCTGTCATTGGAATGTGATCCCGCTTCATTACAACATGTTCGGAGGATGCCACGAGAAACACCGCTTGAGTAAGTGGACCCCATCGGAAAGCGCCAAGGATCGAGTTAACATGTCTGTGCTTCGGTCTTGTTATAGTTTGGCGTCGCCGTGCATGAAAGCTTTCTTTTGTCCTCAAGCTCTGGAAACTGTGTCCACAGATTATTTGCATCAGGCAAAAAGCACGGTGGCTAACATGTAAATTTGTAGTTGTGTATTCAATGTTCTTAACTCATTTGCTCCCAATAACGTGTAAATACGTTTTTAACGTTCTAAGTGTCCCAAAGACGTATTTATACGTTTTTTTTGTTTTGTTTTTTATGCTAGAGCATACAGAAGGCTTTGATGCAGCCTCTCAACTGCAAAGAACGGCTGCAGAAATGGTAGTTACAAACGGTCAGCAGGTGGCAGCAGAGCAAAGGAGATCAACCAGGGCCATGTAGAAAAAAAGCTAAATTACTTACAATTTTAAATAGATTTGTGAAAACTGATGAAACTCAGCTCTCTTCTAATGCTAATTGCTGCAAAACGGAAACAGATAGAAACATACTTTTTTTTCCTGATAAAAGAAGAGACTTTAATCTTTCTTTTGATAGGTTCCATGCTTTTATAGCAATAGAACACGATATTCTGTGGGCCTTGCAAAATCCAGTAAAACAGCCGGGAGCGAACGGGATTGCGAAACGTGAAAATGGCGGCGAGTGAATGAGTTTTAAAAAGTATGTGAAGCATTTCTTTCATTTTTTTTTTAAATGTTTTTTTGTTGTCAGAAAAGCCAGCTCCCACGGCGCTGTAAATGACTCACCAGGCTTTGTTCAAAATAACTGTTAATGTTTAAGACCGTGTTCCAGATCAAGGAGATCAATCAATGTGTAGTCCAATCAAACCTGAAGGATCAAACGTTCAAGGATCCGGACTTACTTGAACTGATCAAGTTTTGGTTTGTCCATCTAGGTGACTCTGGAGCAAGAGTAAAAACCAGTTTTTCCCAGTTCCAGAGCAATTAGCTAACCAGAGCTGGGATTTCCTGTGTCAACCTTTAGAAATCTGAGGTGCGGGTTGCAACTGGTCTAAAAAACCTGAATGGGGCAGTGTGTGAATATCAGGTCTTGTTTGAACTGATTCGTACCTCCAAAGCTGTGGAAAAGCCAAACGCAAGACGTTTCAAAGCAATTAACGCAAAGGAAAAGATGCACTTTAGAAATCAGGGGGGAGAAAAAAAATGACTTTGCCAAAGTAGTGAAATGTGATCAAGTAGTCCCCTTGATGTTGCTGGGAACAGCTATCGCTGGACTTGCTAAACATTGGCCATAGTATCTAAGGGAGTTATCTTAAATCCGACTCACTCGAGGTACCCTTGAAACGTCGCTGGCGTAATGTATCACACGAGACTCCTTCTGGAATACAAGACAAGTTGGCATGGCTGGACTACTATCTTGTTTTTTTTATCTTGTTGTCCAAGCTGTTCTCATAAATATATATTTTATGATGTCCTCACTTGGCGGCGTGTGCCTCTTCCTGTACTGGTTTTCATTTATTTAGGGAGCAAATTAACTACTATGATGGTCGAGTCTGCATTTAGTGGAGTTTCTCAGCGGACAGTCTGCCATGTATATTCTGGATATCTAAAAAGAACAAGATTCCTATACCCAAAACCCAAATAATATCCGAAACCTACTGGACCCTTTACCTAACCCAACCCTACACCCTATAGCTTAACCCTATAATATTAATATGTATCCTCAACCTAATCCGATCTCTAACCCGAACCATATACCCAATTCCCGAACCCTAAACCTTAAACTCAGACTCATAAACACCATTGAAAACCCCAAACCTCAACCATATACCTAATTTTATCATATAGCCTGGACCCAAACCTAACCATATACCCAATACCATCCATCCATCCATCCATCCATCCATCCACCCAAACCATCCATTCATCCATCCATCCACCCAAACATCCATCCATCCATCCATCCATCCACCCACCCAAACCATCCATCCATCCATCCATCCATCCATCCACCCAAACCACCCATCCATCCACCCAAACCATCCATCCATCCATCCATCCATCCACCCAAACCATCCATTCATCCATCCATCCACCCAAACATCCATCCATCCATCCATCCATCCACCCAAACCATCCATCCATCCATCCATCCATCCATCCATCCATCCAAACCATCCATCCATCCATCCATCCAAACCATCCATTCATCCATCCATCCATCCATCCATCCACCCAAACCATCCATTCATCCATCCATCCACCCAAACATCCATCCATCCATCCATCCACCCAAACCATCCATCCATCCATCCAGCCATCCATCCAAACCATCCATCCATCCACCCAAACCATCCATCCATCCATCCACCCAAACCATCCACCCAAACATCCATCCATCCATCCACCCAAACCATTCATCCATCCATCCACCCAAACCATCCATCCATCCATCCATCCATCCATCCAAACCATCCATCCATCCACCCAAACCATCCATCCATCCATCCACCCAAACCATCCATCCATCCAAACCATTCTTCCATCCACCCAATCCATCCATCCATCCATCCATCCAAACCATCCATCCATCCATCCATCCATCTTCTTCCGCTTATCCGAAGTCGGGTCACGGGGCAGCAACTTTAGGAGGGAAACCCAGACTTTCCCTCTCCCCAGCCACTTCAACCAGCTCCTCCGGCGGGATCCCAAAGGCGTTCCCAGGCCAGCCGAGAGACATAGTCCCTCCAGCGTGTCCTGGGTCGTCCCCGGAGCCTCCCGCCGGTGGGACATGCCCGGAACACCTCTCCAGGGAGGCGTCCAGGAGGCATCGGAACCAGATGCCCGAGCCACCTCAGCTGGCTCCTCTCAACGTGGATACCCAATACCCAAAATCTAAATTAAACCAAACTGTAAACACTACCCAAACTCTATATCTGATACATAAACACTAACCCAATCCTTAAGCAATAACGCCAAACCCTAAATCCTCTTCCACTTACCCCAAAACCCACTAATCCAAACCTGAACCAACTACCTGGTTACCCCACCACCAATATTTCCTGCTATTGCCGAAATAGAATTCCGCAAAACCTTGATCAAGTGTCCCCTCCAATGGTCAAAGTGGCGCACCTTGGATTCGTGATCGCTGCCCTCTTGGTCTAAACCTTTTATTATCTCCAGCATAAACAATCTGATTACACTAATCTGGGATTTTTGGGGACTCATCAGGATGAGGATTATAAAACGGTTACATGCCAGCGCAATGATTGCCCCGGCATGTCTCGAGTATATAGAGCAGAGGGGCCGTGAGCCAGGACGACCCCCCCAGTTGGAAAAGCACTCTCTTCAATGCGGTTGGGATTGTGTCTGACATCCTTTGCCTCACACCACTTTGCAGAGATTATGTCGTTGCAGCAGATTTTGTCTGCTTTTGGATAATAGACGGCCTAATCATTGGAGATCGTGATATATAATCTCACCAGATTACAGACCATCAATCAATGTAATCTCCGCATTGTATGCATTAAAAGCCTTAATGATTATTTTTATGTTAGACCATATACACAATAAACAATTTCCTGAACCCCAACCCCAAATTTGATTGAACACTGAAAAGGAGTTGAAGATTTGAGAGGGTTTTGTCCTTTGATTTGACTAAACTCCATCACAAACCTAAACATAATCCTCACTCTAAACCAGGGGTGTCCAAACTTTTTCATTTGAGGGCCACATACAGAAAATACGAAGGACGCAAGGGCCACGTAATGTTATGAAGAGAAATCGTGTGCTTTTGCATATTTAGAAAAATGCTCCAGTATATAAACCAATTTATTTGTAATATGGCAGTCGGGTTATTATAGTTTTGGAATATTTCATTTTAGTCTTCATTTTGTTTTGAGTTTTGTTTTTTTAAACCTAGTTAGTTGTAATTATTTTTCAGGGTGGTTCTGTTTTTTTTATTTTTATTGGTTTTAGTTCTTTAATAAATGCTTAGTTTTAATTTAGTTAGTTTCAGTATTTTTTTTATTTTTTTTATTTTTATGTGTATTACTTGTGCGCAATATTAAAAAAAACACCATGGGCTCAACGTCATCATTCCGGTTTATATCAAAATAAATCTACTAAAAATCACATTTAAAATCATCCCCAAAGGCTCACGCATTCAATTCATTACCAAAGACTAAAACGAAGGACGTTTTCGCTATAATGATAGTTTTATTTTAGTTGGTTTTGTAAACCTAAAATGTAGCTTCAGTTAGTTGTCCTTTTGTTAACGAAATTGTTTTTTGAATTTAATTTTAGTTTTTTTCCATTAGTTTTAGTGAACTAAAATAACCTTTAATGGCACCTGTTTCTCGATATCCTCCCTTCTTACTTTGACCATCTCCAAACATTTTTGTTTTTATTTTATTTGAACTGAGTCAAACGCCATTTTTTAGCATATGTCGCGGGCTACTAAAAAAATGGACGGCGGGCCGCAAATGGCCCCCGGGCCGTAGTTTGGACACCACTGCTCTAAACTAACAGAACCCTGATCAATCATCTGTAACGCTTGGCCTTTTACACTCTTACCCTTAAGCACCTTAAGCAACTCTGTCATTGTCAACTCAAACAACGACATGACCCGAATCCCGCTGTTGTGTATACGCCGTCCATTTTACGTCCATTTTGTATTTCTCTTCCCAGGAGGCTTTGGACATCAGCGGGTCGCGGTGCGAGTGGCACCAAAAGAGAAACCGGCACGTCGTCGCTCTGCTTTCTGACCTGAAGGCCTGAGTGCTGAACTCCAGCGTTAGCAAGCGGGCGGTACGAGGCGGGGGAGGCCATGTGGACCGCACGCCTGCTCGTCCTCGCCAGCCTCTTCGCTCCGGCCGCTCCGGGTACGTTCACGTACGGTTTTGCCGAGTCCGAACGTTGAATGCTGAAAACGTCGAGACAAATGTTTGCGAGTGACGATCGGCATCAAAAATAGTTTTCGTTTGAATGCGGACAGACCAGCATTCCTGCTGTTATTTTTCACAAACAATCTGGTTTGAATGCTCAACTTTATTTATAAAGCGCTTTAAAACAGACGCTGTATGCAAAGTGCTGTACGTAAACATCAGTTTTGCAGTAAACAAGAACAAAGCAAACATTTTGAAGGGCGAATACAGGTTTGTTTTTTTTGTTTTTTACAATACATTTTACATCAGTAAATAAATAAGAAGTAGTGAATAAAGAGATACATAAATAAGTAGACTAAACATCAAAGTCATACACACCACAAAACAACTTCCTAATATTTCGTGGTCGGTCGTTCCAAAGGGAGGGACCGGCAACAGCAAAGGCTCCATTTCCTCTAAGCCTCCGCTTAGCACTCGGTACCTCCAATTGAGTCCGGTCTGATGACCTGAGGCACCTGGCAGGTGTGTAGCGCTCGGCGAGATAAGGTGGAGCAACACCATTGAGAGATTTGAGAAAAAATAGAAGAATCTTAAAATGGATTCTAAATTTCACGGGCAGCCAGTGAAGAGAGGCCCGTGTAGGGGGTTATATGTTCCCTCTTACGGGCACCAGTAAGGAGACGAGCAGCCAGCATTTTGGACAAGCTGGAGACGCTGCAGGGAGGACTGGCTGATCCCAAAAATAAAGTGCGCTACAATAATCCAGCCGAGATGGAACAAAGGCATGCTGAGAGGAAAAAAAAGGAAACACTAATTCTATGGTTCTTCACAAATGTATTATTTCATTACAGTCCTGAGACGCGAGCATTCGTAGTTATTTTGCATCACAGACAATGCGAGACAAGCGATTCCCATTGTTTGTTTTGCTTCCAAAATGTCTTGCCGTAATGCTGAGAGACAAGTGTGCATTGTTATGATAGCGCGGTCGTGCAGCTGGAGAGGGAATTTCTCCACCGTGACATTTCCCCTGAGAGGTTCACGCCAGAGACTGTTGGCCTACTTTGGGATCTCCAGTCCCCCTTTTGTCTGCAAGTATGGACATGCATCAGGGCGTGTACGAGGTTCGGGTGGAGGGTAGCAACATAAGTCACACAGGGATTAGATAAAAAAAACAAAACAATTGTCACCCGGTTGAAATGCACATAAATGAAACGGCCCCCCCACTCCCCTGCACCATTGTTTTTGGTCACAGTGAATAACAATAGAAAAATCAATGCGGCAAACAGCAGGCACATTAATCATGTGTTCCCGGGCATGTAAAAAGGCTCTGGGATAGATTTGATATTCTTTCCGCCTAATACCGCCCGCTGCAATCCGAGACGGAGTGGTCATAAATGGATCACGTCCTCCACTTATTAGCGCCCCCTATTGGTTTCTGTGCAAAAAAACAAACAAAAACACTGCCAGAGAATGCATTCAAAGCGATCACATTACTCAGATGATATTCGAATTTGCCGGCAAACCGAGTAAACCGAACTTGTACTGCAACGAGATGAACATTCACGCTAATTGTGATTGCAGAGAGACACCCATTCACACTAATGGGATTATGTCTTTAAAAAAACGGCATTCTTATTATTGCGCCTCAAAATCATTGAAACAAGAAAACAACAGAGAAACAAGAAGCATTCACACATATTGAAACTACAAGGTATTATATGCCGGGAAAAATACATATAATGTATTACAAGTAATAGATAAAGAATTTAGGAATATTATAAAGTGGTTTAACGCCACATGTTCTCCCCGTGCCCGCGTGGGTCTTCTCCGGGTACTCCGGTCTCCTCCCACATTCCAAAGACATGCATGGCAGGTTAATTGGGCGCTCCGAATTGTCCCTAGGTGTGCGTGTGTGTGGATGGTTGTTCGTCTCTGTGTGCCCTGCGATTGGCTGGCAACCAGTCCAGGGTGTCCCCCGCCTACTGCCCAGAGCCAGCTGAGATAGGCGCCAGCAGCCCCCGCGACCCTGGTGAGGAATAAGCGGTCAAGAAAATGGATGGATGGGTTTAACGCCAAAACACTGTCTATAAATACTATTAGTAAAAACAGATTTCATGTTGTAGAAATATTAATGTTGAAGCAACACTGACTGTGCAAGGTATAGAAATAAAAAATAAACTTTCTAGGTATTATCATTATTGATGAACATTTTAACACGGAAAGCACTTATAGAATATGTCGAATCTAAGATATCCCAAACCGTTTTACACGAGCTTAAAGAATCAAGAATGCTTTGTTATTGTTATATAATTGATTGATTGTTCCATATCTGACCTATTACACTGAACCCATTTTCCTTTTACAGAAATGTGCTATTCGTGTCGTGTTTGGATGCGGATACAGAGACCACACGAACCCAAGATTTATACAAATCAAAAAAAAAAAATGAATGAATTGATGGAGTTTATCTGCCTTAAAATAATTTATAAAGCCGATCATGGAATTTTACCAATTAACATGCAAATCAAATAAAAAAAAATACAAATAAAAAAATAAATAAAAGAAAAAAAAATTTAAAAAGGGAAAGTGAGTACAAATTAAGAGGAACATATTTTTATACAGAAAATACAGAACAAAACCTCAAGGTGTCAGTTTGTGGAACAATCTGGATTATAAAACTAAATCATCTCAGTCCATTTGTATTTAAAAAAAAAATGTATAAAAGCTCAATTACTAGAAAAATATATATAGCACAAGGTCATGATGTTGAATCATTTTGTTTAATTGTTGACTTGAAAGCATTTTGACTTCTTACTGTCATTTATTTTGTGTTTATTGTTTTATCATGTTTCACTTTTTTTCTGTCCCCTTTCCTTTCTTTTTTAAAGAATAAAATAAAAATGTTGAATTGAATTGAATTGTGAGAATGTTGGGAGACGAACATTTCACGTTAATCGCCATTGTTGATAGATTTTGCATGTCCATACTGCGAGACAAATATTTACATTCTTGCAATTCAGCATCATAAATTTATTCTGGGGTGCTCAATTTTAACTATAATATTGCGTTCAATGTATTTTTTTCCTCTTTTCTTTCTCAGTTTAAGTTCATTTCTCAGCATTCCTGTTAGCTTGTACGCTAGCGCACGGCGTCGTCAAGAAGGTGATCCAGTGTCACCATGGCAACCATTTGCAAATCCGACAATTCCGTAATTCTGATTTACACTCCGGTCAAAGTGTGTGGTCACAGCCGCATCTCCGCGATCCGCTTCTAATTCCACCTTGCATCCTCTCAAAGGCGTCCTTGGATTTGCCTAATTGACTTAATTAATTAAACAAATGATTCATCCGCACGCCGGTATTTGAAAGCGGAGGGGGTGCAACCGAATTTGTTTGGAGAGCCCAGTGAGGCGTGCCGTGTTGTGTTGTGACAAGCAGGTGACTCTCCAAGCGCGTCGCGGCAACGCGATTGGGCTTCCAAAAATTATTATTTTTTTTTTCACGGCTTCTTTCCATCGCGCGGAATAAAGCCATCGGCCAAGCGTTTAACGACAATATTCTCGAAAATATTTCCGCGACGGCCAGGCATGCGATTCATCCACGCCAGGATGAATTCATCACATGCTGAAATCTGCATGCCGATGTTATAAATGTCACGACGAGGCCACACGAAGCGACAGTGGGGGGGGGGGGGGGGGGGGGGGGGGGGGGGGGGGGGGACGTCTGGGCTTGCGTAGCCGCTGACAGTTTGCCCTTGAAGAGGCGTCACTTTGAAGACGCTCCCTTCTTGACGGGAATTCACTTTAATCCCGGGCATGCTTCAATTGATCCTTTCGACGACTCACTCAGAAAAGTCTTTCAATATTTTGGGGGATTATCATTATTGATTTTTTTTTTTTTTTCCCTCTCGCCCTGAAGACACACGACACATAAAAAAAAACCCCACAAGTCCATGCCAATATATGTTTTTATCTGGTATATTATAACCTGAGAGTGATTTATGGTAGGTGCTGCTGTTTTGGTGTGCAACAGTGTTTGAATGTGTTTTAAAGTTCTCTTTTTCATGTTAATCCCTAACCGCCATATAACAAACTTATACACCAGAGGTGTCCAAACTTTGTCATTTGAGGGCCACATACAGAAAATCAGAAGGACGCAAGGGCCACATCATGTTATGAAGAGAAATTGTGTTTAGTCCGAAAAATTCTACAAGTAATTTATTTGTGGCTTTTGCATATTTAGAAAAACGCTCCAGTATATTAACTAATTTATTTGTAATATGGCAGTTGGGCGATTATAATTTTGGAATTTTTCATTTTTGTTAGTTTTTATTAGTTTAGTTCTTTAAAAAATACTTTGTTTTAGATTAGTTTGTTAAGTTTCAGTATTATTAGTTTTTTTTAGTTTTTTTTTTATGTGTATTACTTGTGCGCAATATTTAAAAAACAGCATGGCAGCAACATCATCTTTTGGTGCTTTTCTATTGGCTGCCGCTAGATGACGTCACTTCTGTGTGACACACTTTAAAACGTCATCATTCCGGTTTATATCAAAATAAATCTACTAAAAAAATTACATTTAAAATCATCTCCAAAGGCTCATGCATTAAATTAATTACCAAAAGACTAAAATGAAGGACATGTTTACTATAATTATAGTTGGTTTTGTAAACATAAAATGTAGTTTCAGTTAGTTTTCATTTTTTTAAAAACGCATTTTCGTTTTTATTTTATTTTGTTAACAATATTGTTTTTTGAATTTTAAGTTTTAGTTAACTAAAATAACCTTTAATGGCACTGATACCCTCCCTTCTTACTTTGATCATCTCCAAACATTTTTGTTTTTTTGTTTATTTTATTTGAACTGAGTCAAATGCCATTTTTAGCATATGTCGCGGGCCACTGAAAAATGGACGGCGGGCCGCAAATGGCCCCCGGGCCGTCGCTTGGACACCACACCACAGTTTGAGGAATACAGTCTTGTACATTAAAATCCCACTTCCCAATAACACCTCCATTTGGCACGTCACCTACAAATCCCTTCTGTTTTTATGCCCTTCTATAATGGATGCAAAATCAATACCGGCTTGATATTTGGAGTGCGGGAAAAATGGCCCCCGTGGCCCGCCGCATCTGTTGTCACCGTGTTACATCGCCAAATTGCTGTCACAAGTCGCGGTCCTCGCGCGATGATTGACAGCAGCGTGGCGGGTGGCGGGATGGGGTTAAACACCTGCGTGTTTTATAGGCGCCTCGCGTATATATCTTCCCGGATAAATGAATTAGCATCTCCAGAAAGCGCTGAGTGATGCCGTTTAAATCGCTCCTGCCCGCGGGTATCGGCCCGAGCGGTGTTTAATGAGGACGGGTATCGACGGCGAGGCGAAACGAAACGGCGAGCGCTGCGAGGCAGGTGGTTCTCATCGTGCACGGGCCGCCTGACCCAATTTGGGACTTTTCACTTCATAAGCGTCACCGTCAAATCAATAACAAGAGATGTTTTTATCATTTGCGTTTGCATCAGTTCGACCCAAATATGGATTCCTGGATATATATATATATATATATATATATATATATATATATATATATATATATATATATATATATATATATATATATATATATATATATATATATATAAAGTACGGTTATCAACGGGTATCGAAGTTATAGCAAAATATAAGTAATATAGTAGTATGTGTGTGTGTATATATATATGTATATATATATATATATATATGTTTAGAGATGGGCGAGTACGGATACCGGTGTATCGGTATCGGGCCGATACCAGCCTTTGTTCAAGTACTCGAGTACCCGTGAAGCCGACGAGTACAAGCGACCGATGCTGGAGACATTGAGTGAGTCCTCCTTGCCTGTAGCTGGCGCCACCCTGCAGCAGTTTAACACCATGGCAAATCCATGAGGATCACTTCCTGTTTTGACATCAATACTTCAAAATAAATACTTCAAAATTGTGAATCCTAAACTAAAAGAGCATTTTTGTGTTTTATTTTGAGTGTTAACGCTATTGGAGAGTGACCGTGCTGTTTTTTTTTTTTTTTTTTTTTTTTTGGTCAAAATTAAAGGAAGTATTTTTATTAAAAATATTTTTAGTGATGTTTTTTTTTAATTTATCAAATGTACTACTGGTATCGGCACTTGGTATCGGTAAGTACTGAGGGTATCGTATCGGTCTGAAAAAAAGTGGTATCGAACATCCCTATATATATATATATATATATATATATATATATATATATATATATATATATATATGAAATAAAATAATAACAACTAGTATTATTAGAAATTCTAATATGAATAAATTGTTGCATACTTAGCTTATTATTATGATGCGATCATGGAGCAGCCTGTTCTGGCGTGCAGTATTTCTATTCCTTTCTTTTTGACACTTCAGTTGCTGGCTAATTTTCTGCTCGGCGTAAAAGCCTTTTGAGAGTCGCGTTGCCCGAGGCCAAATGTAAACATCATTTACTTGGGAGAACAATTTGCCTGAACTGTTTCTCACTTGGAGATAAATAATCCCTCATGCATTATTGAAAAAGCGCAGCATTCAAAAGGACCCCTTCGTTCAAAGTACTCTTGCAAATGAGCTACTTCGGTTAATAATGCCGCAAACCAGGAAGTGGGTGTGACGGGCTCCCATTGGTCTAATCGAATCCGATGAATCACTCGCCTTGGGGGCGGGACCCGTCTGGATGTTTGACGTGTCGAATCAGCTCCCCACCGTCTTTGTCTTCCATCGTTCTTCCATTAATTCAATGAAGTTTGTTTTAAACACACACACACACACACACACACACACACGCACAGGAAGAGTTAGCTTAGCTCGCTACGTTTTACGTATTACTGTCGTAATGTACTCATAACTGTAGCCGACGTGGTTTTCGGTCGTAATTTACTCATCATAACGGTTTCGATCACACCACAATGATATTCTGGAAAATTCTGTGAACGAACGTTCTCTGTCACAAGTTAGCAGCCCAAGTTAAAACGTAGCTCCGCCCCAACATACAAAGCTTGTCTCTACGTCACGATGTATCACTTCAACATATTTCCTTGACACCAATGTTGTACTCTCCTACTAGACAGGGCTTCGGTGCCATTTTGTGGGATGTTTCAGAAAGGACACAAAAAAATGCAACGAGATGAACATATTAATATAAGTGTGCATGAAATGTGTGGGTGATTACTGCAGTAAAACTGAAATTGCTTTTAAACATAGCCGGGTCAAATTGACACATTTTCAAGTTGAAGAACTACAAATTAGTTTTTTGCTGCAAAATGTCTTGTGAATTTAAAATGTTCTATATTTTCAATTAAAATGTTTAGGTTACTAATGTTTTTGGAATATTAAGCGTTGGCGGGTCAAACTGACCCATTTCAAAGTTAACTCTTTGACTGCCAAACATTATCCAAAAAACAACCCCGACAGTGGCAGCTGATTTTGAGCATTTTGGATCATCTTTCAAGGCAAACAAAATATTGTGCGCTACGACTACATTGCTATAAAAAAAAAAAAAAAGTATGTTTCTACCTTATTCCGTTGTTTAGTAATCACCATTTGAAAATAGGTCATTTGAGTGACATAAGCGGAAATAGAAAAAAACAAAAATAAAGAAAACATGCTTTTTGTGAAGATACGTTTTTTTGCACATTGACTCTGACGCTAATATTTTTTTGTTTAGTGACACTGTGAATTAGAGTTAAAGTGACAAAGACTTTGATCATTCACGTCGCCGTTGACAACGTTCGATTTCATCAGATTGAAAAGAGATACAATGCTGCCATCTGCTGGCCATAGTTAGTGGGTGTTTTTGGGATTCCACAACCCATTGACCAGGCAGCGCTCCACTGCCAATTGATAAAAATACATAAATCAATAAAAATAACTTAGTAAACATCAATTAACGTTTATGGCGGCATTCATTAGGATTTTAGCAGACGTCATTAAACGTTTTTGGCGGCCAAAGAGTTAAAGAACTACAAATGGTAGAATAGTATTTCAGGATGAAACTTGACGAAAATGGTTTATTTGAAATATCTGCAACGGAAGTGGTTTATAATATTTACCGGGATGTGGTTTTATCATAAAACGTAGCCTGGGTCAAATTGACCCGAGAATCTTGTTGTTGTTCTTGAGAAACCAACCTCACAGGAGGCTTAATAAAATTATGAAAATGACAAAATGAGGCAAAATGGTGTTATTCAGCCGCACATCCTCGTCCAGAAATTCCAATTTTAGAGAATCCAAATGATGGCTGACCTTAACGTCTTCTTGACACGTTTCCACATGAGACTAAATGAAGTGCAAGGCTCCTATTTCATTCATAATGACGATCTTTTAAATGTCATTGTAGCTTCCACTTAGTTGAGTGGTAATCAGCACGGAATCAGCCCTTGATCCTTATTAACGAAATCGAGAGTCCCACTTGGGAGGGACATTTTTTGGGGGGAGGTGCAACATTTCTGTGAAGCGTCACCAGTTCCTGTATCTCTGCGCATGCAGCCCATCAATCAAAGATGTAATTACACGACAGTTGCAGGCTAGCCGGGTAATCGGAGACATCTCGCCTCTTCCGCCGGCTGTGTGGTGCCAATGATGGCAGCCTAACGGCTCTGATGTTTTTTTAATGATCATGTTGGGATTATGAAGTGCTCCAATTTTGACATTTGCGGAGCTGTAGAGATGGAATGTATTATACTTTTTTTTTTTTTTTGGGCTTCCAAAGCGGGATGAAATATAGGTCTGAAATTGACTTTTTTTTTTTTTTTCCCCAAAATTGACAAATGCTAACCAAATATTGTTCTGTAAAAATCAAACAAACAAACAAACAAACAAAGTTATACAGTATAACTCGACAGAGACGGCAACCATCCAAAATAATTCAGTGGTGTACAAATTACTGCAATATACTCGAGGTGCCTCAAATATTTTGGTTATTTTGATAACAGAAGTATGGCAAAAACAAACAAACCGTATTTTCCGCACTATAAGGCGCACCACATTATAAGGCGCACCTTCATCGAATGACATTTTAAATATTTTTCCATATATAAGGCGCTACAGTAGAGGCTGGGGTTACGTTATGCATCCATTAGATGGTGCTGCGCTAAAGGGAACGTCAAAAAAACAGTCAGATAGGTCAGTCAAACTTTATTAATAATTAAAATACTAAATTAAAATGTAGTAATATTTATTACAAACCAGCTTTCTGCCAATTCCATTCACTCCCAAAATTAATAAACAGCTGTTTTATTATTTTCTCTGAGGGAAAGTATTAGTATTAGCTAGCATGCGCATGCGCGTCACCGATAGCGTCTTGACAGCGAGACCTGTTGCGGCTCAATATTGATTATAAGGCGCATGGTCAGCTTTTGGAAAAAATTGAAGGCTTTTAGGTGCGCCTCCTAGTCATGAAAATACGGTAATATAAAATAAAAATCATTCTAAAAGCAAATACAACCTTTCACTTGTCACTTCTCAAAGTACCACTCTCGGCAAAGTTTGTCCCAACAGCATTAAAATCACCATTAAGCGTCAGATAATTGATGGCTTTCATTGTCTCCCTTCCCGAATGAAGTGAGTCCAATTATTGGCGAGCCGCCATGTTTTCAATGACGAGCGCAATTTGCGGCCTTTTTCAAATGATGAGTAAAACAGAATGAAATGACACCATAATGAGCGCCTTCTTTTGCCGGAACACCTCACAAAAGTGCCTTATTTTTAATTGGATTTCACCAAATTCCTCCACTGTAGTAACTTGAAACAGGAGAATGAGATGAGCCACTTGCTGCTTCACCTCATCTTTTGTCCTCCCCCGTGCAGCCTTCAGCCGCGCTCCCATCCCCATGGCGGTGGTGCGCCGGGAGCTGTCGTGCGAAGGTTACCCCATCGAGCTGCGCTGCCCGGGCACCGACGTCATCATGATCGAGAGTGCCAACTACGGGCGCACCGACGACAAGATCTGCGACGCGGACCCGGCGCAGATGGAGAACACCAGATGCTACCTGCCGGACGCCTACAAGATCATGTCGCAAAGGTACAGACGTTTTTTTTTTCCTCTTGGCAGTGGACCAATCATCATGTCTTTATTTTTCTTTATTTTTATTTGGTATCATATGGTGATTTAGAGATTCTTTTCAAAAGCCATTAATGCCCAAATTGCTGGCAAAAAAAGTGAGGACACCCCAAAGTGAAAATGTCCAATTTAGCCAATTTGCCTCATCGTTTACATTACATCTTAGATGTGAATGTTAAATTTGGAAATTACAATGCATTGTTAACCATGTAGCAGACTAACAGCTAAGCTAACAAGGCTAGCAATATGCTCCTGGTTGTTATGAAGTTTATGTCCTTTGTCAGCTCCAAGCTGAGGAATGTACCCGTGAAATACAATTCTGCTTTTATTTTGTTGTCTAAAATGCTAACATTTGGCCTAGTTAAATCAAGCTTAGCCAGCTAAGCTAACAAGGCTAGCTATGTGCTCTGGGATGAAACGTAAAAGAAAGAGCTAATTTAGGCTATGGTTATGAAGTTATGTCCTTTGTCAGCTTCAAGCTGAAAAAAAATGTACCTGTGAAATACAATTCTGCTTTTATTTCGTTGTCCGAACCAGCTAAGCTAACAAGGCTAGCAATATGCTTTGGGATGGAACATAAAAGAAAGAGCTAATTCAGGTTATGGTTATGAAGTTTATGTCCTTTGTCAGCTCCGAGCTGAAAAATGTACCCGTGAAATACAATTCTGCTTTTATTTCGTTGTCCAAAATGCTAACATTTAGCCTAGTTAAATCAAGCTTAGCCAGCTAAGCTAACAAGGCTAGCTAATTTAGGTTATGGTTATGAAGTTATGTCCTTTGTCAGCTTCAAGCTGAAAAATGTACCCGTGAAATACAATTCTGCTTTTATTTCGTTGTCCGAACCAGCTAAGCTAACAAGGCTAGCAATATGCTTTGGGATGGAACATAAAAGAAAGAGGTAATGCAGGTTATGGTTATGAAGTTTATGTCCTTTGTCAGCTCCAAGCTGCGAAATGTAGCAGTGAAATACAATTCTGCTTTTATTTTGTTGTCCAAAATGCTAACATTCACCCTATAAATCAAGCTTAGCCAGCTAAGCTAACAAGGCTAGCAATATGCTTTGGGATAGAACGTAAAAGAAAGAGGTAATTCAGGTTATGGTTATGAAGTTTATGTCCTTTGTCAGCTCCGAGCTGAGAAATGTACTCGTGAAATACAATTCTGCTTTTATTTCGTTGTCCAAAATGCTAAAATTCGCCCGAGTTAAATCAAGTTTAGCCAGCTAAGCTAACAAGGCTAGCTATGTGCTC
Source organism: Festucalex cinctus (assembly GCF_051991245.1). Classification (NCBI taxonomy): domain Eukaryota; kingdom Metazoa; phylum Chordata; class Actinopteri; order Syngnathiformes; family Syngnathidae; genus Festucalex; species Festucalex cinctus. Next base: position 23,691,863 of record NC_135426.1, read on the forward strand.
TGGGATGGAACGTAAAAGAAAGAGCTAATTCAGTCAGGAGCAGGTGGTTCGTCATCATGCGGGGAGCAAGCTCGCCTCTTTTTGCCTTTTCTTCCATCTGATATTTGCTTTCCTCGCACTTAGTCGTCTTTTCTTTCATCCTCTGCTCCTGCACCGTGGCTTTTTTTTTTCTCACCCTCTTCTTTTTTTCCTTCATCTGCCCGCGTTTAATTGGCAGGTAGGAGTTGTGATGCTTTGTGGCCCGAAGCAACTGGGTTCATACTCCTTCCTCAACACTTTCAGAAGTTTTCTGGCAAAAAAAAAAAAAAAAATCAGTGTTGAAAAATCTCCAAACAAAAAGCTAAAAGTCGTCGTCAGAAAAACTGTACAAGCAATTTGAGCTGAAGTTTAGTTAACTAAGTCCCGTGAGGCTTATGTGAATCCGCTAAAAACAAGAAAACACTAACAGCTAAAATGGGTCCACAAGTACTTTTTGTGGGGCTACGACGTGCATGTTGACTATTGAAACTAAAAAAATAAATAATCACAAGCTTTATTTTGAGCTCTGCGTTTTATGGCAAACCCCAAATGTCTGTCTTCCTGTTTGTTTTTGAGCATAGGCTCTGAGACATTTTTTTTGTAGTCATGACAGGTCAACCAAATTTTACGTGGCTCCAAGGGCTCAATTTTCAGGGTAAAAAAAAAAATTCATGGCAAGTCAGAAAACTTGTGCATGACACATCAAAAAAAATCTTAAGGCTATTGAACTTTTTTTTTTTTTTGTTCAAGATTGATTTTGTGATGTTTATGCCATACTTACTCTGACATCCAATCGACAGCACGAGCCAAAAAAGTCTTTATGTTGTGCCCAAAAAGCTGTTTTGATCTCGAATCAAATCAGGATTCTGTTAGTCATTGAAGTGTTTTACCAATCTGAATTTCACAGACAAAATTGTGTAGGATGATTATATTCGTCTTTGTCGGTAAGCGCTTACATTCCCGTTCATTAACTCATTCACTCCCACGACATTTTTGCTGTTTTACTGGATTTTGACAGATTTTGCAAGGCCTATAGAATATTGTGTCCTATTGCTATAAAAACATGGAATCTACATCTTCTTTCATCTGTTTCCATTTTGCATCAATTAGCATTAGAATATGGCTAAGTTTCATCGTTATTCACAAATCTGTTTAAAATAGTGGGGGAAAGAGCTTTTTGATCTCTTATACTCTGCTGCCATCTGCTGGCCGTTTTCGTAATAGCCATTACGTCAAGCGTTCTCATCAGTTCAAGAGGCTTCATCAAAGCCAAAACTTATAAATACATTTTTGGGAGCATGGTAATATTGAAAATAGAACGTATTTATACGTCTTTGGGAGTAAATTAGTTAATATAAATGTCAATGGCGGCAAATGAATCAAAGTGGCACCTTGACTTTGAAGTTCAATTTGTTTTGTGACCTTGCTGTGTTTCCTTAAAAAAAAAATTGCATTTTTTTACTTCAAAGTAGGCCATGTGGCTGAATATTCATGGCGTGCTCCGTCGTCATTCTGATATGGAAAAAGTCAGCAGGTGGTCGTGTTATCCGGAGGGATTCTGTTGGATTTCGCTGCATCTTTGCACTGTTCACCGCAAAAGATGAGTGCAATTGTGCAGTCGTCGTAGTTCCTGCTTATAAACAGGTTTTCTGAAATCTATGCACACGCGCCGTGGCCCAAATAATAGTTGATCTACTTCACCAATAAACACCTCACCTCAAACAGACCCCGCCCCCCACTCAATCCGCCGCAGGCGTTTTCTCGTTATTTCTCCCGCGCACGCTCTCGAGGGTTTCAAGAGTGGCCTCCGCCGCTCTCCTGTGAGAGCTAATTATGCCAGGCTATTTTCTGAGCGGGCGTGCATGTCGATATCGCGCAGCGGGGGGAAGAAAAAAAAGCTCTCCGTCACCCCCGCGCCACATTCTTATTCATGAGTCTTAATTCCGTCAATGGCCTTCGCGACCACCCGACCGTGGTTGTTCCTCGCCGCGGTGGAGAAAAAAAAAAAAAGTGCTGGTCGCGGCATAAAGGAACGCGACTTGTGTAGGCCCCGCCCACTCCCTGTTTGCTTTGGACATGTTGAAGATTGCTGCCTTAAAGCACTTTGTGTCCTTTCAGAGTGCTGACATAGTCCACAAGGTACGGAGGATGGAGGGGGCAGCTTTCTGCTGAATTAAGGCTGCGCACTATTCTCTTTGAGATATATATATATATATATATAGTGTCAAAATTAGTGTGTTAATTTTGAGTTCATTTAAAATTTCTTTCATGTCGCTATTTTTATTTTTTTTTTTACGTGCGATTAATGACCACCATTTACTTGGAAAACCTGTACTGGAGGAATTCCAGTCACAACGTTTTGGGGTAATAAATGTAATAATAATGTATATATTTGTGGAGACTGGTGTCTAGTTATATTTTACAATTTAAAAAATGTACATAATTTCATAAGTTACTTCATGTGAAATGTTCGATAGCAATTTATATATGAACAGAAAAATGCCACTGAGCTGTCACCAACGTCCTACATATACTATTTTGCCATCTGGTGGCAGAAAAATGACCTTGACACAAATCAAGATCACACTCATTTTTTTACAGTACAGTACATCTTTTTAAATTTCGATGACGGAAATATGCAGCCATATTTCTTTTAGGTTATCATTTTTTCCCCACTTTTATGTTAACAAGAGTATGAAAACCTAGAAAAAAATATTGTATTGTCCATTTTAGAACAGATATAAAATGTGCGATTAACCGTGAGTTATACATTTAAGTCATGCGATTAATTCCGATTAAAAAAAATGTAATCACTTGACACCCCTAATACATCCATTCGTCCGTCCGTCTGTCCGTCCGTCTGTCCGTCCGTCTGTCCATCCATCCATCCATCCATCCATCCGTTCATCCATCCGTTCGTCTGTCTGTCCGTCCGTCCGTCCATCCATCCATCCATCCATCCATCCATCCGTTCATCCATCCGTTCGTCTGTCCATCCGTCCGTCCATCTGTCCGTCCGTCTGTCCGTCCGTCCGTCCATCCATCCATCCATCCATCCGTCCGTCCGTCCGTCCGTCCATCTGTCCGTCCATCCATCCATCCATCTGTCCATCCATCCATCTGTCCGTCCATCCATCTGTCCGTCCAGCCATCCATACATCCGTCCGTCCGTCCGTCCATCTGTCCATCTGTCCATCCATCCATCTATCCATTCATCCATCCATCTGTCCGTCCATCCATCCCTCCGTCCATCCATCCACCCATACATCCGTCCATCCATCCATCTATCCATCCATCCATCTGTCCGTCCATTCATCCATACATCCGTCCGTCCGTCCATCTGTCCATACATCCGTCCGTCCGTCCATCTGTCCATCCATCCATCTTTCCATTCATCCATCCATCTGTCCGTCCATCCATCCGTCCGTCCATCCATCCATCCATCCATCTATCCATCCATCCATCCATCTGTCCGTCCATCTGTCCGTCCATCCATCCATACATCCGTCCGTCCGTCCGTCCATCTGTCCATCTGTCCATCCATCCATCTATCCATTCATCCATCCATCTGTCCGTCCATCCATCCATCCATCCATCCATCCATCCATCCATCCATCCATCCATTTTCTGAATCACTTATTCCTCGCAAGGGTCGCAGTTATATTTTCAGAACGATGACGTAAAACATGAAACTCTACTATTGTTTTTCCGCAATATCTGAAGCTAGAGAAAACCTCAGATTTTATTTGGACTTTCATAGTTTTGGAATTTCCCTCTCATGCCCAAGCGGTTAAGAAAATGGATGGATGGAATCGATACCTTGACAAAGTACAACAACCTGCCTGTGGAATCCGCCGCCCGTGTCAGGACGAAACTTTCAAGGATCATTGTTGAACTTTTCCTTGAAAATGAATAATCAATGAAGCCAAGCGGCTCGCAAACTTCTTCTGACGTGCTTCTTCTTTGGAGGAAGACGCGTTGGACGGCGTTAGTCGGAAAAATGGCGCGAGGCGCTCGTCTACGCGGAAACGCCGCGTTACCGGGCCGTCTACCTTCCAGGATGTGACGCTTACGCAACCTAATAGCGGCGGCTGAAAATAAATTGGAAAAAAAAAAAATGAAGCGTGGCTGTCAGATGCTTTTTGATGATGAAGGATAGCGGGGAGTGAGTGGCGGCGCCGGGCGGGAATCGTGTGGACCAGAGAGAGGCTTGAAGCCCAGATCAAAGATGGGTTCATCTGAAAGCGACGCTTCCCACTCCGTGTCGCCCGCTGAGGCCGCCGCCGCTGTCGCCGTCACGATCAGCCCGTCACCTTGAAAAACTTGATGGAATTTGCTCGACATCAAACTCCAAACGCGGCCATCACTTGATTATTTCGGAGAAATTGTGTTTTGATCTGTGTTAACACAACCCGCGAAGTTGAGTTGCGAGTGACCCCCAACTTGCTTGAGATTTTCAAATTATGATCCGTCGCTCAGGTGGATTTGCTTGTTTTTGTGTTGCGAGCAAAAAATGCTCACAAGCATTTTTTTTTTTTTCCCCACAGTGTTTTGCCCAATTTCTTATTTCTAACGAAAGTGTGCGTTTTGAAACGAAGCGGGTGATTGATTTAAAGCTCTGCGCTGGGCCCAAACTGCCACCAGATGGCACCATAGAAGTACTATTGCTATATTAGCAAGATTGTGAAGGCCGAACTGCAAATATGTGCAATATATGTTCAACCAAAGGTCTCTGGATTTTATCATAAAAAATAAATAAATAATAATAATAATAAGAATAGCTTCATTAGTCAATATTGGCATAAAATTACTGTTAACTACAATTTCTTTGATGGATTTAAAGGCCCAGTCTGCCGGTTTGACTCTGGAAAAGGCACTTTTTAAATACTGGATTTAAACAAACAAACTGCTTCTCAATTTACAGATCTGGGCTTTTCTTAACGTGTGAGGGTGATTTTGTCCTAACCAAGCCTGTATTTTGCCATTTTGTGTTTGTTTCGTAAACAGCGGGACGTTTCTGCGGAAAGACAGTGTTTACGACCCTCCAGCCAATCGCAGAGCGGGGGCGTGTCGCAAACGGGGCCGGGCGGATTTGCCGGCTGCGTGACGTCACTCTCGCGGAGATTTGAAAGCACGCACGGATTATTTTTTTTCACTCACTCATTCACACACGTAAGCTTCTGTGAGTGAGTGAGTGATTGAGTGAAAAAACAAACAAACAAAACAAACACAAAATGGCAAAATGGCAAAATATAGGCTGGGCGGGTGAGGGTTTAGGACAAAATCACCACCAGAAATGAAGACAAGCCCTGATCTGTAAATTGAGAAGTAGTTTGTTTGTTTAAATCCTGTATTTAAAAAGTGACTTTTCCAGAGTCAAACCAGTAGACTGGCCTTTTAAATAAGATAATGAACTATGACAAATAATAATGTTTGGCATATTTACGCAGTTTTTCTTTTTCTTGCTTCTATTTTGCTTGGCCTTGATTAACACATTCACTGCCAGCCCAGCAAAAATGCATTATTTGACGTCTTTTTCCGTCAATGGCAGTCAATGACTTAAGATGAGATGTAACCAAAATTGATGGATTTTTAAGGAACATTTGCCTCAAAAAGAAAAAGAAAAAAGGAGGCTGCAATATAATCACAAAATATATTGGCACATTGTGTTTAACACATTCACTGCCAGCCCAGCAAAAATGCATTATTTGACGTCTTTTTCCGTCAATGGCAGTCAATGACTTAAGATGAGATGTAACCAAAATTGATGGATTTTTAAGGAACATTTGCCTTAAAAAAAAAAAAGAAAAAGAAAAAAGGAGGCTGCAATATAATCACAAAATATATTGGCACATTGTCTTTAACACATTCACTGCCAGCCCAGCAAAAATACATTATTTGACGTCTTTTTCCGTCAATGGCAGTCAATGAGTTAAGATTAAGATGATTGAGATGGTCGGCGCCTCATCGATTGGGACAAGGCGGGAATATTTGATTGTTGCTCTGTTGTATTTATTTGGAGGGTGAGGGGAGAAAAAAAAAAAAAGAGTTGGGGAGGCGCATCCGTCGCTCGCATCTGGTGGAAATAAGAGCGGATTGTTATTGTAGCCACCTTCATCCCTTTTGTACATGTGCAGTAATTAGTGGCTTAACACCCTCCCGCAAGCTAAGCTCTGCGCGCTTGGTGGTGCGTTTCGGGGAGCTTGCGAAATCGGCCCCGGAGATGGACACGGGGTGTTTCCATGGTGACCGCAGCTGGAGACGAAGAATCGGCGCTTAAAGGCAAAGGGGAGTGAATGCGAAAGGGAGATTGGACTCGTGTGAGTGCGTGTTTGCGTGTGCGACTTTGTGATACACTGCATTTATTGATTTGTGTGTGGATTGTAATACAGTACGGAAAAGGGAGTCCACCTCCAACTGCCCAAACCGGATATTTGCCCAATCTTGGTGGCATTCTGCCCTCGCTAATCTCAAACTGGGTGCCACGACGACTAATGAATTGGTTCATATGAGGGCTGGGAACCTCTGGCTCCCTCACGATACGATCTGATATGCGATACAAGCCTCGCGATTATGATTATCTCACGATATGACGAAACCGCGATTATCGATATATTGCTCAGGTAGTAAATCCACCATAATTTACGATAAAAGTAATCGTAAAATAATAATAATGTAAATAAATAATAAATTAAAATAAAATACTAATAAAATAAATAAATATCAGTAAATAATAATAATAAATTAATAATAATAATAAAATTTTAAAAATGATAAAAAATAATATTAAAATTAAAATAATATAAATAAATGAATATATATATATATATATATATATATATATATATATATATATATATATATATATATATATATATTAATAATAAAACAAATACATATCAGTAAATAATAATAAATAAATAATAATAACATTTTAAAAAATGATAAAAAATCACATTAAAATAAAAATTATATATATATATATATATATATATATATATATATATCTGAAATAAAGAATAACAAGTAGTATTATTAAAAATTCTAATATTGACACATAATAAATATACATATAAATATAAATAAAAAATACAATAATAATAAGAAGAAGAAGAAGAAGAAGAAGAAGAAAAACTAAGCTCATGAGTCTTCTTCGCCTGAAGACTTTTGTCCATTTCCCCGCCACTCTTATGAGGCGCGCCCCCTAGAGGCCCGCCAAATAACTACTCAATAAGTCATGAACAATGGAGCCGTTATAGTGGCTGTGTATTAACTACAAATTTTGCGATACTTGTGCAGGCGTATTGATAATCTACCGGGAGACAAAGTATCACGATTCATTGCGATGTCGATATATTGTCACACTCCTAGTTCATATACTGTCGATTCGTAAACTATTTACGAATAAAATAATCGGTGAATAAGTAAAGTAAACAAATAAAATACAGAATAAAAAGCAAAATGAAAGCAATCGCAAGGAACAGACGCTCACACTGAATGAGCCGGTCACTCAGAGGCCACACCCCTCAAAGGCACACACTACATTCAGTTCCATTTATGGAAACAAGTCAAACTTCGTCGTGGGTTCTTCACCTCACACCTTGCAGGTCGAATTATCATTTCTCTTTCAATATGTGTCACGTTAATATTCATATCACTGCGGTTGCTGAAAAATATGGCCTCCCCCCACCCCCCACCCTCGTCCTCTTCCCACCAGAATGAGATTAAAATGGGCCTACGGGCCGGGGAGTCCCAAGGGGCCCTTCTTGGCTTTGGAAGATAAATCAAGCGTCAGCAGCCAGATAGGGAGCGGCGTGGTTTGTTGGCAAGAAGAGAAAAATTCATCCCGGAAATCGTAAATCATTAGATGGGCAGGCCCCAGCGAATAAGCCTCACCCGCCAAACAAATCGATTGGGGAAGTTATTGCGCATTCCGTCGCCGCCTCCTCGTACAGGTGCTCCCCAGAGTTTGGATTTACATGCGCATAACGGGGAAGTTCCACTGGCGGGGAAGTATTCAAATGAGACGGATGTTCTTGCATATTACAAGCAGCGGGCTCTTCTTTTGTATTTTTATTTTTTTTGCATGGTGGAAAATTGTCATTACGTTGCTGTGACAGCAGAGCGCGCGCCGTTTATTTACGCTCATGCAGAGGAACGAATAAGAGATGGAAATTTTTTTTATTTTTGCTTCACTTTCAATTGTATTTTTGTGGTTTCAAAAAATATTGGTTGAATGTGATTTAATATTGTGGTTTTTCATCTAATATTTTGGGATATTATTCTTTGGGTTTTTTTGTGTCTGTTGTTTAATATTGGATATTCTTTCATATTAATATATTTTGAATCTAGTATTTTAATATTTGTGTTGTTTTCTAATTATTGTGTATTTTTAATACTATTTAATTTATTTGATTTAACTATTTAATATAAATTATTATTAATATTTTTAAAAAAAATCTGCAATTATTTTAATGGGTTGTATTATTTTCATTGATTTAATATTTTCCTTTTTCAGTTATTATTTGTCTGATACTTTTGTTTTCGTTTCAATAGACTTTGAAATCTGATCAGCTGGATTGTCAGATATTTTGCATGTTATGAAAAATTGGTGATCGGCTGTAATATCAGAATTTGCCGATTGATCCATGATGTCATTGATCGGAGCCACGATCCAATCCACCTCAAATAATAAGCGTTGACTATACAGTGTGTAAAAGAAAAAAAAAAGAAAAAAAAAAAAGGTTTAATAGATAAATTGGTCCATCTTCTGATTTGATCAATAATCTTTTTTTTTTTTTTTTTTTTTTTTTTTTTTTTTTTTTTTTTTAAACTCACCCATCATTGATCGGCTACAAAATCGTGATTGTTTAAAGCCTACTTTTCAATATTTGAAATTTTTTTAATCTAGTATTTGTTTCAATAGTTTTGTCCAATATGTTTGAATTATTTTCTAATAATTGTGTAGTTTCTCTCATTTTTAAGCTATTTCATATTTTTGAAACTATAATAAGACAGTAAAAATGAACTTCTACACTACAATTGAGAAAGAAACAATCATCTTACAAAAAAAAATATATGAGGCTTGGTAATGGACCGCTTGATGCAAATACCGAAAGACGCCATGTAAATATGAACGCCACATGCTTACCCAACATTATTTGTTATTTTATATTTTATGGATGGATGCAATATGATATTAACTTGTGCCTATTTCAACGTCCCTCCAGAGGCCGGTGTTCCAATTCTGCGAGCTTATCTCATGACGCACAAAATTAGAGAGCAGGATGCAAACATCTTATGAAAGCCACTAATCTGCACCAATGGCTGACAAGGATTAGGCTTGTCGAGACTCCAAAATCCAAACAAACAAAATTATAGGACAAGTCGACTTTTCAAGCACACAGGAAATGGCCGATTCTAAAAATGGTCGCTTCAGACCAAAATGGAAGACTTCCTGTGTTTTGTTTTGGGTTTTTTTCTAACGTTGCACGGTAGGAAATTACCATCATTGATCATTGTTATTGTTATATTATTTCACATTTGGTTAAGTAGCTACAGCAGTGGTGTCCAAATTAGGGCCCGGGGGCCATTTGCGGCCCGCCGTCCATTTTTCAGTGGCCCGCGACATATGCTAAAAAATAGCATTTGACTCAGTTCAAATCAAATAAACAAAACAAAAATGTTTGGAGATGGTCAAAGTAAGAAGGGAGCGTATCGAAAAACTGGTGCCATTAAAGGTTATTTTTGTTCACTAACACTAATGAAAAAAATAAAATTCAAAAAACAATATTGTTACTGAAATAAAATAAAAATGAAAATTCTTTTTAAAAAAAGAAAACTAACTGAAACTACATATTATGTTTACAAAACTAACTAAAATAAAACTAACTATAATTATAGCAAACGTCCTTGGTTTTAGTCTTTTGGTAATTAATTTAATGCATGACCCTTTGGGGATGATTTTAAATGTGATTTTTAGTAGATTTATTTTGATATAAACCGGAATAAAGACGTCGCCAATGGTGTTTTTTAAATATTGCGCACAATACTACACATTAAAAAAAATAAAATAAAAATAAAACTAATACTCTAACTAAACTAAAACTAAGCATTTATTAAAGAACTAAAATTAATAATAAAAAAAACTAACAGAACCACCCTGAAAACTAATTAAAACTAAATAAAACAAAAAACAAAACTCAAAACAAAATAAAAACTAAAATGAAAAATTCCAAAACTATAATAACCCTACTGCCATATTACAAATAAATTGATTTATATACTGTAGCATTTTTTTCTAAATATGGAAAAGCACAAATAAATGATTTGTACAACTTTTAGGACTAAACACAATTTCTCTTCATAACATGATGTGGCCCTTGCGTCTCGTTTCTGATTTTCTGTATGTGGCCCTCAAATGAAAAAGTTTGGACACCCCTGGTATATAATATTCTTAACGCCTATGTCTAACTTTTTTTTTTTTCTCATCTTCTATTTCCTCACTATTGCATGTCGTATCGAAACTTGATGTAAAACTTGTGGAAGAACATCTCCTTAATTGATGAATTCCTTGAAAGGCCTTGCTGTCAGAAAGTAGCACAAGAGTTCTAACTTGTAACACTAAGTTGGGTGTGCGTGCGCGCGCGCGCGCGTGTGCGCCGGGAGACAGGTAGAATGAGAGAAGATGGATGCGGCGGCGTGCAGCTGGGAAAGATAATGAATGAAGTAGACCGTGGGTGGCGAAGACCATCACGAAAAGCGTAATGGCTCCCAACAGAGGGACGAGGATATTGACCCGTCCGTCACTTTTCTTCTCCGCGCCCGCCCTCTTTTTCCAAATAAATACAACTCCTCACAAGCGTGTGCGCATCGCAGCACAAACACAAACCGAAAAAGACGGGAGGCAAAGGCTGCTTTTTTGTTTGCTGGTTTTGACGCGGTGCTTTCTCGTCCAAACAAAACACACGAGGACCACCCGCACCCTGACAGCAGAAAGATTCTTAAAACACAAAAGTGTTTGTTTGCTCAAAATATATAGCGTGGCCACAACATTAGGCACACCTGCAGTGACATGAGAGGTGCTCATGTAAAAGAACAGGCAGTTAACAATTTACAGAATTTGATTGTTGTAGTGTTAATTTTACCCGTATTTATCCGTAAACCCGTATTTCCAAAATAAGAACAGCATTTATTGCTATGTTTACTTCGCGAGTCAAATATTCATGTTCTATTAACTCGTTCACTCGCCGCCATTTTCACATTTCACAATCCCGTTCGCTCCCGTCTGTTTTACTGGATTTTGACTGATTTTGCAAGGCCCACAGAATATCGTGTTCTATTGCTATAAAAACATGGAACCTAAGTTTCATCAGTTTTCACAAATATATTTAAAAGTCAAAGCAATTTAGCTTTTTTTCTAGATGGCCCTGGTTGCTCTCATTTGCTCTGCTGCCACCTGCTGGCCGTTTATGTAATAACTACCATTTCTGCAACCGTTCTTTGCAGTTGAGAGGCTGCATCAAAGCCTTCTGTATGCTCTAGCATGAAAAAACAAAAAAACGTATAAATACGTCTTTGGGTTACTTAAAACATTAAAAAACGTATTTACACGTTATTGGGAGCAAATGAGTTAAAAATGTAATCGTTTGACAGCTCTCCAAAACTGTTTGCTCGAAATATATAGCGTGGCCACAACATTAGGCACACCTGACATGAGAGGTGCTCATGTAAAAGAACAGGCAGTTAACAATTTACCCTAATTTGATCGGTCCATCATCAATGGTATGAGATATTTAACGAGCGACATGTAGTGTTAATTTTATCCGTATTTATCCGTAAACCCGCATTTCCAAAATAAGAACAGCATTTATTGCTATGTTTACTTAGCGAGTCAAATATTCATGTTCTATTAAGTAACACATTGCCCATTCATTGCTTCAAACATGTCATGCCATGTCATCCGGGTCATTTTTTTTTTTTTTTTTTTTTTAGCACCACCACGACCCACTCATGATGAGTCCGCAACGAGCCATTTGAGAGCCGCTGGTGTCGAGCCGCGCCGGACGATTACAGCGATTACAGTTTGTGCTTACATGCAGCTCTGCTCCTCGGCGCTGCGTCGTCGCTTGTCAGCTGGCGGCCTGCGCTCTAATCTGCCCGACGACAGAATAGGAAGGGGGTGGGGAAGCGAGTCGGGCGCGTGTATTCAAAAGGAATGGACTGTGGCCAAACCGGGGGGTAGTCAAGATGGCCACGTAATCCGGAGCTAACGCCATCTGACGTCAAGCGATGGCGGCGGTCCAGAATTATTATTGTACAGTGGAACCTCTACTTACGAACGTCTCTTCATACGAAATTTTCGAGTTACGAAACACCTCAACGGGAAAATATTGCCTCTTGTTACCAAAGAAATTTCTCGATACGAAATTGGTAAAAATACATTACCGGACGCAACATACTTTCGGCTATGGCTATTAGCTACCATTGGTATCGATGAGCGTCGATACGAGATCGGCGTCTATGCAGCGTCCTCATCATTCATCCCGCGGCCCATGAGGTGTTCCCAATTTGTGCAAAAATTCAAACAATTGGTGATTGATGAAGGCACAGTCAGTTTTTAATTGCGACAAAACGGGCCTTTTTTGGAAAAAGATGCCTTGCTATACCGGAAGTTTCAGAATTTGTTTAAAAGAATCACTCAGAAAAAGTGTTCTTGGACATTTTCGAAGGATTGTTTTTTGTTGTTGTTGTTGTTTTTTGTTTTTTTTAAAAAAAGCAAACATCCTTGGATCAGTTCTTTACAAAACAGCATGCAAAAAAAAAACACTTCTGAGAGAGAACATGAACCAAAGAGAGCAAAAAAACGAAGAGGACAGCAGTTAAAAAGCTAAATGACCATCATTTTTTTTATTTTTTGTTAATGACATTATGCACGGCTCTCATTTATTGTGCAATAATCTAATTGTAACATGTATTTGTTACATGTTTTGATGCATTTTTATGCTTGATAAAACATTTATGTCTGAATTTTGGGAGGCTTGGAACGGATTAGGGCATTTACATGGAAATGCGTCTCGACTTACAAAATTTTCTACTTAACTCATTCACTCGCCGCCATTTTCACGGAAGCAGTCCCGTTCACTCCCGGCTGTTTTACTGGATTTTCACTGATTTTGCAGGGCCCACAGAATATTGTGTTCAATTGCTATAAAATCATGGAACCTATCAAAAGAAAGATTAAAGTCTCTTCTTTCATCAGGAAAAAAAAAGTATGTTTCTATCTGTTTCCGTTTTGCAGCAATTAGCATTAGAAGAGAGCTAAGTTTCATCAGTTTTCACAAATCTATTTAAAATTCAAAGTCGATGGCCCTGGTTGATCTCCTTTGCTCTGCTGCCACCTGCTGGCCGTTTGTGTAATAACTACCATTTCTGCAACCGTTCTTTGCAGTTGAGAGGCTGCATCAAAGCCTTCTGTACGCTCTAGCATAAAAAAACAAAACAAAACAAAAAAACGTTTAAATAAAAAAAAAAAAAAAAACGTATTTATACGTTATTGGGAGTAAATGAGTTAAGAACTTTCTTCCGGAACCAATTCATTTCATAAGTAGAGGTTGAGGAACTGATGTCCTGTCATGCACCACAATGCTTTCTCAGAATGTCAATCAAAATGTGGAGTTAATTTGACGCTGAAGTCTAAAGGGAGCTCTTGTGTCACGTGACTTCTCTTTGACCACATTTGGGAACCAACGGCAAAAGAAAAAGCAGACCTTTTACGCGGCGGCGATAAAGGGGATTGCGCATGTAGGTCAAGATGAAGGCTTCTGGATTAAAGTGCGCAATCATCCCATCGGATACACACGATGTTGTTTAATCCCTCAAGAGGAACTTATTACAACCCGTGATTGCATTTTGGTCCCAGTTTAACAACAAGGAGAAAACGCCGACATGACATCCGCCGCCGCCGCCGCCGCCGCCGCTGCCCATGATCTGCTGAGCTCTCTTGGCCCTCGGCTTTCAATCCGCTCGCCGTGTTTCGTCAAAGGTCTAACTGGAGTCCACTCCGGCCCAAATGGGCTGCGAGGCGGCCACGAACTCTTAATTGTCTCTCACTCACGATCATCGTGAGCCCTTGTTTACTCGACGGGCGTTTTACTGCACGCGGGGAATGAACTCTTCAGGGGATGAACGGAGGTGTGGCGTCCCGGCTTCGGTTCACGCAAGCCGTAAAAGCGAGACACTTGACCGACCGTATCTCATTACTGGCTTGAAATTAGATGGGCTTCCTCCACCCCCTCTCATCGGTTCGATTGATTAGCGGGGCAGCCAATCAATGTTAATTAAGGTGTAGAGAATCTTTTAATTGTGCGGTATGAATCATTTGTGTCAGACCTCCGCCTTGACCTTCGCGAGCGGCCGTCACGTCACTTGGAGGGGAAATAAATACCGTTCCGTATGTTGCAAGATAATCATGGGCTGCAAACGAGTATAGATTAGAAGAAGGCCGATCTCGCCGCATTGATACAAACGGAAGCAGCAATCTCGTTCCTTGCTCGGTAGAAGGCGGTGAATTATTGCCGACCTGCAAAAGACAAGGAGCGCTCAATTATACAACTCGTCATGTGCGCAAAATAGAAGTAAGAAGACTGGCGCTTACCATTTTGATTACGTCGCTTCTATTGTGGCTCAAATGAGAACAACTGAGAATCTCTGCCATATGTCATGTGCTGGAGGTTGGATCCCAAAAGACACAAATAAGATTTGAACTATTTATTCACATCGAGAGAGGCGTGGAACAAACTTGACTCGATGAGAAACAAAGAGAGTTGCACAGAGAGACAGAAGTAATAATCCGACAAAGGCGCACACTTCTCAGGAGGCTTGCATAGACAAGGAATCGATCTGATTGGTTGTGGCTTGACATGTGGGTAACAGGACTGACATGGAATTATCTGATTGGCTGTTGACCAAGTAAAGAGATTAACTCATTCACTCGCCGCCATTTTCACAGAAACAGTCCCGTTCGCTCCCGGCTGTTTTACTGGATTTTGACTGTTTTTGCAAGGCCCACAGAATATTGTGTTCAATTGCTATAAAAGCATGGAACCAACCAAAAGAAAGATGAAAGTATCTTCTTTCATCAGGAAAAAAAAGTATGTTTCTATCTGTTTACGTTTTGCAGGAATTAGCATTAGAAGAGAGCTAAGTTTCATCAGTTTTCAAAAATCTATTTAAAATTGTAAGTAATTGAGCTTTTTTTCTAGATGGCCCTGGTTGATCTCCTTTGCTCTGCTGCCCCTTGCTGGCCGTTTGTGTAATAACTACCATTTCTGCAACCGTTCTCTGTAGTTGAGAGGCTGCATCAAAGCCTTCTGTATGCTCTAGCATAAAAAAACAAAAAACAAAAAAAAACGTATAAATACGTCTTTGTGACACTTAGAACATTAAAAAAAAACATATTTACATGTTATTGGGAGCAAATGAGTTAAAGATTCCTGACATCACATAACAATCACATAGCCTAAAACCAGATGAAACTAGACGCTAGTTACATCAGTTCAAAACAGACACTTGATCTCACAGTCATGAACCCAAACTTAACCCTGGCGTGACCCCAGACATGACACCCATAGATTTTACAAGAGCGTACCATTTATTCATTCAGGCAGGGGCGGTAATACGATTATAACGCCATCATTCGATGCACGATCTCATGTCATGATATTGTTGGATGAACTTTTCATACAGAATCATGTAAATAATATGACCTTATCAATGTTGTTCATGTGCGACCTTGTTGTGTGTTTCAGATGTAATAACCGGACACAGTGCGCCGTGGTGGCCGGGCCAGACGTATTTCCAGACCCCTGCCCCGGAACTTATAAATATCTGGAAGTCCAATATGAATGTGTACCATACAGTATGTATTCTCTCATTTCTTCTCTACTGCAGGAAGTATTAACTCATTCAACTCACAGCCATTTTCACTGAAGTGTTTTCTTGGATTTTGACTGATTTTGCAAGGCCCACAGCATATTATGTTCTATTGAAAAACATGGACCCTACCAAAAGAGAGATTAGAGTCTCTTGTTTTATCAGGAAAAAAAAAAAAAGTATATTCCTATCTGTTTCCGCTGTGCGGCAATTAGCAATAGAACATTTCACAAATCTGCTTAGAACTGTGAGGAAATCAGCTTATTTTAACATGGCCTGGTTGATCTCTTATACTCTGCAGCCACCTGTTGGCCGTTTTTGTAATTGCTACCACTGCTTCAACCATTCTCTGCAGTAGAGAGACTGCATCAAAGCCTTCTCTATGCTCCGGCATTAAAATAAATAAATAAATAAATAAATAAATAAATTATAATAAAAAAACGTATAAATACGTCTTTGGGACACTTAAAAGATTTAAATTTGACGTTTTTGGGAGCTAATGAGTTAATGACCGTGCTATGACATATTACGCTATCACCGTGCGACCGGAAATGATTCCTCACGGGGTTTTTGTTGTTGTTGTTTTTCTACTTGAGTTTTGCTTCTTTCTTTGCTGATATCAGGACACTTGCAACATAATCTGTTGATGGATTTTCATAACTTCTGGAAACCTACTTGGTCAAAAATGTAAACACACACAAAAACAGAACAAAACAGTAATTTGGAACTTCTGTACATATAAAATACGACGGTAGTCGAATCAGTTTGGCGTAGACGAATGAAATTCAAGTTAGCACGACTTTTTAGCCAACAGCCAACTGATCTCTTTTCCCAGTTTGGTCCACATGCAAAAATTGCTCAAGGTCAGTTATCGTTTATACGGGATTGGATGTGCGGCGTCGGAATTCGACAATTACCGCTTGTCACGTTTTCGCATCAGCTACCGTTCTGAACTAGCCAAAAAAAAAAAAAAAAAAAAGATCGGCTGCGTTTTGATTTACTATTTAGAGCTGTGTGCTTTTTATTTGAACCCGCGCAGGTTGTGTACTGCCTCCCCAGTGCACTTTCCAGATTAGTAAAGGCTCCCGTCGGGCTGCGGTGATGTGACCACCCTTTACGAAGCCTCATAAACATGTCCGGCGGACGACATCTGTCCGCCCCTCTCACATTGACTCCCCCCCCCCCCCCCCCCCCCCGTCTATTCTCCTCGAGCCTTATTAAAAAGCTTAACTTTTTGTCGGAGCTGCTCCTCCCGAAGGCCGAGCCCCGGAAGAGGTCAGCACTTCTGCGGGTGACCTCGTCGGTGTTCTCGCTCAACCGTAATGAAGTTCTTACATCTCCTCGGTGGGCCTTCAAATCTGCTAACATGCCGCGGAAGGAAAACGTTGGCTAACCTGGCTCCGCTGTGGATTTGTTAGCTGTCTTGTTCGTATTCGCTATTGGTCACTTTTGCTTCGGTCCTTGTTTTGGGGAGTACCGTATTTTCCGCACTATAAGGCGCACCTTCAATGAATGACATATTTTAAAACTTTTCCATATATAAGGCGCTACAGTAGAGGCTGGGGTTACGTTATGCATCCATTAGATGGTGCTGCGCTAAAGGGAATGTCACGACGCAAGAGCCACAAATGTTATGAAGAGAAATTGTGTTTAGTCCTAAAAATTGTACAAATAATTTACGTGTGTTTTTGCATATTTAGAAAAATGCTTCAGTATGTAAACCAATTTATTTGTAACATGGCAAAAGGGGTTATTATAGTTTTGGAATTTTTCATTTTAGTTTTTGTTTTGAGTTTTGTTTTTTTAATTTAGTTAGTTTTAATTAGTTTTCAGGGTGGTTCTGTTACTTTTTTTTTTATTAGTTTTAGTTCTTAATATATGCTTAGTTTTAGTTTAGTTAGGTTTTTTTTTTTTTTTTTAATGTGTATTACTTGTGCACAATATTTAAAAAAAATAAAAAATACCATGGGCGCAACGTCATTATTCCGGTTTATATCAAAATAAATCTACTAAAAATCACGTTTAAAATCATCCCCAAATCATTACCAAAGACTAAAACGAAGGACATTTTTGCTACAATTATAGTTTTATTTTAGTTAGTTTTGTAAACATAAAATGTAGTTCCAGTTAGTTTTCTTTTTTTTTTAAAAAGCATCTTCGTTTTTATTTTATTTCGTTAACGAAATTGTATAGCTTTTAATTTTAGTTTGTTCGTTAGTTTTAGTTAACTAAAATAAACTTTAATAGCACCCGTGTTTTTCGACACCCTCCCTTCTTACTTTGACAATCTAGAAAACATTTTTGTTTTTATTTTATTTGAACTGAGTCAAACGCCATTTTTAGCATATGCTGCGGGCCACTAAAAAAAGGACGGCGGGCCGCAAATGGCCCCCGGGCCGTAGTTTGGACACCGCTGCTCCATAGCATTTTTCTCAATGTTTGGACTCTGTCGCCACTTGTAACCTTGACAATGCAGGATGCCGTCCTGCCGTATTGGCACCCGCCCAGCCCCGGAGCGCATGCTGGGCACGGCAACAGCGGGAAGCAGAAGCAAAAAAAAAAAAAAAAAAAATCAAGGGCAGGCCAAATTAAAAAATAATGGCAAAAAAACCCAGAACCTCATTCCAAATGCTTCAGAAGACGGATGCAAATTCTGTTGTCTTGCAAAGATAAGAAAAGATTTAGCAATGGTTGCAAAATATGCTCAAATATTTTGGGATCGGTTTGGGGTATATTTCAGCAAGTATAAAATGACGACTCATCATCAAACAAGAAAATCAACACAAGAAAAATGAATCTTCAGACGGAACGAAAAAGCATATTTCCGAGGCGTTTGTCTTCCAAATGCAAGAAAGGAGTGACAAATAAGCGAGGAAAAAAAGGCCACCTGTGTCCCCCCCCCCTCCCGCGTCACGCACAACAACAAGCGCATTTGGCGAAGGTGTGACTATACCGAATCGCGGGCTGAGCAAATCCCGCCGCATTAGGACCCCGGCTGCATTGCGAGCGACCGCCGTGTGCGGGGGAAATCAATTTTGCGCTTTCACCTGCCAGCACAGAAGGCCATGCAGCGATTGGTAGCAGGTGCCGCCGGGCGCGTGCCAGCACACTTTCCGCTCGTTATTGCAAGTGGAGAGAACCTAGCTGGCTTAGCAATATTATTATGATTATTATTATTATCAAAATGGATTAAAGTCATTAAGTTGGAAATAACAAAAAGTTGGAAAAGGAATGTGTGATTTTACGTCGGACTTCTGACTTTGTGACATGAGCGGGATGGAAGCGGCTATGCGGGGGGGTTTGTTATATTCTCCTTATTAGCAATAAACAGCAGGGGGGCCGGGGGGGGGAACTTGTGCTTTTTGATTGACAGGCAGCAAAAAAATTCTCCTCATGTTACCTTTTCTTGTGAGCCGCCTACCTTTGCCTGCTTCTGAAATTGCAAAACTAAAGCCGATGGAGTCGCTTGCATCAGCCTGTAACTGGAGGACTCATCAAAACAAGAAAAAGAAGCAAAAAGTGAATCACAAAAGAACAAAGAACAATTCTTTGTTTTAAAATGTATTTTAAGGTCTTCCTCGAACAAAATCAGAACAAATTTCCACTAGAGTGGCACCTTCACTTCCTAGTTGAAACTTTCCGCATTGAAACAAATGGAAATACCATTAAAAAAATAGCAAAATTAGCACAAATTGCTACGTTGCTAATTTTACTTGGACACGGCTCCAAGCTTCAATTTTTGTTGTTGTTGTTTGATGTTTGACTGTAATTGTAGCCTTCAATATAGTTCATATCGTAGAAGTAGAAGAATTCTCTACACCAGGCGTGTCCAAACTACGGCCCGGGGGCCATTTGCGGCCCGCTGTCCATTTTTTTGTGGCCTGCGACATATGCTAAAATTGGCGTTTGGCTCAGTTCAAATAAAATAAAAACAAAAATGTTTGGAGATAGTCAAAGTAAGAAGGGAGAGTGTCGAAAAACACAGGTGCTATTAAAGGTTGTTTTAGTTAACTAAAACTAACAAACTAAAATTCTAAACTACAATTTTGTTAATGAAATAAAATAATAACTGAAACTACATTTTATGTTTACAAAACTAACTAAAAATAAAACTATAATTATAGCAAAAATGTCCTTCGTTTTCGTCTTTGGTAATTAATTGAATGCATGAGCCTTTGGGGATGATTTTAAATGTGATTTTTAGTAGATTTATTTTGATATAAACCGGAATAATGACGTTGCGCCCATGGTATTTTTAATTTTTTTATATTGTACACAAGTAATACACATTTAAAAAAAATAAATAAATAAAAATAAAACTAATACTGAAACTAACTAAACTAAAACTAAGCATATATTAAAGAACTAAAACTAATAAAAAAAAACTAACAGAACCACCCTGAAAACTAATTAAAACTCACTAAATAAAAAAAAATAAAAAAAACTCAAAACAATAAAAACTAAAATGAAAAATTCCAAAACTGCCATATTACAAATAAATTGGTTTATATACTGTAGTATTTTTTCTAAATATGCAAAAACACACGTAAATTATTTGTACAATTTTTAGGACTAAACACAATTTCTCTTCATAACATTATGTGGCCCTTGCGTCCTTCTGATTTTCTGTATGTGGCCCTCAAATGAAAAAGTTTGGACACGCCTGCGATAGAGGAAGGAATGTACAAAAAAAAAAGCAGAAGAGGGTCTGAAAGACTAAAAAGACCACTGAGATCAAGATGAAAATCCAGAGTGGATGACCTCGTCCTCATCCTTAGGCACATTCAAAGCGCCGTAATCTGCATCATTAATTAAAAAAGCTGATGAGACGGCGTCGAGGCCTTCGCCACTCTTCCGCTTCAGAGAAAATAAAATATGGCCGCCGTTCCCGCCATGAATCTCTATTAGTCGCTAATGATGCCGCTCTGACGCCTTCGCCGTCGTGGGTGTGAAATTGGCGAGCGTTAATTATTCACCCGGAAATCCGTACTGCGAAGGCGACGGGGTCGACGCTCTTGGGGCCCGTTGCAGGATGTCGACGGCACATATAGTAAGTTAACTCTTTGGCCGCCAAAAACGTTTCATAACGATCAGTTAAATCACGACGTATATTGCCAGAAATGTTAAATAACGTCAACAATTTTTTTACATTTTTTTTTTTCTCAGCGCAACGTCTAAGTGCAGCGCTGACTGGTCAATGGCTTGTGGAATCTAAAACACTCTAAACTATGGCCAGCAGATGGCAGCATTGCATCTTTTTTCATCAATGATCAAAGCCTCTGTCATATCAAAGTTTTTCTTTGATCATATCTGGCAGGAAAAGAGTTAACAAGTGTGACGTGAACTGGATTATTCATCATTATGGCTCTCAAAATGTTGAATGAAGCCAAACGACATCGATGAACTTCAAACGCACTTCAACTTAATTTGACCTCCTCAAAACGCAACTGTTCAATGTTTCATTTCTATTTGCACAAAATGAAAATGTGAGCAAATGGCGTGAAATGACTTCCGTTTTTTTTTTTGTATTTTTTTCGTCGTCCATTACTTCCTCTATAACAATGTGCTTTTCTGGATGACTCTTGATGATCACTTCATTAATTTTTATTCTTGTCTTTTTTTTTTCTTTCTCTCTCCTTTCATGCCGACATGTAGAAGTGGAGCAAAAAGGTAACTAAATGCCAACAATTGTCTTTTCTTCAATCTTTCCTCCCTTCTGGGTGCATTTAGTGATTTGACGGTGATGCGGTTTTCACTCTATTTTATTATATGTACAGTATTTATTTTTACGTCCATATTTGGGCTTTCATTGTGAAAGAATGCCATTCATGGGGCTTATCCGAGCTCAGCCCTTATCAGCTGCATCCTATTAAAGCTACAGCTATATAAGGGTGATCAATAGCTTGTCCAATAAACTGTCAGCATTTTTTTGATTATAGGCCTAACATGATGATGGCTATAACCTTCAGGGACTCGCTAATCAATAGTGGAGACAGATCATCGTCGCCATATTCATACCTTATCAGCAGAAACGAAGTGTATAGCGAGTAAACAAGATTCCTATAAACGGCGTCATTGCGCGCGATCGTTCTCGATTTGTCTTGCAGTGGGGTTTTTTTTTCTTAAAGGGCCCTCGCCTCTTTCTTCGCAAAGCAACCTCGAATGTGTCAAATTTTAATAAAGCTATGGACAACCAATGGATTGTTGTGCAAGTTGGACACCTGGAAATGAACCTAAGATGGCGGCTTCAAAGCAAAATTGCAAACTTGATGTGTCTTTTTGGGCATGTATTTTTGTTCAAAACAACACATTTATAAATTTATTTTGGAGTATGGGAAAGCGGTCAAAATGATTTAACTGTTTGACCGCCAAAAACGTTAAATAACGATTAGTAAAATCACAATGTATGCCGCCATAAACGGTAAATTATGTCATCTACGTTTTTTTTTTTTGTTTTTTTTTAAATCAATGTGAAGTGCAACGGCTAAGTGCAGCGCTGCCTGGTCAATGGGGTGTGGAATCAAAAACACTAACTATGGCCAGCGGATGGCAGCATTGTGTCTCTTTTCAATGTGCTGCCGGTGTATGAAATCATCTGAGGAATGCTCGTAATCGGCTGGAACTGTTTTTTTTTTTTGTGTGTGTTTTTTTGGTAACGTGTGGTAGTAAAAGAGTTAAGGGTCAAAACCTAATACTCGGATCCGAAATATCTTTGTCGGGATCTCTGTTTACGGGATAACTCTGGATTGTGTCCAACAACCAGTGCTGAATTCCAATTGATACATTCAAAGTTGAGTCTTCCGTATTTGAGAAACACCAAAACCGAGATTGGAACCCAGAACCAGTCGTCCTTTGGTGCACGTGGTAGTTGTGTTCAACGGAGCTCAGAATCTGCGATTGGCTGGCAACCAGTTCAGGGTGTATATCCCGCCTATTGCCTGAAGCCGGCTGGGATAGGCTCCAGCACCCCCATGACCCTTGTGAGGAATAAGCGGTTAAGAAAATGGGTGCATGGATGATCTCAGTTTTACGAAGGGTACTTCAAAACAATCTTCCTAGGAGCCTAAAAGTTTGCTATAAAAAAATGGCCGAACGTTTGGGTGAATGGACGATCCCGCTACTGTTACCTGCCAATGTAACTCCGTACTTGTTTTTCCCCTATTTTGGCTCCTCAGTATTCCTGTGCCCAGGGCTTCTGCGCAGGGTATACCAGAGCGAACACCTCTTCGAATCGGACCACCAGTCCGGGGCATGGTGCAAGGACCCCCTGCAAGCCTCTGATAAGATCTACTACATGCCGTGGACGCCTTACCGCACGGACACGTTGACCGAATACTCCTCCAAGGAGGACTTTGTCGCCGGCAGGCCGACGACGACCTATAAGCTCCCGCACCGCGTGGACGGCACGGGCTTCGTGGTGTACGACGGCGCGCTTTTCTTCAACAAAGAGCGCACGCGCAACATCGTCAAGTTCGACCTGCGGACTCGCATCAAGAGCGGCGAGGCCATCATCGCCAACGCCAACTACCACGACACCTCGCCGTACCGCTGGGGCGGCAAATCCGACATCGACCTGGCGGTGGACGAGAACGGCCTGTGGGTGATCTACGCCACCGAGCAGAACAACGGGCGCATGGTCATAAGCCAGCTCAACCCGTACACGTTGCGCGTGGAGGGCACGTGGGACACGGCGTACGACAAGCGCTCGGCGTCCAACGCCTTCATGATCTGCGGGGTCCTCTACGTCGTCAAGTCGGTGTACGAGGACGACGACAACGAGGCCACGGGGAACAAGATCGACTACATCTACAACACGGAGCTGAGCAAAGACGGCTTCCTTGATATCCCGTTTCCCAACTCGTATCAGTACATCGCTGCCGTGGATTATAACCCCAGAGACAATCTGCTTTACGTTTGGAACAATTACCACGTGGTCAAGTACTCCTTAGACTTCGGCGTGCTGGACAACCGGCTCGGTAAGTCGACGACTTCATTTTCTATCACAGTGTGGGTCAAGCAAATCGTTCGGACTCAAAATTGTGGAGCGATTTTCCACATTACCGTATTTTTCGGATTGTACGTCGCTCCGGATTATAAATCGAACCAACCAAAAAATGCATAATTAAGAAGGAAAAAACATATGTAAGTCGCACTGGAGTATAAGTCGCATTTTTGGCTAGTCACTCAGCTAGAAGCTAACAGGCTAACTCCCCTTTTCCACATAACAAAACCTTCCCACCCGGAACTCTCCCTTCCCTTCGTCCCAACGTTCCGTGGGTGAATTATGTTCCCGTCACTACAAGTTATTCATGTAACTCTTAGCATAAATAACATGCTAACAAGTTTACCAAACTATCAGTTTCACTCCAAATCACTGAATCCAATGAAATCTTCATCCTCTGTGTCACTTTTAAACAACTCCCCCAACTCGGGTAGACGTCTTCTTCTACCGCCAATGTTGAACTTATCAACACAGACCTAGAGCGCCCTCTTGAGGTTTAGTGTGAAAATTACATGTGAAATGATATAATAATGTGTTAATTTCACACATAAGTCACACCAGAGTATAAGTCGCACCCCCGGCCAAACTATGAAAAAAAAAAACTGCGATTTATAATCCGAAAAATACGGTACATGATTAGCAATACTGTTTGAATGCTTCAGTCAGTGCTGCTGTTTTGCTTTGCAACAGAGTTCAGATTCAGGTGAAGCATCTCCGTGTGAATAATACCACCGTAAAGATAACAGTAATTTTTGTAAAAAAAAAAAAAAAAAATCGGTTTGTCCCATCATGGATCACTCGTGATATGTTTGGCGCAGTTTTTACACCGGATGCCATTCCTAATAAAACCCACCAATTTTCCATCAGGGCTTGAGACTGGCCGTGGCTAAGTATTAAGAACCCCGAACCAGTCACACCAAAACGCTAACCTTGAGCTTAAAATTTACTCGGTACACTTTTTTTAAATCCTTGTAAAAGAAACTAAAATAATCTTGAGTTGATTGTAATAGTTGTTAACTCATTTGCTCCCAATAAAATGTAACTACGTTTTTTTTTTTTATGTTTTAAGTGTCCCAAAGACGTATTTATACGTTTTTTTTTGTTTTTTTGCTTTTTTATGTATACACAAGGCTTTGATGCAGCCTCTCAACTGCAAGGAACGGTTGCAGAAATGGTAGTTATTACACAAACGGCCAGCAGGTGGCAGCAGAGCAAAGGAGATCAACCAGGGGCTATGTTGAAAATAAGCTCAATTACTTACAATTTTAAATAGATTTGTAAAAACTGATGAAACTTAGCTGTCTTCTAATGCTAATTCCTGCAAAACGGAAACAGATAGAAACATACTTTTTTTTCCTAATGAAAGAAGAGACTTTAATCTTTCTTTTGGTAGTTTCCATGCTTTTATAGCAATTGAACACAATATTCCGTGGGACTTGCAAAATCAGTCAAAATTCAGTAAACTAGCCGGGAACGGGATTTCTTCCGTGAAAATGGCTGGGGGTGAATGAGTTTTAAAGTGGCAGTTTTTTTCTTTTTTTTTTTTGTGGACAGAAACCACATGCCACCGAAACGCTTTCCCGTTTCAAAAACCCTGCATGGATGCCATTGTTAGTATTCCAATGATGTAATTGGCACATTGGCATCTCCGCGCACAAAAACACCGTCTTGAATGAGTTGCTCGTAAACAGAACAGTAGGTCTTTATTTTTTTATTTTTTTTTTATTTTTAAATATCCTCCACTCCTCGGTCATTTCACTGTGAAGCCGCTACCTGCTGCTTCCCAGCTCCATCCAAAATATTTTTTTTTCCCTCCCCCTGATGCTCGGCGTCCTGCTGCGGTAATCAATTCATATATTCCGTGACCGCGCTAACAGGGCGTTTGCTTTGGCCGACACACAGCCAGCCGTAATATAATTTGTTGTGCTTAATAAGAGGGAGCTTGTGTGTTTCTCCTTTTATTGGGTACGAGTTGCTGTGCAAAATCGGCGGCCCTCCAGACAAGCGGCTTGAATCGCGGTAGTAAAGCGTCGGCGCGACTGGACAGATGGAGCGCAAATTGAAATGAGGGGGTAACAAAAAAATGGGAGAGTACGTGGAAAAAAAAGCCCTCCAGAGTAATAAAGCAGCTGTTTGATCATCTTCCTGACGATGCAAACGTCACATTTTCTTGCAGAGAACAAAGTGGAACATTTTTTTTTTTTGTGCGGGGGAGGAGTATATGCCGTTACCAAATCCAAAACAAAAATCTAACCCAAACCTCGGTTTTCGAACGCTTCTGTTCTCAACCAAATCGGTTTTCGACCAGAAAATTCGAGAATTTTACGTCTCAGAACTCGTCCAAAAATTTGGCTCTCAACCAAACTGAAAAAAGCCGAGCTAACTCAAACGCTTCCTCCGTAGCACATTCGTGTTCAAAGTTGGTTTGGAGCAGACCTGTTTTTCGTGTATTAGCATCGTGTATTAGTCCCTAATCATGTGTCCAAAAAAAGCAAGTGCAAGTGGTAAAGCGGGTGAAGAAAAGAGGAAAGTAGTGCGCAGAACTATTGAATTTAAAAAATAAATTTTTGCATTTTTTTTCCCATCATTTTAGATAGGATGTCTAAATAAAACAGTGTCTATTTCTACCCTTTTTTATTTATGGTAAACAGTATACAGTGCAGTTTATGGTGTAAAAAAAAAAAAAAACTTTTTTTTTTTTTTAGACTTGGAACGGATTAAAATTGTTTACATTAATTATAATGGGAAAACGTGTTTTGGATTTCGAACAAATCGCTTTTAGAACAGCCTTCTGGAACGGATTATGTTCTAAAACTGAGGTTTGACTGTATTCAGAAAATATCCATCCAATGTCCATCATAGCAGTTTTTTTTGTTTTGTTTTGTTTTTTGTCGTGTGGGAGCTACCGTGGGAACCGTCGGAATTAGCCGTTCTGTGCTCGGACTGCGGGAGCAATTCAATCTGGATTTAGTTCACTGGGCCATTGTGCATCAAGGAAATAAATGTATGATGTAGTAAATATGCAAGGGCAAGAAAACTGCATTATGAAGTTACTTGAGCAGAGTCGTTAAAGAGCAGTAACAAAAACCTTTTATTTATTTTGTTATTTTATTGTTTCCCTCTGTCCTCGTCTCTCACATATTATAGCTTTTACTGACTTTTATTGGTTCAGTGTAATATTTTTACAGCAGCCAGTTATTTAGCACACTATAAATGTATGCTTTTTAATCTGCTGGGATTCATGGGAGGGAAAAAAAAAAAAAAAAAAAAAAGCTACCACTTTATTATACGGAACTGCGTTTTTGCAACTTTCTTAATTTTGTGGATTGTCTGTCGCAACTACCGAGACCCTGAAATAAATACTGATGCCTGCTGCCTGTACTCCGGTGATACGGTGAAATGCTGGATTTTTGCTAACAGCTATCACACAGGCAAAATCTGATATCGGCCTGCGCTCTGTTGTGGTTATTATTAATTATTGGTGTGATGGCATTAATTTCATGACATTACCGTATTTTTCGGATTATAAATCGCAGTTTTATTCATAGTTTGGCCGGGGGGTGCGACTTATACTCTGGTGCGACTTATGTGTGAAATTAACACATTATTAGATCATTTCACATGTTATTTTCACACTAAACCGCAAGAGGGCGCTCTAGGCCTGTGTTGATAAGTTCAACATTGCATCGTCTACCTCCCGAGTTGGGGGAGTTGTTTAAAAGTGACACCGAGGATGAGGATTTCATTGGATTTAGTGATTTGGAGTGAAACTGCTAGTTTGGTAAACTTGTTAGCATGTTCTTTATGCTAGAGTTATATGAATAACTTGTAGTGATGGGAACATAATTCACTCGCGGAACGTTGGGACAAAGGCAGAGTTCCGGGTGGGAAGGTTTTGTTTTGTGGAAAAGGGGAGTTAGCCTGTTAGCTTCTACCTGAGTGGGAAGTTGCTGTTAAGACCTCAGAAGCTGATGTCAATAAAACGGCTCCGTGCTTCAACACTCCGCCTCCCGTCACTGCTCGCTACAAACTCTTAATATGTTACGTCGTTACTGACATTAGCAGGCATGTCAGTCATGTAACGTTAGTATGCCGTACGCTTATTCAGCCTGTTGTTCTCTCTTTTATTTTTATTTTAAATTGCCTTTCAAGATGACATGTATGTTTTTGGTGTTGGATTTTACCAAAAATGCGACTTATATTCCAGTGCGACTTATATGTTTTTCCCTTCTTAATTATGCATTATTTGGCTGGTTCGATTTATAATCCGGAGCGGCGTATAATCCGAAAAATACGGTATATAATATCATGCTCATACGCTTGACTTTTTGCGATTATTTCCAGTCTTTTCTACCCTTTATATTTCTATTGTATAAGACGTTGGTCATCATGAATAACTCGGGCCCATTTTGGGAGCTCTTGGTTTATTTCTGAATGAATCCCAAAGCCGTTAGAGCAATATGCGACCCAGTGTGTTGGTCCAAGATGTTCGCACACAGTCCGTGTCAGAGATTCATTCACTGTCTGGCCTTTTTTTTTTTTTTTTTGTCCGTTTGCCACATGTTACCATCTGGCAGCGGCCCCACGCCAGACGCCGCGCCCCGCCGGCTCTTTGGAGGGGAAAGCGTGCCCGAAACACTCCATGTTTTGGCTCGGGCGCCCACTAAACTGATTAAGAGCGTCTAAGCGATAAACGCCAGGCTTGGCGAGAGCGCGTTTGGGAGATAATCGGCGCGCGGCTCGAGTGCTCTGAAGTTGTCCGGCGGGTTCCGTCGTTGGACACCCTCACGCCCGCCCACGTGCCTACGTTTTTTGTAGTTTTTTTCTTGACCGTGCAGCATCAAGAGAGCGCTAGTTTAAGTCACTTAAGCCAGTGGAGGCCGCTCGTTTCATGTTGAGGCTTAAGTGATGTCGGCAACTCGCGCATTTTCTCATTTTAATTCCTCGCACTTATTAACTCATTAGCTCCCAAAAACGTTTAAATATGTCATATTTTAAATGTTTTCAGTGTCCAAAGACGTATTTATATGTTTTTTTTATTTTTTATTTATTTTTTTTTAATTTTTATTCCAGAGTATAGAGAAGGCTTTGATGCAGTCTATCTACTGCAGAAATAATAGAAGTATAGCCCCACCTGCGGTCGAATAAATAAACCACCCCAGCCACTCTACATGGACATACTGTAATAATGTTTTGGTTACAAATATGTTCAATGCTTTAACATCAATAAACATAAATAAACACGGCCACTATACAGGGATATATCCCCTCTATTTGTACAAATAAAGACCTCCACCTCAATAAACACCTTGCCTAGCAGAAGTTTAGCCCTACTTGATATTGCTTAACTAAACAGCCCTGCATGTATTAGGAAATAGATTGATAAAGACGATGCGCTCAGTAGAACGTAAACAAATCCCATTCGATCTGATGGCATCGAAAGCAAAATGTATATTTTAAAGGCACTCTTATGAGAAAATGTGAAGGGTATATCTAGGAATGGCTCCGATTTGTCATGCCAGTGTGGCCGCTGCTCACTCCCCCCCCCCTCGCCTCCTGACCTCCATTAAATGCCCTCTCAAGTCCCGGGACGAGAGCTCGGGAATGGGAAATTAATTGGCAAACAATGCATGGCTCCCCCCTCCATTATGGCTCTCATCATGTTAGATGATATCGGAGCATTACCGGATGTCTGGCTGCATAATTGAAGCGCCGCCTCCGTAGCAACTGATGGATAACAACACAATGAAATAATAACAATCATTCATACGCTTTGACGGATGACGTCAGGGCAATCTGATTGGGCTAAACGTAGTGATCCACCGCAGACATAATACGGTACAACATTCTTATGGACAATTCCTTTTATTCAAGTAATTGCATGCAAATTAATTTTGCATGCTACCAATACAAAATATGCACATGAGGTGCGGGTATTATTTTGGCTAGGTATCGCACTGTAGTATCTGCAACTTTGAAAACGTGTGGCTTTTGTGGGAGGCAATAGAGTATAAATTCGGGTTGCCAACTGTCCCGTGTTATCCGGGACGCCCCGTATTTTTGGGCTAAATTGTTTTGTCCCGTCCGGGACCTCAAAAGTCCTGTAAAATAATTCACAATTCTTACACTTAATGCAGCAAACGGCATCTTTGCCATTTTTGGACCACCCGTAGGTTGACAAGTGACAAGGAAGTTGCTCGGAACCAATAAAATGAGTCGCTGGGTGTGGCCTTATGTGGAGATGTTGCAAGGTAAGAGAGGCAACTAGAGAGAGAGGCACTTCCTGGTTTCGTCACAGCTTCAGGTCGCCTACACTCTAAACGCCGATCTTAATACGTCGGCTGCGAGAACACGAGATGTATTCTCGTACTATTTATGAAAATACTGTGAAAATTTTGCTTGCTGGCGAGCTAACAGAGCAAACCGCACTCGACAGGTCCTAGATCAGCTAAAACGGCAACGTCACGAAGCACGCCACCTGTCAGCCAATCACAGGCATCGTCACGTGCACAAGTGGATAGAAAATAATAATAATAATAATAATAACAATATTAATAATAATAATAATAATAATAATAATAATAACAATAACAATAATAATAATAATGATGTGTAGTGCTGTCTGGACGGTTAATAAAAATAGATCAAAAATTAAATAAAAAAAAAAAAAGGAAGAGAGAATAGATAAACCTGTAAGAAAGAAAAATTAATTTGGTGAGTAACGCCATTCTTTTGTATTTTTTTTATTTTTTTTATTTTACTGTTATTTTTAGGGAAAGAGACAAATTGTGGTTTATCATGGCACCGTGCCGTGCACCTGTCCCTTATTTCGGGATTGAGAAAGTGACTTCAGCTATGGTCGACTTTATGTAATTGTCTTGAACTACAAATTAAAAGACAGTAAGATTGATTAAAAAAAAAAGAGCAAAAGATCACTTAAAACTAAAATGTTGTGTTTTGAGCCTCCTCTTAAAAATAGGTCAGTCATTTCTGCTCTACAGTTTATCTTCTGATTTTAAATGTGAAATCATCTAAAACTTTAAATTTAAAAAAAAAAAAAAAAAAAAAAAGGGCTTATATTGCTTAACGCAAAAGTTGCTGTCAATAAACTTGGAAAATCTGACTTTGACTTGCTTTAAAAAAAAAACAAAAAACCACCAAAATAGTCAAAAGTGTACACCTGAAAAGCAATCCGATTTCATCGTGAATGAATGACATTTATTGCTGTCGAACGTCAACATGGGTCAAATCTGACCCGAGTTGATGTCGCACCATGATGGGAGCAAAAAAATTATGCTTTCACAGATTTTCAAGTTGTAATTAAAAACGTGCGTGTGCGTGTGTTGCCGCTTCACAAATATCCGCATTTGGCGAACAGATGGCACTTGAGGAGTTTCTTAAAAAATGTCCTGGGAAACAGCATGATGGATTTTTAGTACCACTCTGACCCCCCCGCTATTGTAACTTGAAGTGCACTCCAAGTAAAAAAAATATATATATATAAGCTGAGATCCCATTAAGCAGACGTTAAACAGAGGAAGCGAACTAAAATTAGAAAAAAAAAAAAAAAAAAAGGTTAATGGATGACATCACACATCGACTATCCAATCTTGTGCGATGTGTTTGAAAGTGCCGATTTCAGGTGCAACTATGCATAAAGGTTGAAGTACTCCAAATGAGGAGGTAATTGGGTTCAGCACAAGGCTGGAAAGAGTCACTTTCCACGTCTAATTCCTCGCTTGCCCCCGAAAGCCCTCGTTTGATCTGCGAAAACTTTGCACCAGTCTCACATAGCGGATTCGTCTGGTAATGCCTCCTCCTCCTCCTCCTCCTCCTCCCGGAGCCGGCTTATCTAATTGCGGGAGCCAAGGGCCTTGGGATAGCGAGCGACGGGGCTAATTAGCTGGCTTTGAAAAGAAGCGCAAAGCTCCGTGTGGGGGCGAGCTATGAAGCTCATTTATTTGCGTGTGTGTGTTTTTTTTAATTATTGTTCTTGTAAATGTTGCTATTAAAGCAAAGTAGAAATGATCAGAAGACTCTCAATGACACAATTAGACAGCATGCGGAGCCTTTTTTATCCAACCCAATAGCTGGTCCAACTCCATTTTGTCAACTTTATGGAAAAAAAATTCCCACTCCAATTTTTCCCATCGATTCCCAAAGGTTGGAGTGCCTGTGCTATAAATCCACAATATATCATTTAAACTGGTTTTTGGTTATACCTGCAAGATATGTCTGTTTTTCCACTTTAGATGTTTTTTGTTTTTTATGATACAATCTGTCCATCCTTCAGTACTTAAATTCTCTTATCCCAAACGGCTCATGTGTATCAGTGCTTGTGATGCCTTCACTGACCTTCTACAAGGAATTTTTTACATTTAAAATTTATGTAACCGGTAAGGAATGAATGAATAAATAAATAAAATAAATAAATTAATTAATTACTTAAAAAAATGTAAAAAAAAATGTGCACACAACTCTCAATGCTACACTTTTTGACATTTTATTTGCCATAATAATGTAAATTTTTCCGACTTTGGTGCTACAATGTTACTGATTTACAAATAATGTAAAATACAAAACTGTGACGTCAACGGGGCAACAGGGTTGCTTTGGTTTGAGATGCAACACTCCATTACAGCTAACAAATATGAAAAAAAAAAAAAAATAGAAGATAAGGCTTAGCTTAATGATGTAATTTATGCTGAGTCATGTTATGTTGCTCATGTTATTATTTCTGATCTACTAGATCAGGGACGACAAATTTTTGTCACGGGCTGCATTGTAACATATAACATGTAATATATATATATATATATATATATATATATATATATATATATATATATATATATATATTGACGACTCAGAAGGAAGTAAAAAAAAATCTTAATTTTAATTAAAAGGGCGATTGGTAAATAGCAACAAAAAAATGTTTGCAATATCTCAGTGTTATTAAAATTGAAGACGCTTTTGCACTGGTCAATTTGGTTTAAAATAAAAAGAGGTGGTGGGCCGAAATTGGCCCCTGGGCCTTAATTTTGACACCCGTGCTCCAGCTGACTGAAAAGGTTTGCAAACTGGGCTGCTTGTACGCTGATGAGAGACACGACTTCAGAAAACATAATATCAATTAAAATGCATCTGTAATGAGAATTTTTAAGCATACACAGGGATGACATACAGTAAGAAACAAAATACTACCCCCTCCTCCTGTAAAAAGCTGATATTAAGCCCATTTTATGTTATCTAAGATGTCAAAAATAGGAAGTTACAAAGGGGGGAAAAAAAAAAACTAATCACGACTGGTATTTGGTATTTTAAACATTATTTACAGCTACTGTTGTACTTTTTCTCAGCACAACTATAATTAACACAACAAGCGCATTTTCCTCTATTTTCTGCACGGATTATTTGAAATTTCATTTCAATGTCCTCCGATTGTGGAATGACCCATTTACAGTACGCCAGCGCTGCCGGCTCATTTCAATTACGGCCAAATTGACGCGGCTATTTACCGAGAGCCGGATGCGCTCTGTTTGAGGCCGTCATCACTCCTCCTCAAATGTAAATGCGCGACGGCCATTCATGAATAATGGACTCATTGCAGAGGCGCCGGCGCCGGCGCCGGCTCCGGCGAGATGGATGCTTGTGGAATCTGCGCGCTGATGTCGTCAATGATGTTAAATGTTTGGGCTTTTTTATTAACGTCCTTGTGATAGGTGGGACTGTCAAAGCCCCCGTGGATGATGGAGTTTTTTTTGTTGTTTTTTGTGTGTGCTCGGGTGTGGAATGCTGCTCATTGCTATAAACCTTTTTGTTAAAGAGATATAGGCTAAACATTTAATGCCGATTAGACACTGCATGGCCGCTACATGCTACTTGTTAGCCTAACTATGGTGTGTCCCATTATGTGTTAGCATTAGCGTCAGCATACCATTTTGATAACAATAATAACGATATTATAGGACAGTGTTTCATAATCAAGTTAACTATCAGCTCGACTGCATTTCAATGAGTTTGTATCGCTGCGCGTTTACCAGGACGGCATCTCATCTCGGGTAAACATCGTCATTAGCTAGCACCTCCCGGAGCGGCCATCGCATCCAAGGAAATTGGGGTCTCGTGTCTGGCAGCATCCCAAGATGCGTTTCAACAACGCAGCTGGAAGCGTGTTAGGGACACCAGCAGGGTTCCGCGACGAGCCCGCCAGTATTGTATGTAAATATCACCGCCATGTTGAATGTGGCAAGTTCATTTGCGTTCTGAGCAATATAATAACCGTTTTCTGCTCTGCGCCAGAGTTCACGACCGCAAAACTGTCGCCTGGGAAGAAGGTTTTCTGTCACCGACGACAGTTTTTGAGGCCATCACACAGTATATTACAATGTTTGTTTGTTTTTCTAAAAAAAGAATCTGTTCTTGACAAAACGAGCACAAATGAAAACATTGAACTCCTAAGTTTCATCAGTTTTCACAAAACTATTCAAAATTGTAAGTAATTGAGCTTTTTTTCTAGATGGCCCTGGTTGATCTCCTTTGCTCTGCTGCCACCTGCTGGCCGTTTGTGTAATAATTACCATTTCTGCAACCGTTCTTTGCAGTTGAGAGGCTGCATCAAAGCCTTCTGTATGCTCTAGCATAGAAAAAACAACAACAACAAAAACGTATAAATACGTCTTTGGGACACAGAACATTAAAAAAACGTATTTACACGTTATTGGGAGCAAATGAGTTAAGTGGGTTAGCCAACCCACTTAATATCCATAGTTTGGTGTACCTGACACATGATTTTGACCCCCAATCCCTTATTCCAGAGTCTTCATCCTCCATAATGGTCTACATGGACACGACAACCACGACCACCAGGACCACCACTCGTCCCACCACCACCACCACCTTCACAGCGGCCAGGCCGGGCACCACAAAAATGGCCACCACCACCACCACCGCAGCAGCCACCGCGTCAACGGCTGCGGCGGGTCCCCCGAGGGCCCAGACGCCGGTGGGCCGCCTGGGAACGGGTGATGACGAACGGTCGCCGCCTTCTTCCAGGCTTCCCAACGTCAGGGTGGAGTACTGTAATCCTCTGGTCATGTTGGACATCTCTTGGCCCAAGACCGGGCAGGGATTGGTCGCCAAGATGCCCTGTCCTCCTGGAACAATAGGTAATGTCCATTTTCATATCGTATATGTTTATCAATACATTTCAGATATCCTGGATGATATTTTCTGACTTCTACTGAAACAAAAGCTAGCTAGCTGATGCCGCATCATTGGTCTTAACTTGAACGCTTCAAAATAATTTGTCATCGTTCAAGACAAAACTTAGCAAATTAGCTAGCTAGCTAGTTTTTTTTTTTTTGCTTGTTAGCTCGCAGATGCGGTGATTTCCCACATTATGATCACCTGTTAGGCTGTTAATATAATTCGTTGTAAGCCACCATAAAATTAAGCAAAATGTTAGCAGTAGTTAGCTACGTAGTTAGCAGTACGCGGGTGGATGATTGTTTTCCTAGTCATGCCTAGTCATGCCAGTTATGCATCTCCTTGTTGAGGTTATGCCCCCCCAAGGGAAGAAGACCACCCACCCCCACCCCGAATAAAAAAAGAAAGAAATATGGACCAACTTGCAACAAAGAATATCTTTATTAACTGTAACAGAAAAGATTTAAAGTGCATCTGAAATTCCAAAATAAAATTAAATCCTTAATTCAACTATAAAAAAATTTTTGGGCTGACCATGTCAGACCATATGATACGGAAAAATAAAATTACATAAAATCAATAAATAATAATGCATTCAAACTGATCACTAACATTAACTCAGGAGCACAATATTAAAAAAAAAAAAAAAAAAAAAAACTGTAAAACAACAATATATAAAATAATTTGTGCTGATTTATTTTTTTTATTTTTATTTTTTATTTTTTTGCTGTGTGCAAAGCGCGCATGCTCAGTGCAAACAAAACCCCTCCACCACCGAGCGCACACTCTGCCAGTAATGAGAGCGCCACTGCCCCCTAATGTAGTGGAGGTGCAATTGCACTTTATTCTAGTACAGTAAAAATAAATAAAT